>NC_087580.1:59594795-59897825 GCF_036250125.1 Pseudopipra pipra | reverse complement strand
CCAAGTCATTTATGAAGATGTGTAGTGGGTTGACCCTGGCCAGATACCAAGTACCCACTAAAGCTGCTCTCACTCTCCCTCTGCAACTGGGCAGAGGAGAGAGAAAAAAAACCAGCTAAGGATTCATGAGTAGAGATAACAGCTAGAAGAGGTCACTTACTGATTACCTTCACAGGCAAAACAGACTCAAAGTGGGGATAGTACTTAAATTTATTACTAAGAGGATAAGAGCCAAAGAGTGAGAAATAGAACAGTCTTAAAAACACCTTCCCCCCACCCCTCCTTCTATGTTCTCCCTCTGCTGGGGTTGACAGCAGGTCTGTCAACAGCCTGGCACTTATCGACGAAGCAATAGACATAAACCAGATTACAGTATACCCCTGAAAGGAGGAGAACACACAGCATGCAGATGAATGTGGGCAACTTTCAGAAAGGAAGAAGATAGAAGACAGAAATGGACTTGCTGTACTCTGCTCTAGCTCAGTCAAGAAAAGCTGTGTCAGCATGAGTTTTCTATTTTGCAGCCAATCCTGACGTATGTATACATGAGAGCACCAATAGTAGATTGACAAGTGTATGGCCTGATGTATGTTTACATGAAGGCATCAATAGTAAGCTGATGTGTGTGTTGTGTGAAAAGTATAAATGTCTGCAACCTGTTGCAATAAAAATCTTCTTCCAGCCTTCTTGCTATCCTGTCCCTGCTTTGGAAGAAAATTCTATGTTGCTTTGGTCGTCTCAACATAACAGAGACATTTGGCGACTCCGACGCGATTGCTAAGCCAAAGAAGAAAGAATTTGAAGATTCCTCTCCGAGAGAGTTTTGCAGTGACTTCTCTCCTAGAAAGAGCAGCAATTTCTCTCCTAGAGAGAGAGAGGACTCATGGGTCGACACACGAGAGGGACGGCGCCTGATGAAGCTTTGAGAGCAGTGGGATTCTGCCAAAAGGTCTGGACCTAAGACTTTTTCGACCCCTCGTTAGGTAAGCTATCAGGGAGGTGCCATCGGGAACAAAAATTATAAACAATGGGACAGCATATAACTAAAGAAGAAAGTGTAGTTTTATCTACATGGAAAACCCTCCTTAATCATAAGGGAGTCAAGGTTAACGATTTTACTTTGCGACGTGTGCTGTTATGATGCAGAAAGCAGGGCTTTGAAGCTACTTCTAATACCACTTTTAGTATATTTGAATGGCAGAAAGTGGGTGATAAATTATGGGATGAAATATCAAAGCGATCAAAAGAAGTAAATGATCTCGCAATTACCTGGTGTTTGCTGTTTGATACTCTGAAAGAGTGGCAAATGGAACAGGAGACAGGGAAAATTGAAACAAAATCAGCTACAGTACCGAATGTTTCAGATTCCAAGGAACGGAGTTCAGAAGATACGATAACGGGACAGCTAGAAACCTTGAAAAGTTCAGAAGGCGATTCAGCTGGCAGCAATCCAGGACACCTGCAGGCTTTGCAGTGTTTGGGGGGAGGCTTAGTTGACAGCAAAAATGAGCTTAAACCGAGTCGTAAATATCCTACACCCAGAGAGCAAAGTAAAATGCCTCAGAGCTGGACATCCCCAACAGATATCACCCTGTCTCCCTATAAGACCCCTGCTCAGCAGTTGGCAGAGTTTGAAGCTCAGGACAAATGCCCAGAGCCCTCTGCTTCTTATATTGATCAGGATGAAGTAGACCTTCCACCCTCTCCCAATCCACTTTGTACTGCATTGCCTAGTAGTGATGAGGATGAAGAGGCTGTAGCTAGTCACCCTGTCACTGATAAAACAGAAAGAGCTGCTTGTCGGCCCCTCTGTAAAGCAGCAGAGCCGTGGACCCTGCCCCCTGTGACTGTTACAGTGTTGCCTAGAAATCCAGGCAAATTTTGGAACCAGGTAAAGAAAAAGGCAGCAGAAGCAGGGAACTGGAATCTACTGGATAGGATTGACTATCCCTCTGAGACGTGACGTAGTTGCACCTTCAGGTCCTGAGGTTTTTCCAGTTTTTAAGGCAGTACCAAACTCAGGAAGACAAGATGAGCATACTCCGTTTGCTTGGAAGGTGGTACAGGATTTGCAGATGTGTGCCTCTAAGTATGGGATAAATTCCACAGGAGTAATGTGGCTGATAAGGGTAATAAATACAGACTTGTTAGCACCCTATGATATCACGTATCTCGCACAAATTTTGTTTCAACCAATTCAGTATCAAGTATTTCTGGCAAATTGGAGAAAGCTAGCTGAGAGAGCAGCACTAGATAACATGCAGTTGCCTCCAGGAGACCTGAGAAGAGGGGCTAGAGTTGACGCATTAATGGGAACGGGTCCAGTTTTCTCAAACCCTCAAATTCAAGCCCAGTGGTCCCCTGCATTGCTAGAGCAATGTCAGTGTATGGGAATATCAGCACTCATACAAACAATGGAGCTAGCGGCTCCATGGCCTAAATACACCACTGTGAAACAGGGAGTTAAGGAACTGTTCCTGCAATTTGTAGAATGAATAGCCACCTCATTAGAAAAACAAGTAGACAATGAAGATCTAAGACAAAGGCTCTGCCTGGAGTTGGCAAAGGATAATGCTAATGAGGATTGCCAAAAAATAATCGAGGCAATGCCTGGGAATCCATCTATCCCTGAAATGGTGGCAGCATGCTCTAAGGTGGGGTTGGCGGCACATAAAATGACTGCATTAGCTGCTGTTCTTCGACCTAATCCCAAATGCTATGGGTGTGGAAAGCAAGGACATGTTAAAGCTGAATGCCCGGCCAAGAAAAAGGGGAGTAAGCAGAGAGACAAAACAACAGAAGCAGGACCTAATTGTAACCGATGTGGAAAACTAGGGCACTTTTCTAAAGCATGTCAATCAAAATACCATGCCAACGGACAACCACTGCAGGGAAACAGGAAGAGGAGTGCGGTGAGGCGCGTGGGGACACATGTACTTCAACCACCTAATCCATACATGGGGACAGCTCCGATGGCTTATCCCTCTGTGACCGCCTCACCAGAAAAACCAGTGGATCAGCAGGCATGGATGTATCCACCGCCGACACAATAACTCTAACAACAGAAGATATTGTTAAGGTGCCACTAGACACTTAAGGTCCGATAGGAAGAGGGTTTAGTGCACTGTTAATTGGACGATCCAGCAGCATCATAACTGGGTTAATTGTTCATGTGGGTGTCATTGATGCCGATTACACAGGGTAGATTTGTGCAATGGTGTCTATTCCTTATCCTCCAGTGACTACACCAAAAGGGACTCAAATCGCTCAGTTCGTACCTTTTGTGAGTTGTGTTCCTAGAACAGAGCAACAAGAATGGCAGTCTGGAGGATTTGGATTGACCGGACCACCTCAAGTCTTCTGGTCCCAAACTGTTTCCGCACAATGACCGCAGATGACTTGCACCATCTTCAGCAAGACCTGCACGCCATCCTCGATAAAGGTTACAGGGTTACTGGATACTGGAGCAGATGTAACCATCATCTCTCAGCATTCCTGGCCGCTGTCCTGGTCACTTGTAAATAGAGGAATAGGGGTGGTTGGATTGGGGGGAACTGCTCAAAGCCATGTGTCTCAGTCGCCTCTGGCAATCATCAACTCCGAAAGGCAGAGAGTCACCGTAAAACCTTATGTCACTACTGTGCCTCTGACTCTTTGGGGGAGAGATTACTTGGAGCAATGGGGGGTGAAAATCACAATGGATTTTTAACAGGGGCCACTGTTTTGCAGGGCGTTCGTCAACCTACACTTGCCTTAACTTGGCTGACGTGTTGTCCAGTGTGGGTTCCTCAGTGGCCCCTGCCAGTAGAGAAATTGCAGGCCCTGCAACAGCTAGTGGCAGAACAACTTGCTGCTGACCACACTGAGCCCTCCCATAGTCCATGGAATACCCCTGTCTTTGTAATAAAAAAGAAATCTGGCAAGTGGTGACTTTTGCATGACCTGAGGCAAGTAAATGCTGTAATGGCAACAATGGGAACCTTACAACCAGGTCTTCCAGCACTGTCAATGATTCCTATGGATTGGAACATTGTAGTCATAGATCTAAAAGACTGTTTTTTCACTATTCCATTAGCGCCACCTGACAATGAGAAATTTGCCTTTATTGTTCCATCAGTCAATCATGCTGAACCATCCAAAAGGTATCAGTGGAAGGTATTGCCCCAGGGTATGAAAAACTCGCTCACGATTTACCAGTGGTTTGTAACCCAAGCATTATCACATGTACATGTGTCCTGGGTTGGGAAAGTGCTTTCCCCTGGAGTTAGAAAAGTGGTTAACTCCAGGGGGGTGGTGTTTCTTGTTGTTGACCCAATCAGCGCCCCTGCAAAATTAAAACATATCACACCAGACCAGAAAAGAGGGATGATGAGGTAGTTGGAAGAGAGGTAGCCATGGTCTGAACCACGAGGAGAGAGAGGGGCCAGCGAGCCCCGCTGGGGGCCAAGGCCCCCAGCCCCCGGTTGAGACTATGGGAGACCCAGTGTAGTGTTAAAACTGGACCGGGTGCCGTCGTCAAAGGCTGGGGGATTTCTCCACTATGAGCTGCAGCAGAAGACACTGAAAGTGGCGGCAGAGCAGCACTGAACAGAGAACTGTGGCTGAGAGCCAAAAGAGATAGCAAGCAGTGAGATGGCACATAGCCAGGCTGAGGGAGACACAGAGATGACCTGCAGGAGGGAGAGCTGGCAACAAAGCAGTGAAAACTCAGCAGAGATTGTTTTTGGGGTAAGACTGAATTACTTTCCCAAAAACCCTTGGAGACCGCTCTTAAAAGGAGGGGGTGGACTTCCATTTGAAGGGAGTCCTGAAATGCAGCAGCACCAGAGAGAGGAGCTAAGAAGCTCAGAGACGTTCTGAAGCTGGATCAGAACGGGAATGCAGAGGAGGTGGCCTTGCCCCCCCCCCCCCCCCGCCTGCTACCACGCTGGTAGGTTGAGACAGAGCAAAGGAGCTCTGGTAGGACGCTTGGGGTTGATGTCTAATGGTGCTGAGGAAAAAAAACTCTGGAGCAGTTAACTGAGGATGAGATAAGAAAAGGGTTTAATTTGTGCCTAGGCATAAAGATCACAGATGCCCCCCCTCGGTGCCTGAGATGTTACAATTTATAATACTGCTTGTCCAATCCCAGGTTTCATCCACCCACTGGCTTTTGCCCTGGTCCACCCCCTGGCCCACCCCCTGGGAATTGGGTCTGGGGGCTTTTCTTCATCATTTTCATCATCTTCAGAGCACAAAGGGTACACGGTCACCTAGTTTCTGACCATGTTCTGTGGTTCAGGCCAAGATATAAGTGTTCTCTAAACAGCATAGGCCTTGCCTTGACAAGAGACTAAATATTTTCTACTGGAATTCAGGGGTAGGATTGATATGGGGAACATAGAATGGGGTAAGAGGGTTGAGGAATGTATAAACTATTGTGCTAAAGGGTGAGGGAATAAGGGCTGCTGCTTCTAAAATCTACTACGTAACTACTTATAAAGCTTATAAAATTAGAAAAATAAGAAAAAAACAGATGGACCTTACGGCATCAGTCCCCCCTTTAGAAATCGAACAAGACTCAAAGATCTTGTTCCATCTCTACTACTTATATTTAATATTATATTAGTAAGATGACTAATATTTATAACACTAATCACATAACAAACTATTATGTAGATTTAACACTATATTCTACTGACATGAATGGCTGCTCTATTCAGGTTTAGTCTGGTAACTATGAAGTAAGCTTGTAGAAGCAAATTTAATGAAACATCTCTAAGAATTATCCAATATATAATTTAAACTTGTTTCCAAATTTCAGCCAAATTCATAGTGCAAATTCAGCACTCACTTTTATGAAGAATGTTGGGTGCATTTTGCTAAAGCCAAATGTAAATTTAAGTTCTAAACTCAATTAATTCATAGTTACTGGAAGTACTAAGCAATACAGACAAAAGAGAAAAAAAACCTTAAACATTATTTTAACGGTTCTTGTAATAGTTTCTGTTGCTCTACTCGTCTCAGGAACAGAGGTTTTCGTCTTGGGTAAAATTCAGGGTTCTTGATAATAACTCTGACCACGATGGAGATGGTCCGCTGGATTTGAAAACAGTTCTTTTTCATTTGGCTTGCAGGAGTTTCAGTCTCATTGTTTAATATAGATTCAGTCCTTGGGCTGGAACAGATGAACAGGAGTGTCCAGTCTTATAGGCTTAGATGACATGATGAATCTCTGCAGTTCCTGCAAAGCAGATCTTAAAACATTAAACAATTTTACAAATAAACTTTTTATGCAACCAGGGAGTCGATAAAGTATGACTCTCTGTCGATTACAATTTCATGGGAACTTTGAATCTTGGAATTCCTGCTTTTTGATCATGTGAGAGAGGAGCTTGTGCTTTTATCACACAAAGTGATTAACTGCTAGTCACAGATTTAATAGGCCAGTCAAGAGTTTACTTGAAGCAGACTGCGTCTGGATGTAAACAGCACCCTGGCAGTGCCAGTAGCTCACTACAGAGAGCTTATACTCTCTGGACAGATTTTAGGCCTTATCGGGGGCAGGCTGTCCTGTTCCAGCCTGCCCCAGACTGCAGTCAATCATCTTTACTTCATGAAGTGATCATACAGGGATCTCTTGCCTCCATGGATAAAAGCAGTCGCACATATTGAGTTAGGTGCACTCATGGATATGTCATCATCATCATCATCATCATGACCAGTCTTTGCGAACGAAGATTTGGGAAAGGTCTCTACCCACATTTGTTATAAGCGCGTGTTACGACCCGTCCCAGGAAAAGGGGAGAGGGGTGTATCAATAATCCCCTTGGGGTGGATTAGAGTGAAACCACACTGAATAATCGGTGTCTGAAAACATATGCTGTCAAGATTCATTTTAACAATTCTGTATCAATAGCTAGCATTTTGGGTGTTGTCATATAACAATGTGACATAGAGATAACCTTTGGGGGGGGAGAAAATGCATAGGGGACAATTTTGCATCAACAGGTATGCTAGAATTTTGGGTGCTGTCATATAACAGTGTGACATAGAGATAACCTTTGGGGGGGGAAGAAAATGCATAGGGGAGAGAAAGGCAGGATAAGAGTAAGGGAGAGTAAGGGAAAGAAAAGCTGACAGTGGACAGATGTATATAGTCACCGCCCACGGGGTCCAGCGATGAAACCTAGTAGTTGCAGCTTCCATGTCTGTCAGTTGAAGTGGTGGCCTTGATCTGCTGGGGGTGAAGGAGGGAAGCCCCCACACTCCAAGAAGTTATGAGTTATTATATCCATGGTTAGTGTCATGGGCCATGCCTCGAGCCTCCAACCTCTCCTTGGGCCTGTGCAGAGTTCTTTGTGTCTGGCCTGGTTCCCGCCCTTCAAGATTAGCAGAGGGAGGGAGGGACCTGATTGTTCATCAGAGGTATCAACAGTCAAAAGCCTGCGAGCTCGGCTTCTTGCCTTTTCAGGGCTTCACACCTTCGACACTGGAGGGAGGGAGGGGCCCGATTGCTCATCAGAGGTATAATGCAAGTCAAAAGCCTGCAAAAGTCTCCTAGAATGCATAAATCATTAACCATTTCAGTCTCTGACAGCGCGCTGGTGATACAGGGCTTTGCAAATGCGGGTAAGGTCTTGGAGCCTGCGCAATGGATTTTTTAGGTGAGACACAGTATGCGCTGAACTGAGCCCACCCTTTAATCCTAAGGTTCATCTGCTGGGGTCGAGCGAGCTGGGAGGGTGGCAGCAAGGTCCTCAGGACGTAGGTTTGTTTAGAGTGACCTTCTCTTAGATGGATGGCCTTACAGGGCTGAACGAGCTCCATCTGCCCGGGTTTAGAGTTGTCCTCTTCTGTGTGTTCCGGGGCTCCCCTCTCAACTCCCACGATGGCACTGTCCGCACAGGCAAAACTCCCATTCTCTCGCTGGGTGGTGAAGCCAGGCAAGGCCTAGAAAGCAAATGTAATATAGCAATATGAAAAGTAGAGAGTTAAATTCGGAATATAGATTTTAAGCAAAAGTATAGAAAACTTGGTCTTAGTATGCAGAACACAGTGACACAGGAGAACAGAAGCATATATACTCAGGAAAACAGAATGAACTAAGAAGCTAAATTAAGTATATAGAAGGAAAACAAGGACTGATAAAGAGGGAAAGTGAGTCAAAACATAGGTACACCTTGCCAAGATATCAGGAACTTCTGCCAAATATGCTAGAAAGGTAGCCAAAGTAGGAAAGTTCACAAAGTTCATGAAGATAATGATAGGGGGGCCAGGGGCCTATGAGGCTGAAGAACAGGAACGACCCTCCTAGATTCTCCCCAAATTGAAGATCACACCTCTAACTCCACCTAAACTCCACCTGTTATGAATATTAAAAATGTATGTTGCAATATCATGAATATTCATATTGTATTATGCAATTACTTGCCAAAAATTGTATAAAAAGACCAGCTGTGAGTTGTTGGATCGAAGCAGTTTTGTCCAGGAAGACCTGGCTGCTTCCCGGCTGTCATAATAAAATACCTCCTGCTTAAAGGCTACAAACTTTGTCTTTGAGCAGTTTCTCCGTCCGTGCCTTTTGGGGGCATAAAATTAGCATCATTTTGGCGAGTCAAGCAGGAGAGGGAAGCTCCTCGACCCGTGGTCCCAGGGGTTTGTAACGCTTCTGGGCCCCTCTGATGACATTTCTGTCAGCAACAAGTCTCCCGACCCCTTGGATTTTCAAGCCGACGGATACGAACCTCCTGCTTGAAATTAAGAGGTATTTATGTTTTGAACTGCAGTTTATAGAGGAAGGTATTTTGTTTCTATTACTTGTGGCATCCTGATTGTTATTTGTATTGTTTTGTTTGCCTTTTGTGTATCATAGACTATTTTGTAAAATGTTGTGAGTGTCATAGACTATTTTGCTAAACTATTTTGCTAAATGTTTAGAGTTCTATATGGGAAGTAATGCACCTTTTGTGCTTTTGTGTATTGTCTGGCAATATGTTTCTTAAAAGTGCTTTTGCTTTGTGTTTTCTCGTCCGCTTTCTGTTTTGTGTGGAATATTGTCCAGTAATGTATTTAAAGTTGCGTCTGACTTAAAGATTTGGGAGACTAATGGTCCTTAACATTCCCTTCTAAGCTGTCTCAAGATTTGAGAGTGTTTCCTTCTGATTTTCTTGAGACAAGGGGCTCTAGGACCCAGAGAAGCCTCTATTCCTACAGAAGAATTCCTGGAATGCGGTAGCTAGAGATAATGTACTGTGAATTTCTTTGTAATGTTTCATTTTTATATGCTGCTTTTTACAAGCTGTTCTGGTCTGTGTTAAAATTGTAGTTTGTTTGATTCTGCTCTTAAGTGGTAATGCAATAGAAAACTTTAAAGAACTTAAAAGTGTGCAAATGTGTGTGTGTGCGTGAGTGTCTGAGATGCAGCATCACCGTGAAGCGATTGCAGAGCTAGAAACAGATAAAGCAGCTGGATGTTGTATGTATGAAGTGCTGAGACAAAGTAAAAGGTATTTTAAGACAGTGAAATAAATTAGGAAAAGTGTGAACTTGCTGTGATAGTGTAAAAGAATTTATCAGACAATCAATTTAGAGAAGAGACTAACTAGAGTACAACCCTTAGTGATTTAAAATATTTGCAACTGGAAACCAGTTCAGGAACACGACTCCTGGATCAGCTGGTATATTACTGATGCTCAAATAATTGAAAGGTACAGGGAGAATCTGTCCTTGAAAGACTAACATTTGTCAGCAGTAACTAGTACATTAAAGATAGATATTCTGTGCATGATGCGGTGGGACAGATTGAGAAATCCCAGATAAGTGCATAATTAAGCCCCTATAATAATAATGGGAGGCCAGCAAAGTAGAGAAAGCAGCCTGCTAGAATCAGGAAGGGAGGAGAAAGAGAGCACCCCGCAGAAGTCAGAAAGGGATGAAAAAGAAAGTAGTTTGCCAGAATCAGAAAGAAATAGAATAGAAAGTAACCTGCAAAAGTCAGAAAGAGATAGAGAAGAAAGTAACCCTCAGAAACCAGGAAGGGATGAAAGAAAAGAGGACAGAAAGCATAAAGATAGAATAGATACCGAAAGCTTAGAGAACAATCAGGAGGAAGGGATTGGCCATTCATATTGTACCAGGACTGCTGAATGGAAAACCAAGGACAAGGAGGGAGAGAAAGCAAAAATAATTAACTGGCAGCTCTTTATAATGTTAGACAAGGGCGAGATGAGACGCCTTCGGAATTCTTAGACAGACTTAGAGCTGCCATGAGAAAATATACACCCTTAGATCCTGCGTCAAAAGCAGGCAAACAACAATTACTAGCGTTATTGATGGGACAGAGTAACCCAGATATTAGAAAGAAGCTGCAAAAACTCCAGCATCCTGCAGATGAAAATTTAGAGACAGTAATGAATGAAGCTTGGAAAGTGTACAACAATAGAGAGAGAGAGGAGAAAAAGAAAAAGGATGAGAAAGTTGCTAAAGTTGTAGTGGTAGCAGTAGCAGCCCAAAGCTCAAGGTTCCCGGAGATAAATACTAGAGGCAGAGGTCATGGTTACCCTGCAAAGGGAAGAGGAGGTTTCCTTTCCCAACAAACCAGAATAAAGTCAAAACAGTGTTCCTATTGCTTGCAAATAGGTCACTGAAAACGAGACCGTCCTAAATTAAATAGGAAGTTTAAGAGTGCTACTGTCCCCTATCAGAGCAGTGACTGAGGAGGACCGGTGAGTCATTCCCTAGCAGACCCACTAGTTAAAATGGAGCTAGGGGAGGGTGAAAAAGAATTAGACTTTTTAATCAACACAGGAGTTATATTTTAGTTTTGAATCAGGAACTAATGCCAAAAGTGACAAATTTGTACAAGTTGTGGGAGCGACAGGCCAACCAGAAAAAGCCTATTTTCTAAAACCTCTTAAGCATAAAATTGAGAAAGAAACAGAAGATTATAGATTTTTATCTACGCAATTCTCCAAGGTCTCTACTAGGTAAGGATTTATTTGTCGAATAATTCAACAAAAATAAACTTGAATTCCAAGTAAGAGAGGAACAACTGATAATAGCTTTGAGCCTGACTATCAGTTGTATAAAACCAGTAATCAGAAAACAATACCCACTGAAGCTAAAAGATAAGAAAGGGAATCGAACTGATAATAGAGAAATTTTTAGAATGAGAGTTACTCAATTAACCTGGATGGTTTTACCTCAAGGTCAAAGATGGTACTCTTCTACAATATGTAGATGATATGCTAATAGCAACTGGGACAGAAGAAGAATGTGTTAAATGGACTATTTCTCTGTTGAATTTCCTGGGTTTAAGCAGATATCGAGTCTCTCAACAGAAAGCGCAGCTGGTGCAAGAAAAAGTGGTGTACCTGGGATATGAAATTTCCAGAGGACAACGATCCCTAGGAACAGCAAGAAAAGAAACCATCTGCCAAATGCCTAAACCCGAAATGGTGAGAGATCTACGAGCCTTTCTAGGGATGACAGGTTGGTGCCGTTTATGGATTTATCAATAAGGGATACTCGCTAAACCATTGTATGATTTACTGAAAGAGTCGAAGAGTGTCCTAGTCCGGACTCCCAAAGCAGAGGGAGCTTTTAAGAGACTGAAACAAGAACTCATGAAAGCCCCAGCCTTGGACCTGCCCGATGTAACAAAACCATTTTGGCTGTTCTCTCATGAACGGCAAGGAATGGCTTTAGGAGTCTTGGCACAACAGTTGGGACCACACAAAAGAGCCGTGGCTAATTTCTCCAAACAGTTGGATGAAGTAAGCAAAGGATGGCCCAGCTGTCTGAAAGCAGTGGCCGCAGTTATCATAAACATAGAAGAGGCCAGAAAGCTCACATTGGGCCAGAAAATGACTGTGTTAGTGTCCCATACTGTATCCGCAGTACTCAAGCAGAAAGGTGGCCATTGGTTGTCACCTTCTAGATTCCTAAAGTACCAGGCAATACTAGATGAGTCAGATGATATAACCATTCAAGTCACTAACATTGTGAATCCAGCCTCATTTCTAGAAGGAAGAATGTCAGCAGAACCAATTGAACACGACTGTCTAGAGACCATCAAAGCTGTCTACTCCAGCCGCCCAGACCTCAAAGAAGAGCCGCTTGAAGATGCAGACAACTGGTTCTCCGACGGCAGCAGCTTTGTGAAACAAGGAGTAAGGATGGCAGGCTATGCAGTGACCACAACAGAAGAGGTAATTGAATCAAATCCTTTACCGGCAGGGACTTCAGCCCAGAAGGCAGAACTGATAGCTCTTACCCGAGCTCTGGAATTGGCAGAAGGCATGCGGATTAATATTTGGACAGATTCAAAATATGCCTTCTCCGTCGTGCACGCTCATGGAACAATTTGGAAAGAAAGAGGACTACTAACTGCCCAGGGGAAAATCATCAAACATGCAGAGGAAATTCTACAATTGTTAGAAGTAGTCCAACTCCCAGTCCAAGTGGCCATAATGCATTGCGAGGGACACCTGAAAGGTAACACTGTTCCAGAAATAGGGAATAGGAAAGCTGACCCAGAAGCTAAATTAGCTGCTGCGAGAACTGGGGAAGTGACCATAACAGCTCTAATACCAGGGGAGCTAGACACCAACTTTCAACCAAACTATCAGGAATCAGATCACAAGTGGATCCAAAGAAATAGAGGTAAATTGTTAGATAATGGATGGGGTCAACTAGAAACAGGACAACTAATAATACCAGGAAAATTAATGTGGCAATTTGTAAAAACAGAACATGAAAAGACCCATTGGAGTTTAGATCCACTTTATCAGTATTTGCAGGCTAGAATAGCAGGACCAAAATTATTCACTACCATAAAGCAAGTCGCATCCCAATGTGAACGATGCTTGAAGAACAACCCGAATACAGGAACTAAAATACATCAAGGAGCAATAAACCGAGGTAAATTCCCAGGTGAGGTATGGCAAATTGATTTCTCTGAACTCCCAAGAAAAGGGGGGTATAAGTATTTATTGGTGTTGACTGACATTTTCTGGGTGACCTGAAGCATTCCCCTGCAGGACAAACAGAGAGAGGTAACTAAAGTTTTGTTAAACGAAATCATACCACGATTTGGGGTACCAAGAAGTATCTCTTCAGACAGAGGTTCACATTTTTGTGCAAAGGTAGTGAGAGCAATAAGCAAAGCCTTGCAGATTAAATGGCAATTGCATATGCCCTATAGGCCACAGGCCAGTGGGCAAGTGGAAAAGCTAAATCATCTTATCAAACAACAAATTGCTAAAATATGTCAGGAGACTAACTTACAATGGTACCAAGCTTTGCCTATTGCTCTGATCAGGTTGAGGGTTAAACCTCGATCAAAAGAAAAACTAAGCCCTTTTGAAATTCTGTATGGACGACCTTATGCTATGCAAACTGTAAATAGCGATGCTATAGACCAAATAGGTAATGAGTATATATATGATTATGTAATTGTTGTAGGAAAACACTTTGATAAAAATGCCACTGTAGTATTAGAGCACCAGCCCAAACAACCTGATTGTAAACTGCATCCGTTTAATCCCGGTGATTGGGTGTATGTTAAGAATCTTTTAGGAAAACCCCTAGAAGAGAAGTGGGAGGGACCTTTCCAAGTGCTGCTAACCACCTTCACCGCGGTTCGGATAAAGGAGCGACCCACATGGATCCACTATTCTCGAGTTAAGAAAGCTCCAGAAGACAAGTGAGAAGACCCGACATAATGAATCCAGCCCTCTCTCTAATCCTCTCAGTGCTGACCATTGGACTCTCGATAAGTAATATCGGACTTGCGATAAATGTTACTCTGCCTCGAAGCCCTGCCCCAGAGTGGCCCTGGTCTAATGCCTATTCACCTGCCATATACGAACACCCACCTATGGCTGTTTATGTTATGTTCAATGACAAACCATACACACTAAGGCAATGGAAAAGGGGTAGTGTCCTACTGGGCCGAGAGGGAGACGGTGTTCAAGTGGGATGCCGAGGATTTGATACCCCAGTAGAGCAAATAGGTGAAATTTCATTTCCAGCCGAAAAAGTAGATGGGGTTAAATTAACTATTGAATCCAAACAAAACCTCTCAATTACATATAGTCGTGTAGCAGGTGAGGCTCATACTGCTTGGATTATAAGAAAAGGACCAATTTTTTGTTGGTGGGATGAGATAAGAAGGGAAAAAGAACCTGAGCCACAATGCGAGATTAGGATTTTGTTGAACCAACCAGTAACAGTCTTCTGCAAACGAGAGAGTGGGAGTACTACCAGAGGCTGGACATTCGATATTGAACCTACTTCTGAAATTATCACAGACCCACCTGAGGGAACCACTAGTACTCCCACGACTCTTTCACCAAGTTGCAAAGGGGTGCATAATTTGACCTTTGTAGGACCTCATGTGATAAGGCAGTCAAATGAATTAAAATTACTGCTGGATCCTACCTACTCACTAAAGAAAGTCCAAATAAACATCCAAACAGACATCACACACTTACAAAAGAATTGTCAGCCCTTTATACAGCAAAGCCTTAAGGGCTGGAATGCATGGCTGACAGCTAGATCACACCCCAAGCGAACTCAAAGAGATGCGACTGGTTGGGCAGGCACAGGGCTAGGCATATTAAATACCATAGATCAAGAAGTATTAATAAATAAGTACTGTCACTTCACATCTAGGAAAACTCAAAGTTCCCTTGAGCTCATCTATTTTTACCCTGGCAGAAACTCAATCACTAGCAGTCAAATTACTAACCTTGGTAGCTAATCATACCACTGAAGATTTTCTTAAAATTGCAGACTATGCTGGGAATATCAGTAAAGAAGTGGCACTTGCCACCCAGTGCACCCAAACACAACAATGGGTACAATCAGTGGTAGCAGGGATCTTGAGAGAAGGAGTGTCAGGTACACTACCTCAGGAAATAAGGGAAATGATACTAAGAAATAGCTCTACCAGTCAGTTTGAGAAAGATCACCAAGCCTGGTGGCAACTAGTGAATTTTACTTACAATCCACAACACGAGCACATTGAGGCCTATGTTCTCACTATTAGTGCTGCAGAGGAGAAAGTTTTCTTTCCTGTCTTGACTTTGGGAGCTATACATCAAAATGTTGTTGTTAAGCCTGTAGATCATAATGTTTGAGCTAGTTATGATATGTTTGCGAAAACGCCATAGTAGAAGCAGAAGATTTATGCTTAGATGCTGAGAGCAGTGTATGCACTTTTGAAATGCTTCCTCTCAATAGAGCTCAATCACAAGTATTTTATGTAGGTAATGGATGTGCATGTGTAAGAACTGTTTGTAGTGACATCACCATAGATAATTGTCATGAAGTAACCAATAATACTAACTTTCGCATATGTAACTTCACTAAAATTGTAGGCTGTGACTTTAACTATACCTCTCCTGTAACTACTCAACAACTAATTGAAGCAGAATACACTTTATATCATGATATACCAAGACTACAAATAAGTATGGATACTAACCTTCTTAAAGCAATGCTCACACATCCCGACATAGAGAAGTTAGTTCAAGAAGTAAACAAGACCGCTCAATGCATGCTTTGGCAGGTGGAACATGACTCAACGGGAATAAAGAATATCTTAACAAAAATTGAACAAGAAGGGAAACACCACTGATGGGATATCTTTACGGGATATTCCCCAACAGCAACCCAGGTTTTTCATTATTTGATACACCCAATCTTGATCATATCGATAGCTATGTTCTGGCTAACCCTTCTGAACGTGTGCCTGTGGTGTAAACTAAACTCCATAATCACAAGGACACAGGTAATCTGGGCAATGATACAAACTTATCAACACCCTCAAAACTAAAAGTTGATGAAAGAATTCGTAAGTTTGAGAAAAGGGGGGAAATGAAGCCAGGCAAGGCCTAGAAAGCAAATGTAATATAGCAATACGAAAAGTAGAGAGTTAAATTCAGAATATAGATTTTAAGCAGAAGCATAGAGAACTTGGTCTTAGAAACAGCAGAGGCAATAATTCATTAATGTATGCAGAATACAGTGACACAGGAGAACAGAAGCATATGTACTCAGGAAAACAGAATGAACTAAGAAGCTAAATTCAGTATATAGAAGGAAAACAAGGACTGATAAAGAGGGAAAGTGAGTCAAAACATAGGTACACCTCGCCAAGATATCAGGAACTTCTGCCAAATACGCTAGAAAGGTAGCCAAAGTAGGAAAGTTCACAAAAGTACATGAAGATGATGATGGGGAGACGGGGGCCTATGAGGCTGAAGAACAGGAACGACCCTCCTAGATTCGCCCCAAATTGAAGACCACACCTCTAACTCCACCTAAACTCCACCTGTTATGAATATTAAAAATGTATGTTGCAATATCATGAATATTCATATTGTATTATGCAATTACTTGCCAAAAATTGTATAAAAAGACCAACTGTGAGTTGCTGGATTGAAACAGTTTTGTCCAGGAAGACCTGGCTGCTTCCTGGCTGTTGTAATAAAATACCTCCTGCTTAAAGGGTACAAACTTTGTCTTTGAGCAGTTTCTCCGTCCGTGCCTTTTGGGGGCATAAAATTGGCATCAGTGGTAGCTAAAGAGCAGCGGGAACTGCTGTCACGTCCGGATGCAGAAAAATAGACACCTGGTATAAGGTGAGTGTGATGGTTTCACTCTGGGCCTTCCTGGAGACCAGCTTGTAACCAGGAAGGAACTAGGAAAGTGATCACGGAAGTATTCCATGCTATTCCTTTACGTAACTTGAGGTATAAATAAAGCCAGCAGGAGGGACCTCCCTCTCTTCCTTTCCGGCGAGGTTTGAGAACGGTGGGTCCCTGTCTCGGTCTTGCTTATCTGGAGCTGAGGCCTACAGTGACTGCTGTTATCTGCCACGCGTGAGGGGAGAGTGCTGGGCCATGTCTAGCCATCCTGCCTGTTCGAAGGGAAGTGGTGAGATTTTTGCTAGTTTGCCTTCAGTTGGCTGGTTGACTTGCTCGGTCTTTGCCCCTTTTTGTCCTTCTCCCTTCTCCCTCCCCCTCTTCCCTTTTTGGGGAGCTGTTTGGGATTTCTGGAGTTGTGGTGTGTGGTATTCTTGGTTTGTGTATCTGTCTTATATGTAAAATATATATATATATATATTTGCTATAGCTTTGGCTACTTGGGTTTTTTTTTCTTTTCTCTTCCCTCTCTGGGAGGTGGGTCCTTGTTGTCGGGTTTCGGGGGCTTGGCGGGAAGCCAGCTCGAAACTTGCACAACATTTTTGGTGTCAGAAGTGGGATATTTTGTTTAAGTTTGGCTTGTTTTGATAAACATTTTCTGGGAAGACAACCAAGCTCGGTGTTGTTTTGCAAACCAATCTATTGTTTTGGGAACAGGTCTGGGAAAGCAGCCAAGAAAAACTTTGTTTATATAAACAAAGGTTTGTTTTGGGATCAAGAAGAAATAATAACAAAAACAATGGCTGTTTCATTAATTTGTCTTATAATTCTAGCCATCTTTATACCTGTTTTAGGCTACCCTATAGGGAGACGTCCAGACCTTGAGGATGGATGGAACGAATTGCTTCCATTCTTTAATTTTGACATCGAAGGTTTGGTAAAGGAGATCCCCATGGTTAGAATCGGCTCTAATTACTATATAAATTTTGTTGCAACAGTATTTTCATTGATAAAGGTACTGGAAGTGCTCCTTAAACTTGGAAGAATGGTGTTGTATTGCTTTCCCTCTTGTAGGAAAGATCACGCCTCAAAGGGACTCGCTGGAACTTTGGAAAGGGTTGCAGACAGGCCAGTCCCCGGGTGGCATGGAGCTTGGGGTGATTTCGGTAGATTAGTAGGACATGTGTCACCCCCCATTAATTGGGAGTTCACACCAGAACAAATGTTTGATTCTGGTGAGATGGCCCACTGTTTGGCAGAAGGTTGTTTTTCCTACAAAGATCCGAATATGCAATTCTCCGCTTTGTGCTGGGGCCCGGCTAATGCTTATCGAGCTGCCATAGACCACCTTCAAAAGGTTAAGGTCGACACAGAAACCCAAACCATGCCACTTGAAACCAGTGATGTCCCTATTAGGTCCACAGAAGTTGGGGTCCAAACACAACTTGAAGTCAATGCCATTTCTACTAAGTCCACTAGAACTGGGACTCAAGCTAAGAACCGGAAAGTCATCATTGCCCCTATTAAGAAGAAGAAGACGTGGGTAAGGGAGATCAAGGAACTTACGGACCCATCTCCGCAACCAGAACGCACAGAAGAAAGAGAAGAAGAAGAAGGAACAGAAGAACCTATCCAATCCACACAAGACGCAATGGACGAAGGAGCGGCAGCAACGGGCGAAGGAGCAACAGCAAGAGATGAAGGCGCGACTGCGAGAGAGGAAGAAGTGGCTGTGACTGAGGAAGGAGCGATTGGAGGAGAAGAAGCAGTTGCCAGAGAGGAAGAAACGGCTACACGGGAAGGAGCACGTCCAAAAGAACTAGGGGCATGCCCAAAGGAAAGTAGAACAGTATCAAGAGAAAAGAAAGCAACAGTACAAACGACCGGTGGTATATTGTCGCTTGATGATTTATATCCTGACTACACATTCAGTGTTACAAAAGACGCAAAGAAGGAGCCAAAGCATCCCCCTCAATTGGAGGGAGAATTATTCCTACCCCTCCAGACCCAACCTTCTCTTGGAGGTGTGGATGATTGGAGGAGGAGGCCCTTATCTCAACACGCGAAAGATTACTCACTATCTCCACCCGCTGGGTATCGCGAACGACGTAGAAGTCCATCTTCACGGCGTGAACGACGTAGAAGTCCATCTCCGCGGCGTGAACGGCGTAGGAGTCCATCCCCACGGTATGAACGGCGTAGAAGTCCATCTCCACGCCATGAACGATATAGAAGCTTATCCCCACGACATGCCCAGTCCCCACCTCCACATGAGAGATATAGGGAGGAGGTGGGAGCAGTCCCACGTAGGAGCGGAAGAGTAAAGAGAGAGGTGGAAAAGATTCTACGTGGGAGAGATGGACAAGAAATAATGCGAGAAAGTGAAATTACACAATCACTGACCACAAGAGAGCTTTGAGATTTATGGAGAGATTATATGCGCTTGCCTGGTGAAGAAGTCCTCACCTGACTGGTGTGATACTGGGACAAGGGAGCTGATAGTCGTGTAATTGAAGGTGATGAAGCACGACAATTGGGATCCATTGCTCGAGACCCTGTGATAGAGCAAGAAATGGGAAGGGAGAAAATGGCGTCCAGTCTTTGGCTCTGAATCCTCCATGCGGTGAGAGTGAAATACCCATTTAAGGAGTCCCTGAAGAGTTCTTCAAGAAGGTGGAGGACTGCGGAAGAAGGCATCCAATACCTACGGGAATTGGCCATGCTGGAGATCATCTATTCTGATCCAGATTATTATGACATCCAAGTTCCTGAGAATGTTCCCTGCATGCAACCAATGTGGAAAAAGGTAATTCAATAAACCATATATTTCCTGCTTGATACCCATATATAATCCAAAAATGGAGGAACCAAGCATGGATACCATGTGTGCTTGGATAAGAACCATAGAGGAAAATATGGAAGACTCCTTCGATCCCCTGTACCGACGCACCTACGACAGGGAAAGAATGGAGAGAGATTATGAATACTCCAGATATGAGGACACCTTAGAGACAAAGAGGACAGAAGGTACAGAGATTACAGAGAAAGGCCAATGGGAAGATCACGGTGGGATCGACAAAGACGACCTCGGCCTAGACCTCAATCCTGGTCTCGATCTTGCTCACGATCCCTGTCATTCACACGTCGAAGGAAAGAGAACTCTAAGCGTCAGTCACGTAACCAACTATGGGCATACCTTCATAGTAAAGGAGAAAACATGAAGAAGTGGGATAGTGAACCCACTTCTAAGCTTGAAGCTAGAGTGAGGGAGCTGAAGAGAAAGGACACTGACAAGAAAGTTGTCTATGTAGTAGATGGAGACTTCTTAGAAGAGAAACTGCGATCGCCGAGGCACAAGGAGATGGAGGTCCACTTCGACAACGGCAAAAAGTCTAAGAAGTCAAAGTCAGACTCTGACGACGAATGCTCTGATCAAGACCAGTAGAGGGGCCCTGCCTTCTGCCAGGAGAAGGAAAGGGACCAAGAAGATAACCGAGTTTACTGGGTTGTGTGGGTTCGATGGCCTGGCACATCGGATCCTCAGAGATACCAGGCCTTGATAGATACTGGAGCCCAGTGTACTTTAATGCCTTCAGAGCATAAGAGTACCGAGACTGTTTCTATTTCTGGAGTGACAGGAGGGTGTCAAGAATTGTCAGTAGTAGAGGCGGACATGAACTTGATGGGAGACCAATGGGAAAAGCATCCCATTGTGACTGGGCCAGAAGCCCCTTGCATCCTTGGTATGGACTACCTAAGAAGAGGATACTTCAAGGACCCAAAAGGGTACCAGTGGGCTTTTGGTATAGCCACGGTGATTGAAGAGGAGTCCAAGAAATTGTCTGCCCTTCCTGGTCTTTCAGAAGACCCTTCCATTGTAGGACTACTGCGAGTTAAAGATCAGGAAGTGCCAATAGCCACAACAACTGTACACAGACGACAGTATCGGACAAATCGAGATGCTGTGATCCCTATCCACAAAATGATCCGAAAGTTGGAGAGCCAAGGGGTGGTCAGCAGAACCCATTCACCCTTCAACAGCCCCATCTGGCCTGTGCGTAAGTCCGATGGAGAGTGGAGACTGACTGTAGACTATCGTGGCTTAAATGAAGTTACGCCACCATTGAGTGCTGCCGTGCCAGATATGTTGGAGCTCCAGTACGAGTTGGAGTCCAAGACAGCAAAGTGGTACGCCACCATCGACATTGCCAACGCGTTTTTCTCCATTCCTTTAGTGGCAGAGTGCAGGCCACAGTTTGCTTTCACCTGGAGGGGCGTTCAATACACCTGGAATCAACTGCCCCAGGGGTGGAAACACAGTCCAACCATCTGTCATGGACTGATCCAGGTCACACTAGAGAAGGGTAAGGCTCCTGAACACATCCAGTACATCGATGACATCATTGTATGGGGGGATACAGCAGAAGAAGTTTTCAAAAAAGGACAGAAGATCATCCAGATTCTCCTCAAGGCCGGTTTCACTATCAAGAAAAGCAAAGTCAAGGGACCTGCCTGAGAGATCCAATTCCTAGGGGTGAAATGGCAAGATGGACGACGCCAGATACCAACAGACATAATCAACAAGATTGTAGCAATGGCTCCACCCACAAACAAGAAAGAAACCCAAGTTTTCCTGGGAGCAATAGGTTTCTGGAGGATGCATATCCCAGAATACAGTCAGATTGTGAGCCCTCTTTACTTTGTGACCCGCAAAAAGAACAATTTCCAGTGGGGTCCTGAGCAACAACAAGTTTTCAGGCAGATCAAGCAAGAAATTGCACGTGCCGTGGCTCTTGGACCAGTCAGAACGGGACGAGATGTAAAGAATGTACTCTACACTGCAGCTGGAGATAAAGGTCCCTCCTGGAGACTCTGGCAAAAGGTGCCTGGCGAGACGCGAGGGCAACCACTGGGTTTCTGGAGCCGAAGCTACAGAGGTTCTGAGGCCAATTACACCCCCGTGGAAAAGGAAATCTTAGCGGAATATGAAGGTATACGAGCAGCTTCAGAGGTAATTGGTACCGAAACACAGCTCTTCCTGGCACCCCGATTACCAGTCTTGAGCTGGATGTTCAAAGGGAAGGTGCCCCCTAAGCATCATACCACTGATGCTACGTGGAGCAAGTGGATCGCTTTGATTACGCAACATGTCCAAATCGGGAACTCGAATCGCCCTGGCATTTTGGAAATCATAACCAATTGGCCTGAAGGTGGGAACTTCAGCCTGGCAGAAGAAGAAGAGACAGTGAGCCGAGCCGAAGAAGCTCCGCCATTTGATCAGCTGCCAGATGAAGAAAGGCGTTATGCCCTTTTCACTAATGGTTCTTGCCGTATTGTAGGAAGGAACCGGAAGTGGAGAGCAGCCGTTTGGAATCCCACCGGATGAGTGTCACAAGTAGACCTAGACTGGCAGTAGAAGGGAGAGCTGTTTCTGGCTCGATGGGCCCATGATGCTTCCAGTCATCAGGGCTGAGATGCCACCCACAGATGGGCACGAGACCGAGGGGTGGACTTAACCATGGATATCATTTCTGAAGTTATCCATGATTGTGAGACTTGTGCCGCTATTAAGCAGGCGAAAAGACTGAAGCCCCTGTGGTATGGTGGACGATGGGATAAGTATAAGTATGGAGAGGCATGGCAGGTTGATTATATCAAACTGCCACAGACCCGCCAAGGTAAGTGCTATGTACTTACCATGGTGGAAGCAACAACGGGATGGTTAGAGACTTTTTCAGTGCCCCCCACAACGGCCCGGAATACCATTTTGGACCTTGAAAAGCAAGTCCTGTGGAGACACGGGACCCCAGAACGTATTGAGTCGGACAACGGGACTCATTTCAAAAATGAATTAGTCACCACTTGGGCGAGGGAACATGGTATCGAATGGGTGTACCACATTCCCTATCACGCACCAGCTGCTGGGAAGGCTGAGAGATATAACGGACTGTTGAAGACGACTCTAAAGTCACTAGGTGAAGGAACTTATAAAAACTGGGACAAAAACTTAGCCGAGGCTACCTGGCTAGTTAACACCAGGGGTTCTGTCAATTGAGCTGGCCCTTCACAGGCAGAATCCCTTCATATTGTTGATGGAGATAAAGTTCCAGCAATCCATTTGAGGGGAATGCTAGGGAAAGCTGTTTGGGTTACCCCTGCCTCAGGCCAAGACAAACCCATTCATGGGATTGTCTTTGCTCAAGGGCCAGGACATACGTGGTGGATAATGAGGAAGGATGGAGTCATCCAGTGTGTGCCTCACGGAAATTTAGCCTTGGGGAAAAACTAATTGTATGTCCTGAGTTGTGTTTTTACAGGAAGCCAGTCACCAGATGAGAGAGAGAGAGAGAGACCTGAACTAAGCTGACGCTGGTATCCAGTGATGAGACAGTCCAGTGATGAAACAGCCATAAATCAGAACTGTAATTGTGACCGAGGAGACCAAAGATCTGGACGGAACTGAACTGACATTGGTATTGACTTTCCAACGACGAGACAACTGCGCCAAGAGACCAACAAGAACTATATATATATATATGTATATGTGTATATATATGCACGGGATATAGATGAACACAATGTACAGGTGTTACGTAAAGAAATAGTATGGAATAAGGGGTGGAGAATGTGATGGTTTCACTCTGGGCCTTCCTGGAGACCAGCTTGTAACCAGGAAGGAACTAGGAAAGTGATCACGGAAGTATTCCATGCTATTCCTTTACGTAACTTGAGGTATAAATAAAGCCAGCAGGAGGGACCTCCCTCTCTTCCTTTCCGGCGAGGTTCGAGAACGGTGGGTCCCTGTCTCGGTCTTGCTTATCTGGAGCTGAGGCCTACAGTGACTGCTGTTATCTGCCACGCGTGAGGGGAGAGCGCTGGGCCGTGTCTAGCCATCCTGCCTGTTCGAAGGGAAGTGGTGAGATTTTTGCTAGTTTGCCTTCAGTTGGCTGGTTGACTTGCTCGGTCTTTGCCCCTTTTTGTCCTTCTCCCTTCTCCCTCCCCCTCTTCCCTTTTTGGGGAGCTGTTTGGGATTTCTGGAGTTGTGGTGTGTGGTATTCTCGTTTTGTGTATCTGTCTCATATGTAAAATATATATATATATATATTTGCTATAGCTTTGGCTGCTTGGGTTTTTTTTCTTTTCTCTTCCCTCTCTGGGAGGCGGGTCCTTGTTGTCGGGTTTCGGGGGCTTGGCGGGAAGCCAACTCGAAACTTGCACAGTGAGCCACCAAGATTTTGATAATGGGAAATCAAATCTCTGAAGAGGAAAGCATAGTGCTATCCTCCTGGAAGCATCTCCTAAAGAGTAAGGGTGTAGATATTGACGACTACGCTTTGCGGTGCCTGCTATTATGGTGCTGAAAGCAAGGATTCGAAGCTAACTCCGCAGTTGCATTCAGTGTAGCCACCTGGTAAAAGGTGGGGGACAAGTTGTGGGATGAAATTCAGAAAGGCGCTAAAGGGACAGAAGGTTTGCCTGTCACTTGGCATTTGGTAATTAACACCTTAAAAGACTGGCTTAATGAGCAAGTTTCGAAAGACACGCAGTCGTCTGAAACAGCACCCATGGTAAACACGGAGAAACATGCAGGGGAAGAGGGAACTTCGACCGCTGCGGCACCGCTGTCAATGCCGCCGCCGCCACCACCACCGGCGCCGGTGTTTGCTACCTCTCCCTCTGACGACGAATTAACGGACAAATTAAAAATGGTGTGGGGCCTGAATTCACCTACTAAAACCACTAGCCCATTTCCGAAAGCTCAAAAAGCTCTGAAAGTTCGCTATCCCTCACCCCAAGAGCTAGTGTCTGTGCCTCGCAAATATATATCGCCTACCAAGATAGTTCCGTGCCACTATAAGACCCCTATGGAGCTGGTAGAGGAATACCAGGCCAAACAAAGGCTTGTTTTCTCTGCTCCCATACTGGAGGAGGACAATGGTGAAGATGTGCCTAGAGGGGGGTCGTATCAATCAACATCAGTCCCTGTAGCAGAGGATGTAAACATGCAGGAAGCCGAAAGTGCCTCTGTATTCGAGTCTCTCAACCTATTCGCGAGGAGTCTTCTTGCCATAAGACACGGTCATTAGCTGACCCGTGGACTTTGCCGCCAGCAATGGTAACCCTAGGAGGTTTTGGGAGGCTGTACTCATGCAGGCTGCAGAACGGGGGAATTGGGATTTGTTGGAAAAGGTCAGGCACCCCTCAAAAGCCGTAGAAGACTTGCAAACAAGAAGGACATGTTAAAGCTAATTGCCCTCTTAGAGGTAATGAGGGAAAGCAAAAGGTTTCACCTAATCCCCCGGGCATTCATTGTAATCGCTGCGGAAAACCAGGCCACTTTGCAAAACACTGGCGCTCCAAACTTAATGCTAATGGCCAGCCCCTGCAGGGAAACGGCAAGGCAAGTGCGGCAAGGCGCACTTGGACACAGATACCTTCCCTAGCTCAGCACAATCCGTATGCAGCTCCTCTGGTGTTCCCCTCTGAGACCAGCTCACCGGGAGGACCAGGGGAGCAGCAGGTATGGATGTACCCACTGCCAGCACAGTAATAATTTCTACCACAGATGTTGTCAAAGTTCCCCTAGATGCCAAAGGATCTATTGGTCGTGGACTCAGTGCCTTATTAATTGAGCGTTCAAGCAGCACTATTGCTGGGATAATCATTCATGTCGGGGTTGTTGATGCAGACTACACGGACAAATTTGTGCAATGGTTTCTACCCCCTACCCTCCTGTGACCATTCCAAAAGGAACATGTGTCGTTCAACTTGTGCTTTTTATGAGCTGTGGTCCCAGGACAGAAAACAGAGAGACATGCTGGAGGATTTGGATCAACAGGACCTCTGCAAGTCTTTTGGTCACAGACTGTATCCCACAAACGCCCACAGATGATCTGTGAACTGTGCAACGAAAAAGCTTCACCTTCTACTGTTAAGGTGATGGGGTTACTTGATACAGGGGTTGATGTCACTATCATTTCCCTGTATCACTAGCTGAATTCCCGGTCCTTGGTATCTTCTGACCTGGGTGTTGTGGGACTGGGGGGAGCTGCCCAAAGTCGCATTGCAGCACATTTTATCCTAATCTGCAATCCTGAAGCGCAAGTTGCGACCGTGAGACCATATGTCACCCCCTCTCCCCTAACTCTGTGGGGAAGAGACTGCCTGGCTCAGTGATGCCTTAAGCCCCTATTAGTTTTTTATTTTTCTAATTTTTGTAAGTTTTATAAGTAGTAGAAGTAGATTTTAAAAGCAGCAGCCCTCACTCCCTTTCCCTGTAGTACAAGTAGTTTACACATTCCTTAACCCTCTTACCCCATTCTATGCTCCCCATATCAAATCTACCCGTGAATTCAGTGGCAATGTTTAGTCTCTTGTCAAGGCAAGGCCTATACTGTTTAGAGAACACCCATATCTAGGCCTGAACAACAGAACAGAGTCAAGAACTAGGTGACTATGTACCCTTTGTGCTCTGAAGATGGTGAAGATGATGAAGAGGTGGTCCTGAAATGCACCCTAGACTCAATTCTAAGGGGGTGGACCCGGGGCAGTCCAGAGCAAAGGCTATGGGGTGGACACACTTAGGATTGGACATATAATATTATAAAATGTAACATCTTGGGCACAGCTGGGCCCGCGTCTTGTAACATCTATTGTCTTGGCACAATTAAACCCTTTCCTTATCTCACCCCTAATTAACTGCTCCTGAGTTGTTTTTTTCCTTTAGCACCAGCCGAGTAGGCATCAGGGAGTTAAAATCACGGATTTTTGACGGGGGCCCCTGCGATGCAGGGCATCAAGCAGCCCACAATGACATTAACATGGTTAACAGATACCCCAGTGTGGATTGGACAGTGGTCCCTATCCTCCGAGAAGTTACAAACCCTGCAGGAAATTGTGCAAGAACAGCTGGCTGCTGGTCATATAGAACCATCACATAAGCCCCTGGAACACTCCTGTGTTTGTAATTAAAAAGAAATTTGGGAAGTGGAGACTTTTGCATGATTTACAACAGGTTAATGCTGTCATGGCAACGATGGGAGCTCTGCAACCTGGACTTCCATCACCTACAATGATACCTTTGCCTCAGTTTTTACCAGTAGGACAGGTGGCCCTCAAGGCAACTGGCCTCTGGAGCTGGTAGACAGAGATAGGAAACCAAGTAGTCCCCTTGTATTCCAGGAGGAAATAGTTAGTGACTTACTGAGTCATCTGGATCCTCAGAAGTCTATGGGACCAGATGGGATCCATCCTAGGGTAATGAAGGAGCTGGCAGAAGAGCTTGCCAAGCCGCTCTCCATCATCTTCCAACAATCCTGGCTCACTGGGGAGGTCTCATACGACTGGAAGTTGGCAAATATCACCCCAATCCATAAAAAAGGCTGCAAGGCTGACCCGGGTAACTACAGGCCTGTCAGCCTGACCTCGGTGTCTGGCAGAGTTATGGAACAGATTATCCTGTGTGAAATCACATGGCACCTACAGGATGGACAAGGGATCAGACCCAGCCAACATGGGTTTAGGAGGGGCAGATCCTGTTTGACCAACCTGATCTCCTTTTACAATCAAGTGACCCACCTGGTGGATGAGGGAAAGGCTGTGGATGTGGTCTATCTGGACTTCAGCAAAGCCTTTGACACTGTCTCCCATAGCATACTCCTGGAAAAGCTGGCAGCCCACGGCTTGGACAGGGGCACCCTGTGCTGGGTGAGGAACTGGCTCGAGGACCGGGCCCAGAGAGTGCTGGTGAATGGAGCTGCATCCAGTTGGCGACCGGTCACCAGTGGTGTTCCCCAGGGGTCAGTGCTGGGTCCAGTCCTTTTTAACATCTTTATTGATGATTTAGATGAGGGGATTGAGTCCATCATCAGCAAATTTGCAGATGACACCAAGTTGGGAGGGAGTGTCGACCTGCCGGAAGGCAGGAGGGCTCTGCAGAGGGATCTGGATAGACTGGAGAGATGGGCTGACTCCAATGGAATGAAGTTCAACAAGGCCAAGTGCCGGGTCCTGCACTTTGGCCACAACAACCCCATGCAGCGCTACAGGCTGGGGACAGAGTGGCTGGAGAGCAGCCAGGCGGAAAGGGACCTGGGGGTGCTGATTGACAGGAGGCTGAACATGAGCCAGCAGTGTGCCCAGGTGGCCAAGAAGGCCAATGGCATCCTGGCCTGCATCAGGAACAGTGTGGCCAGCAGGAGCAGGGAAGTGATCCTTCCCCTGTACTCTGCATTGGTGAGGCCACACCTTGAGTATTGTGTTCAGCTCTGGGCCCCTCAGTTCAGGAAGGATATTGAGGTGCTGGAGCGGGTCCAGAGAAGAGCAACGAGGCTGGTGAAGGGACTTGAGCACAAGTCCTATGAGGAGAGGCTGAGGGAGCTGGGGTTGTTTAGTCTGGAGAAGAGAAGGCTTAGAGGCGACCTCATCACTCTCTTCAACTACCTGAAGGGAGGTTATAGCCATGCGGGGGTTGGTCTCTTCTCCCAGGCAACCAACAATAGGACAAGGGGACATGGGCTCAAACTCTGCCAGGGGAGGTTTAGGTTAGATGTTAGGAAGAAATTCTTTACAGAGAGGGTTATCAGGCATTGGAACGGCCTACCCAGAGAGGTGGTGGATTCACCATCCCTGGAGGTTTTTAAAAAGAGATTGGACGTGGCCCTTAGTGCCATGATATAGTAATTGGAGTTGGATCAGGGGTTGGACTTGATGATCTTGGAGGTCTTTTCCAACCCAGTCTATTCTATGATTCTATGATTCTATGATTCTTTCGATTGGCCTATCTGTGGTGGTTTGGGCTAGGCCTTCCTTGGTGACCAGTTTGTAACCAAGGAAGGGTCCAGATTTACCCAGTATTCCCTACAATTTTTACGTAAGCCAGATTATAAGAAGAAAGGAGGAGAGGCCTTCGCTCTCTTTCCTTCCGGCGGTTTGGAGGTGCAGGTTCCCTGCTGTTGAGTCTGCCATGTTGGGGAGCGAGGTCTGGTTAGGCCTTGCCGACCTTGGGAGACAGAGGTTGTCGGCGATCGTTCCGGAGCGACTCTCGGTTGTCCCAGGAGAGTAGTGAGCTATTTTCTTTGCTAACTCTTTTAGTTGTTAGATATTGGGTCACTAATTGGGATATATATATATATTTTATTTTAGTTTTTGTTCCCTTTCCCTTCCCCCTTCCCTTTTCCCTTGTGAAATTGTATATTTTAATTGTATATAAGTGTAAATATATTTATATATCTCACTTTGGTTGTCTCTCTCTCGTTTCGGGTTTTCTTAGTTTTTTTTTCTCCCTCTTCTCCCTGAGGTTTGGGGGGGGGGACGACTTCTGGTGGTAAGGTTTGGAGACTTGGCAGGGAGCCAGCTTCAAACCATATCACCTATCATAGTAATTGATCTAAAGGGTTGCTTTTTCACCATTCCTTTAGCTGACAAAGACAAAAAAAAATTTGCCTTTCCAGTACCTTCTGTAAATCATGCAGAGCCCTCCAAACGATACCAATGGAAGGTTTTACCTCAGGGGATGAAAAATTCTCCAACCATTTGTCAGTGGTTTGTAGCACAAGTTTTGTTTCCTGTTAGAAGCCAGTTCCCTAATTATTTCTGCTATCATTTTATGGATGATATTCTCTTTTCAGCAGTGCACAAAGATGAATTGACAGCAGTGGTTGATGCAGCAAAATAGTCCTTAGAGTCATTTGGCCTTATCATTGCTCCAGAAAAGGTACAGCATGCAGAACCCTGGAAATATCTGGGTTTCCTAGTTACTGCTCAAACAGTGACATCTCAGCCTGTTCAATTAGACATATCTATTCGTACCCTAACTGATGTCCAAAAATTAGTTGGTTCATCAAATTGGGTACGCCCTTATTTGAGGTTAACTAACTCACAACTGCAGCCTCTTTTTGCACTGCTCAAAAATTCTACTGGTCCACTGGAGCAACGATCTTTGACTCGAGAAGCAATTCAAAACATCCATCAGGTAGAAGCACTGTTAACAGAACGCTTCACTTATCATATTGATCTGTCACAAATCATTCAGCTTTTTGTCCTCATAGATCAAGTTTCCCCCTGTGTGATCCTTGTTCAATGGAATGAGACTTGGGAAGATCCTCTACACATCCTTGAATGGTTGTTTTTACCTTCCAGATCTCATAAAACAGCTCCTGGATTGTTTGAATTGCTCTCCAAAATCATCATGAAAGCACGGAAAAGGTACATTGAACTAACTGGTAGGGATCCTGGCAGAATTGTTTTACCTGTACATTCCTGCTATTTTGAGTGGTGTTTAGTTCATAAATATGAGCTACAGGCTGCTATGGCAGATTTTCAAGGGCAAATTGCTTATCATTTGCCTTCGCACCCTTTGCTGAAATTTTTTAATGAAATACCTGTTGGGCAGAAATTGTTATCATCCACGGAACCTGTGGAGGGGCTTACTGTGTTCAGTGATGGCTCTGGTAAGACAGGGAAAGCTGCTGTGGTTTGGTATACACCTACAGGATGGCAACATGAGCTGGTTAAACAGTCTGGGTCTCTACAGGTTGTGGAGCTATGTGCTGCAACTTTAGCATTTCAACTTTTCCCTCAGCCTTTTAATCTTATTACAGATTCAGCTTATGTAGCAGGACTGGTTCAGCAATTGGATCAAGTAGTTCTTTCTGCTTGTGATAATCGACTTCTTTTTCAGGTTTTGCTCACCCTGTGACATACTACTCAGTCTCGAACAAACCCTTATTTTTTCACATTTGTAGTCAGACCTCATTGCCTGGATTTTTTACTGAGGGTAATGCTCAGGCAGACAATCTTGTAGCCCCTGCACAGATTGGTCCTGTCCCAGATAAATGGCAACAAGTTCTCCTTTCACATCGCTTTTTTCATCAAGGCAGCACTGCCCTCAAACGCCAATTTGGGATTCCACAATCCCTCTCTTGATCTATTGTGACTGCCTGCCCAGATTGTCCCTGTGTTTTATGGAACCAATCCTAGGGGATTACAGGCTTTGCAGGTGTGGCAAACGGATGTTACCCATGTTCCAGAATTTGGCAGACTGTGCTACTGCTCATACAGGTGCCCTAGATGTGATCCATCACTTCCAACAAGCCTTTGCTACCCTCAGCATTCCATCACAAGTGAAAACCGATAATGCCCCAGCTTATAGCTCTCAGAGATTTCAAACCTTTCTGAATGATTGGGAGGTGTCCTATGTCACTGGCATCCCTCACTGCTACCGGACAAGCTATCGTGGAACACATGCATGGCTCTCTGAAGCGCCTGCTTCAAAAACAGAAAGAAGGAATGCAGGGTGCTTCTGCCCAGGCCCATCTAGACAAGGCTATCTATGTTTTAAATTTCTTGACTTTTCCTCAGGATTCCCACTTTCCTGCTTTGTTTTTACACTTTTCCTCTCTATCATCTCAACCTGTAACCACTCCTGCTCCTGTCCAAGTGCGAGACTTGGTGTCTGGACAATGGTCAGGCCCATATCAACTAATAACCTGGGGAAAGGGGTATGCTTGTGTTTCTACAGATGCTGCGCCTCAGTGGGTTCCTGCTCGGTGAGTGCATCCTATTCTGTCTCAAAGGAACCAGCAGCGATGACTCCTATAGAAAACAGCTTGAACGACTCAGCCCTTGGAACAACCACAACATCTGGGTGACCCTGATGAATGCTCTAAACCAAACCACCTTCTGACCTTCTGTGCCTCCTTCAAACAACCTGAACTGCCTTTCCACATGTGCCTTGTTGGGGCACCTGTAAATAACTGATTCTGTGAAACTCATTTGTAATGTTACGCAACCACAATATTGGGCTAGAAAGGCTTGCAATGCTTCAGTGCTGAACTGCATTACAGATGTATCCAATTGGCTAACAAAACTACCAGTAGGCATCGCACCACAAGAACTAGATATTATGGGTACTCTAACTGCTACTGCTTGCTTTTACTTTAATTACGCTAAGGGATATGATTTCTTTCATGGTGCAGGGACTGCTTTACAAGATGTATCTCCAGATATGCCCTTTTACCGAAATGCATCTGCCTGGTGTTTGTATAGACGTGCTCAGCCCTCATATGGTGTGGCAGTTGCTCGCCAGCTCCCAAAGGGATACTTTTTGATCTGTGGCAATCGGGCATGGCCAGGTATTCCAGCTATGCCCGTAGGGGGACCCTGCGCCTTTACTAGATTAGGTTTGCTTACACCCACAGAGAAGCTTTTATTAAATCACTCACATATTTGCAGTCATGTTCTCACTAAACAATCACTGACACTTAGTTCCAAATGTAGTGATACACTAACTTTGTGGAGTCAAGCAGCTATTATATCTGCCTCCTTGTTTTTGCCACAAGTTGCCTCAGCAAAAGCGTTAAATTAATAGTTTGGCATGCTGCATTATTAAGCAGGCAAATTTGACCTCAGACACACTTTACAAACTTGCCACTGATGTAGATAGCATATGACACGCTACACTAGAGAACCGTGCTGCAATTGACTTTTTACTGCTAGCATATGGACATGGATGCCAGGAATTTGAAGGCATGTGTTGCTTAAATATCTCAGATCATTCTGCATCCATTTACAAACAAATTTCTGCTCTACAAGAACAAACAGAAAAGATCGGGCAAGAAACTGGATTCTTTGGCTTAGAAAGATGGTTGTCTGATTGGGGTCTTTTGGGTTGGTTAATGTCCCTACTCAAGATGGGGGTCTTAGTTTTGGTAATAGTTGTAGTTGTGCTTGCAATATTGCCATGTTTTGTGTCGTGTCTGGAAAGGACCCTCCAGAACACAGCAGTCTTTCTCGCGCAACTACAAAGAGAGGGAATTGTCAGGGCTGACAGCGGGTCTGTTAGCTCTTTTGGAGAAGATTTTGACCTGGGAAAGTTACGGGTGTATCCTTGAGATAGGAGAGGTATGTACGCAGCCCAGGCTAAAAGAAGACAGCTGTGGAGTGCTTAGGTTTGGTCCTGTGAGAACTCCAGTTTTGACCTCGAGCTTTGCCAACGGTATTACTAACAAAGAATAGCTAATTAAAAAATACAATCACCTGCCTGCCTTCTGCTGCTTGCTAACATGGGATATAAAAGGACTCGTGAGAAATAATAAAGGCACTGGTACTTTGCTCGGTACTGGACTGTTCGTGTTTTTCTTCTTTACTTTTGACCGCCGCAACAATAACATGGATTGTCATTTTACCTGAGAAGGTGCAGAGAATGGAGCCTTGGAAGTACTTGGGCCTCATAGTCACTGCCCGTTGAGTGATGCCACAGCCCATCAAGCTTAACATCAATGTACAAACCCTTACGGATGTACAAAAATTAATGGGATCTTTAAATTGGGTTAGGTCTTATCTCAGTCTTACAAAGACTCAGTTGCGACCCTTGTTAGAGTTGCTCAAACACTTTGTCAATCCTTTGGAACCCAGAACACTGAACTCTGAGGCAATTCAAGCAGTCCAGAAGGTGGAATTATTGATGCAAACTAAATTTATATCTCATATTGACCTAACACAAATAATTCAGTTGTTTATCTTTATTGACCATGTGACTCCTTTTGGTGCACTTGTGCAGTGGAATACAGAGTGGACTGACCCCCTGCATATTTTAGAGTGGTTGTTTTTACCTTTTAAACATCACAAAACTGCTCCTGGCCTGTTTGAACTTCTTGCAGAAATAATTATGAAAGCCAGAAAAAGATGCGTAGAACTACTGGGAAGAGATCTGAGTCAAATTGTTGTACCTGTTCCGTCTATGTATTTTGAGTGGTGCATGGCACATAAGTATGAACTGCAGGCAGTCATGTCTGACTTTCAAGGACAAGTTTCTTATCACTTGCCTTCTCACCCTCTGATTAAATTTTTTCATGAAGTGCCAGTAGGACAGAAAACATTAAGTCAATCAGAACCAGTTGATGGCTCTGGAAAAACAGGTAAAGCCGCCGTAGTCTGGCATGACGAACACAGCTGGCATGATAAGGTAGTCATGCAGGAAGGCTTGCCTCAAGTGGTCGAATTGCAAGCTGTAACTGTAGCCTTTCAATTGTTTTCACAACCTGTAAATATTGTTACTGATTCTGCTTATGTTGCTAATTTACTTTCTCGTTTAGATCTAACTGTTTTAGCCTCAATTGACCAATGGACACTGTTTACAGTTCTTTTAGAGTTATGGACAACCATACAACAGAGAACTACACCGTATTTTGTTCTACATGTCCGTAGCCACACTACCTTACCAGGTTTTTTCACTGAAGGTAACACCAAGGCAGATGCCCTTGTATGTGCTGTAGCCCTGGGCCGTACACCCAATATATAACAACAAGCTCTCTTATCACATCAGTTTTTTCATCAAGGTAGCACTGCATTGAGACGACAGTTCGGTATAACTCGAGCTGCAGTGCACTCTATTGTCGTTGCTTGTCCTGACTGTCAAGGAACTTACATTCCAATATATTTCAGAACCAATTCGAGGGGCATTAAAGCTTTACAAATCTGGCAAACTGATGTCACTCATATTGACAACTTTGGTCATTTAAAATATGTGCACGTGTCAGTAGATATCTTTTCACATGCTGTAGTTGCCACAGTCCATTCTGGAGAAAAGGGAAGAGATGTCATCCGTCATTTTCAGCGTGCTTTTGCTACCCTTGGCGTTCCTCATGAAGTCAAAACCGATAATGGCCTGGCATATGTCTCGCAAAAGGTACAGACCTTTTTTGGGACATGGGGCATAAGTCATGTTACAGGTACCCCACATTCTCCAACAGGACAGGCCATTGTAGAGTGTATGCATGGTACCTTGAAAAGACAGCTTCAAAAACAAAAAGGGAGAATGATTGGGGAACTCCCTCAGACACGGTTGGATAAAGCTGTATATGTACTAAATTTTTTAACCTTTCCCAGTGACTCCCCCTACTCACCTTCCTTTTTGCATTTTTCCTCTCTTTCTTCCATGAAGCCGCTATCACGCAATGCTCCAGTGCAGGTCCGGGATTTGGTTTCAGGCCAATGGTCTGGACCTCATGAACTTATAACTTGGGGAAAGGGATATGCTTGTGTTTCCACAGGTGATGACCCTCATTGGGTACCTGCCCAGTGTGTTCGCCCTGCACTTGATGGTTCTTCCCGTCAACGGATGGATGGTCCTGCAACCCAAGCAGAATGTGTGGGTGACTCTAGCTAAAATAACCCACCAGGAAACCTTGTGCCTTTCTGTACCAAACCCAGAGAATCCCTTTTCGACCTGCTTGGTAGGACTACCTCTGGATAAGTGGCCTTGTCCAAGGTCCCCGAAAGTCTGCAACAGTTCTGTGCCAAAGATCAACGTTGACAACTGGGACCGCATTTATGCGTACCTACCTCAAGTAACACAAGAACCTCAAGAATTGGAATTGCTAGGCTCAGTAGTCATGGACGCTTGCGTAATGTTTAATTATACATACAACTCAAAGAGGAGAGGACAAAATGTGAATGCAACATTGCCTGTATATAGAAATGCTACTGGTTGGTGTAATTATACTTCCAGACATATTTCACGATCTTTTAAGGTACCTGTTGCCTTACCTAGTGGAGTTTTTCTTATTTGTGGAGATAGAGCATGGGGTGGAATTACATTCAGATTGAACGGTGGACCGTGTAGCTTGGGGAGGCTTACTCTGCTCACTCCTAATCTTACCATGATTCATAATAAAGGGCGAAAGAAAGGCAGTATTCATCAATTTTCAAAACAATGTGATGATTGGGTAACCTTTTGGGGACCCGGGAAAATCATAGCAGCATCAGCGCTTGCACCTGGGGTTGCAGCAGCAGCAGCATTAAAAAAGCTGACAAATTTGGGATGTTGGCTGAGTAAGCAAACCAACACTACTTCTATTGCATTGAGTGATCTATTAACTGACGTAGATAGCATTAGGCATGCCACACTGCAGAATAGAGCTGCGATTGATTTTTTATTGTTAGCACAAGGTCACGGTTGCAATGAATTTGATGGAATGTGTTGCATGAATTTGTCAGACCATAGTGAGTCCATACACAAAAACATTCAGTTTTTGAAACAAGGGGTCCACAAATTGCAAGTTGATGATGGATGGGATTGGTTAAATAAGTTGCTTGGTAAATGGGGTTTATCTAGTTGGCTGTTATCCATCATAAAGACAGGATTGCTGCTTTGATAATTATTGTAGTTGTGCTATTAATGATGCCTTGTTTGATCAGCCTGTTGCAAAGGGCCCTGCAGCAGACTGTCAGGGTCATCTTTGTAGCACAAATACAAAAAGGGGGAATTGTTGGAGTTGACAGCAGGTCTGTCAGCAGCCTGGCACTTATTAACGAAGCAATAGACATAAACCAGATTACAGTATACCCCTGAAAGGAGGAGAACACACAGCATGCAGATGAATGTGGGCAACTTTCAGAAAGGAAGAAGATGGAAGACAGAAACGGACTTCCTGTACTCTGTTCTAGCTCAGTCATGATGACTCGAGAAAAGCTGTGTCAGCATGAGTTTGCTATTTTGCAGCCAATCCTGACGTATGTATACATGAGAGCACCAATAGTAGATTGACAAGTGTATGGCCTGATGTATGTTTACATGAAGGCACCAATAGTAAGTTGACGTGTGTGTTGTGTGAAAAGTATAAATGTCTGCAACCTGTTGCAATAAAAATCTTCTTCCAGCCTTCTTGCTATCCTGTCCCTGCTTTGGAAGAAAATTCTATGTTGCTTTGGCCGTCTCAACATAACAGAGACATTTGGCGACTCCTTCCCAGTGGTTCAGGGGGACAGGTAATGGGGATTACGGTCAGTTGTTGTTTCTGCCGCTGCTCAGAGAGAGGAGTCCTTCCCCAGCTTCTGTGGGGTCTCTCCCACATGAGACAGTCCTTGATGGACCTCTCTGGCATGAGTCCATCCCTCGGGCAGCAGTTCTTCCCAAACTGCTGTCATGTGGGTCACTCCTCCATGGAGTGCAGTCCTTCACGAATGAGCTGTACCCACAGGGGCCACAAGTCCTAACTGGGAAAAACCTGCTCCAGCGTAGGCTTCCCTCTCCACGGGCTGCAGGTCTTCGGCAGGACCCTGCTCCATCTTGGGCCTCCCACAGGGTCACAGCCTCCTTCATGCTCCAGCATGGGCTCCTCCATGGGCTGCAGGATGGCAGCCTGCTTCACCATGGTCCTCACCACGGGCTGCAGGGGCCACAGCTCCGGTGCCTGGAGCACCTCCTCCCCCTCCTTCTGCACTGACCTTGGTGTCTACTTTGTTGTTCCCATGTTCTCAATGTGCTCTTCCCTGGCTGGAATTCCTTCTGCACAACAACCCTCTGTTCTTAAATATGTTATCAGAGAGGCGTTACTATTACTCCTAATTGTCTCGACCTTGGCCAGAGGCAGGAAGTCTGTCCTGGAGCTGGCTGGCATTGGCTCCACGGGACAGGGGTAGCTTCTAGCAGCTTCTAATAGAAGCCACCCCTGTACCCCCCTCTTCTACCAAAACCCAACCACAGAAACCCACTTCAAGATGTTGAAGAGAACAGGGCCTAAGATGGAGCCCTGTGGACCCCACAGGTGACAGGTCGCCAGTTTGATGTTACCCCATTCACTATTACTCTCTGTGCTCAACCCATGAGCCAATTACTTGTGATGTGTAGGATTAGCGTAGGGTGTCAAGCGGGCCGTGGGGGTCCGCCGACCAGCAGGAGGGAGAGCGGCACAATCCCGTATGAAATGTCACAGGTGAGTAGTGTGCCTGAAGATATGTGGAAACACAGTGGAGGAAGGATAAGGTCAGGGTGGATAGTGGGTTCTTTTAGAATAATGAGGGTCCCCACCAGGCTGGGGCCATGAAAGGCACCCCCGCCTGTATGGGTACTGGGGTCAGAATGATTGCTTTGTTTGTTTTGTCTGTCTGTTTTTGGTTCTCCTGTGGCTACTGCCCAGGTTCGGCATGTTCTGGATATACTTGCTCTGCTCTGTTAAATCCTGAAATGGTGGACAGGACAAAGGGTTGCTCCTGGGTACCTCCTGGGTACCTCCTTCAGTTTGTTTATAGATAGGTGATAATAAAGTAGGAAATGAAAGACTTGCCCAAATCGTTCTAACAGGAACATAGTCTCTGTACCCCTATGTGGTTGCAGCTATGTGGTACATGCCTCCAGTAGGGTGGCCCATGCCAGACATATCAAAACCGTAGGACCAGATTTAATACATTCTTGGGCAGGATGAGCTCATTAGCCTCCTGGCAGTCATCCTAGGAGAAGGACAACTCCAATCCCAAACTCGGGCAGATGGAGCTCACTTAGCCCTGTAAGGCCATCCATCTAAGAGAAGGTCACTCTAATCAAACCTACGTCCTGAGGACCTTACTGCCACTGTCCAAGCTCGCTCGGCCCTGGCAGATGAACCTTAGGATTAAAGGGTGGGTTCAGTTCCGTGCATACTGTATCTCACCTAAAAAATCCATTGCGCAGGCTTGAAGGCTCTACCCACATGCAAAAAGTCCTGTAGGCGAGGGTCGAAACAGCAGGTGAAAGGTGCACTGGGAGCCGCAGACCCAACCCTGCATGCAGGCGGTTCAGGATATTGGTCATTTGAGACTGGCCAGAGATGACAGTCTCTTGGGGCAGCACCCTGAACGACCAAGCAGCCTTTTCAAGGACAGCACTGTTTGCTCCACTCGGAGAGGGGCCTAGAAAAGGTGGCCTAAACAAAGCTCATCTCCACTTTCACCCGGTTGGTTAACCGCAGGCCAACGGGCATCTTCTTCCAATGCGGTCGCACAAAGATCAAAAGACAAAGGCATGCACCTGCCTCCAAAGGTGTACTTAAATGAACTCTAGCATGTTGGAACATCAGAACCATGCTCGATTCTGTGGATAGTGGACGTCCTGAGCGTCGGTCTGCCCTAATTGCCCATGAACTGGCTCGTCTCAACATCGACATTGCAGCTTTAAGTGAAGTTCGCCTTCATGAAGAAGGTAGCCTCAGAGAACATGGTGCCGGTTACACACTCTTTTGGTCAGGCAAGCCCAGAACCAAAAAACATCTCTCAGGAGTCGGCTTCATGATCAAAAACTCCATTGTTCCTAAACTCGAAAATCTGCCGACAGGTCACTCTGACCACATTATCTCCCTACGCCTTCCACTAAACAACAAGCAACATGTTATCATCTTTAGTATATATGCCCCAACTCTCCAAGCTGACCCTGCTGAAAAAGATAAGTTTTACACTGACCTGCGCCTCCTTACCCAGAAGGTTCCTGCAGATGATAAGATCATTACCCTTGGCGATTTCAATGCCAGAGTAGGTAAGAATTTTGAAGTCTGGAAAGGAGTATTAGGCAAGCATGGTGTTGGAAACTGCAACGATAATGATCGACTTCTGCTAGAATTCTGTGCGGAGCAACAGCTCACCATTACTAACACTATCTTTCAGCAGAAAGATAGTCTGAAGACAACCTGGATGCACCCCCGTTCTAAGCATTGGCACCTCATTGATTATGTCTTGGTGCGACAGAGAGATGCCCGCGATGTCCACCATACCCGCGTGATGCCCAGCGCAGAATGACAAACAGACCATCGGTTGGTGCGCTGTAAACTCAATTTCAAGCTCAAATTCAGACCAAAAAGGGGCAGTATCCCAAGGAGAAGACTCCAAGTTAACAATCTCCAATCAGCCACAGTAAGAGACAGATTCCAGGCAAACCTTCAAACTAGGCTTGAAAACCATCCCACAGTCTCTGCAGATTCCTCTCCTGAAACAATCTGGCACCATATTAAAAACAGCATCCTGCAATCCTCTGAAGAATCCTTAGGGTTCTCCCTCAAGAAGAACAAGGACTGGTTTGATGAAAACAATCAAGAAATCCAGGATTTGTTGAGGAAGAAGAGAACCGCTCACCAAGCACACCTTGTACTGCCATCCTGTCACGCAAGAAAAATGACCTTTCGTCTTGCATGCAGCAAACTCCAACAGAAACTCCGTGACATCCAGAACAAATGGTGGATTGATCTAGCTGAAAAAAACTCAATTATGCACAGATTCGGGAGATTACAAAGGATTCTATGAGGCCCTAAAAACAGCATATGGGCCTACATACCAAATCCAAAGACCTCTACTCAGTGCAGATGGTCAAACGCTTCTAACACACAAAACCTCCATTCTGAATCGATGGTCTGAACACTTTCAGACTCTCTTCAGTACCAACCGTGTAGTCCAAGACTCAGCAATTCAGTCCATCACACAACAACCAGTGAAATACGAATTGGATACTGCCCCCACTTTAGGAGAAACCCTCAAGGTCATACAGCAGGTGAAAACCGGCAAGGCAGCCGGGATTGATGGAATTCCACCTGAAGTCTGGAAACATGGGGGCCTTGCAGTCCATACCAAATTCCACGAGTTTGTGGTGCGCTGTTGGGAACTAGGCGAACCACCATCAGACCTCCGAGATGCAGTCATTATCACTTTGTATAAGAAGAAAGGAATTAAATCTGATTGCTCAAATTACCGTGGTATTACTCTGCTCTCCATTGCTGGCAAAATCCTGGCAAAAATACTCTTGAACAGACTAATACCCGCCATTGCAGAATTCTTCCTGAAAGTCAGTGCGGTTTCAGAGCCAACAGGAGCACCACAGACATGGTATTTGTTCTCAGACAACTGCAAGAGAAGTGTAGGGAACAGAACAAAGGTCTTTATGTAACCTTTGTTGACCTCACCAAGGCTTTCGATACTGTGAGCAGAAAAGGTCTGTGGCAGATTTTGGAATGTTTAGGTTGTCCCCCCAAGTTCCTTAAAATGATCATCTCACTCCATGAGGATCAGCACGGCCAAGTCAGATATGACAACACACTTTCTGAGCCCTTTTTAATTAAGAATGGTGTGAAACAAGACTGCGTTCTCGCTCCTACCCTATTCACCGACTTCTTTAGCATGATGCTCCAAAGGGCCACAGCAGACCTCGATGATCAGGACGGTATCTACATTCGATACCATACTGATGGAAGCCTATTCAATCTAAGGTGACTGAAGGCCCACACCAAGACCTTAAACCATCTTGTCCGGGAGCTGCTTTATGCTGATGACGCCGCCCTTGTTGCCCACACAGAAGCAGCCCTGCAGCGTTTAACATCCTGCTTTGCAGATGCTGCTGAGCTCTTTGGTCTGGAAGTCAGCTTAAAGAAGACAGAGGTCCTCCATCAACCTGCACCTCAGGAAGTCCCCCATCATCCCCACATTACCATTGACCAATCAGAGCTCAAATCAGTCCAGCAGTTTAATTACCTTGGTAGCCTCATCTCCTCAGATGGTGAGATTGACAGAGAGATAGACAACAGGTTAGCAAAGGCATATAGTGCTTTTGGAAAACTCCACAAAAGAGTATGGCGTAATAAACACTTGAAGAAAAGCACCAAGATCAGTGTTTACAAAGCCATAGTGTTGTCTACTCTCTTATATGGTTCCGAATCATGGGTCATCTACCGCCACCACCTGCGTCTCCTAGAACGCTTCCATCAACGCTGCCTCCGTACAATCCTAAAGATCCACTGGTCCGATTTTGTGACCAATACATCTGTTCTAGAACAAGCAGCAGTCACAAGTATTGAGGTCACGTTACTGAGAATGCAGCTGCAATGGGCAGGGCACATCTCAAGGATGAAGGACCACCACCTCCCTAAGATCCTGCTCTATGGTGAACTTGCCACTGGCTGCCGCATGAGAGGAGCCCCAAAGAAAAGATACAAGGACTCCCTGAAACAACATCTTAGCCTTGGCCATATTGATCACCATAACTGGTCTGCTCTGGCCTCCAATCGGGAGGCCTGGAGACACGCCATCTATAACGCAGTTGTCTCCGTTGAGAACACACGCAGCATCTCTCTCGAGGAAAAAAGGCAACGCAGAAAGAACCGTGTATTGCAGAATACACCATCTAAGGAGTCCTTCTGCTGTGCCTTTTGCAATCGGATATGTCTGTCACGTATTGGCCTCATAAGCCACCTGCGTACCTGTAGCAAATGTGGATAGAGCCTTCCCAAATCTTCGTTCGCGGAGCCTAGCCATGATGTGTTTATCCAGCTGTGTGCTGGACATTTTGTCCAGAAGGATCCTGTGAGAGACAGCATCGAAAGCTTTACTGAAATCCAAAAATATTGCATCAACTGGCTTTCCTTGATCCATTAAGTGGGTTACCTTATCATAAAATGAAATCATGTCTGATAAGCAGGATTTTCCCCTCAGGAAGCCATGCTGGCTGTGACCAATGACAGTGTTTTCTTTCAGGTATTTTTCAATACCTCCCAGAATAATCTTCTCCATAATTTTACCAGGCACTGAAGTGAGACTGTGTCACATAAAAAGGGGGTAAGACTGAACTTCCCTGACCCTTAAAGTTATATGACATTTAAAAGGCCATGAGCTTTTCTCATGTAAGCACTGATGAGTGTTTTCTATAGGAGAAATTTCAGGATCAGTTGCCCTTTTCCTTATGGGACTTCCCAGACATCACCTGGGAATATCATACTGCTGTGATGAGCAGGTCTCGGCAACTCTTGAAGCTTGCAGGAGATAACTTCTTGTAACAGGTGAGCCAACTAGGAAAGACACCCTCCTAAACTTGCTGTTTGTAAATAGAGAAGGATTTGTGGGGGATGTGTTGGTAGTGGCTGTCTTGGCCACAGCAATCACGAAATGGTTGAGTTAAAAATTTTCAATGTAATGAGAAAAAAAGCACAGCAGAGTTGCTACCCTGGACTTCAGGAGAGCAAACTTTAAGCTATTTAGGGAGTTATTTAGCAGAGTACCCTGGGAATCAGCTTTTGAATTGACAAGTGCTGGTCAATCTGGCTAAACATTAAACTCCTCGTACATCTCAGGAGGAAAAAGAAATTTTATAGTCTCTGGAAGCAAGGTTAGGCTTCACAGGAAGATTACAGAGTTGTGGTTTGTATATGCAGGGAGAAGACACGAAAGGCCAAAACTCAGAGTTGAAACTGGGTAGTGTTGTGTCAGGTAACAAGAAGGGCTTTTTTATGTACATTAGCAGCAATAGAAGGTATAAAGAAAATATTGGACTGTGTTATAGTTTAGCTAAACGAAAATTATTTTTTGTTGATTTTTTTCATATCATCATATAGTTTTGGAAGCACGAGGGACACGACCACACCCCACCCTCACACCACAGGCCTGGGGTGGAGGGGGAATGGGGGGAAGGGGGTTCCCGAAGTAAAATTCCTGGGGCTGTGACTCAAAGGGAGTCCGTCTTCCAGCCAAACCAGTGACCATTTCCACATTGAGCAGGAGTTTTCCCATTGCCACCACAGCCACGCTGAAAGGAACCCAGGAATTCCCCTTTGTGCATTGCATGCAGTGCCCGGTTGCCCTGCCCCAGCGCTGCTCTGGCTACATCGTGGTGACGTGATCTCCATCAGGACCTGGTGAGACTAGAGACCAACCACTTGGATTCTGGAGTCAAAGCTACAGAAGGTCTGAGGCCAACTACACCCCAAGAAAGGAGATCCTAGCAGCCTATGAAGGAGTTCAAGCTGCCTCAGAAGTGATCAGAATGGAAGCACAGCTTCTCCTGGCACCTCGACTACCACTGCTGGGGTGGATGTTGTAAGGTAAACATACACAGGTATTCTTCCCAAGAATGCCAAGGCAGTGGAAGGATTAAAAAAAAAGGTTTATTTCATATGCAAGAACCACTTTTTTATGATGCAGCGCACATTGGGCCTTCAGGGGCAAAAGGCACCTCCTGTTTGCCCCTTCGAGTTTTTATTATCTCTGCTTCCCCCCTCCCTGCTGGAATGCGAAGGCCTATGGCATCTGCTCTTTCCTCACATATCAGAGAGTGAGCTTCTGGAATGCAAGGGGGGAGACAACAGCACTATTTTGAGAAAGTGGCAAGGGAAGCCTTTCCTAAGGGAAATAACTGACTCCTCGGTAACAAAATCTTCCACGAAAAGAGTTACTTACCCTTACAATGTTCAAAGGAAAGGCTCCTTCCATGCATCATGCCACTGACGCTACATAGAGTAAGTGGATTGCCTTGATCACACAGCATGCTCAAACTGGAAACCCTAATCGCCCTGGGATCTTGGAGGTAATCACAAACTGGCCTGAAGGTGAGAATTTTGGTCTGGCAGATGAAGAGGAAGAACAGGTGGTATGTGGTGAGGAAGCTCCACCATACAACCAACTACCAGAGGATGAAAAGCATTATGCTCTTTTCACTGACAGTTCCTGTCTCATTGTAGGGACTAAGCGGAAGTGGAAAGCAGCCATATGGAGCCCCACACAACAAGTTGCAGAAGCCATGGAAGGACAAGGTGGATCAAGTCAAGTTGCAGAGCTCAGAGCCATTCACTTGGTTTTGGATATTGCCGAACAAGAGAAGTGGCCAAGACTTTACCTGTACACTGACTCGTGGATGGTGGCCAACTCTCTGTGGGGGTGTCTGGACAGATGGAAGAAGGCCAATTGGAACTGAATCCACCAAATCCATATGTCTCCAAGTTAGAGAGAAGGATGTTGTGTGGGACCATGTGAAAGGCCTTACAAAAGTCCAGATAGATGACATCTGTAGCTCTTCCCTTGTCCACTGATGTACTTCATCATATAGAAAGGGGGGGGGAATAGAGAGAGAGAGAGGTCAAGCAGAAGATAGTCACCACTTGTGAATCTAACAGTGTCCCATTGGTCCTTCTTCACTCTGGACTTCTTGGTAATGGGGGTCCCAGAGTCGTTCTTTTGGTGGCACCACCTTTATACAGTCCAAGTTCCAGATATCTACAGGGTGGTCGGAGATGTTCCCATATCTTGGGGTGGCATGTGTATGAGCAGTTGCTTCCTTTCCCACAGTTTATCACAGTGGGACTTTTTGTCTGGATGCATTAACCAGGATGTGCTAACCAGATCTCACCTCTGCCAGGCCTTGAATTAAAACCTTCCTTTGTAAATTCCTCCCTTCTGTGCTTATCTCAAGTTCCCGTTGGGGTGGCTTATCTTATGGCAAGTTTCTTCTGTGGCCTTGACAGTGTTTTGAGACAGGCAACTGTGCTCTTAAAGTCCTTACAGTGGTGTAGCCGGGAGAATGTCGAAACTGAAACCAGTACACCATTGAAAGCTCAACAAAACAATATTTATTACAAAGAAGTGGTCAACAAAGCAAGAACCTGAGAGAGAGAAAAGTGGAGGGAAATAAGTCCTCAGTACAACCCCCCACTCACTCAGGTGTTACTTACGAGGTTGTCATACATGCCGACCCCAGAATGCTCAGAATTCCCCATAGCAGAAGCTGCATCCTTGGAGTGTCAGTAGGCTCACAAGGTAGCGGGCATCCCTGCAAAAGGCAACATTGTCCTCCATGTGAAACTTGAGTTCACTCCCATCAAGAGCTATCTGCTTTTTATACAATTAACCTGTGATGTCTACCTGAGCAGGTGTGGCCAGCACTGCCCAGCTAGAGGCCTTCGGTCCCTCCCCCCGTTATGCAAGTGGGACCTCTTCTGCGCACATGTGTGTACATTGGAATTTTCCCGCACCTGCGTACTACACCTCAGGAGGTCTTCCCTAAATGAGTCTGGGGGCTTACTTCATCATCCTCTGTGGACGGCAGGAGTACAGAGACAAAGCAGATGATCAATGTGATCAGCGATGTCCAATTTATTATTTAAATCAGTTAACTTTTATACAGTTTAGTTTGTTCCGGGTACATGCTCACAACAAGGTGGCTGGATAGCTCAGTCTGTGCATGTGTCTCATGCTTTCAGTTTATTGGACCTGGTGTTCTGTCCATGCAGCCTAAGATCATACTTGGCATGCAAAGCTCTTTCTATTGATCCACCTTTAGGGGTTTTTCCGAGATCTGCAGGTGTCTCATTATCTCCAGTTTCTCAAGGCTTTCTTACTATAAACATACTATTTTCTCAAACCTTATAATTATAAACACACGGCTAACAAGTATAAACATTGCATAGTTTCACACAGCTTATAAGTATAAACATTACACCGCTTGTCACTTCTAAAGTCATGTCAAGCAAGGCCTACAGAATGCAGGAAAAATTGTTCAGAGAAATCTCTACTCCGGCCACAATCCTCCTCTTCACTTTCTCCTTCAAAAGCCCTTGGAGGGCCATCAGCCAATAGTGAGGCCCCAATTAATTTCAGTTTATACAAGATGCTTCCTTCAAGGACGAAGTTCTCGTTTATCAGTGCTTGTTTTCTCATAACTTGGCAGGAAAAGAACAGACTCTCACAGGTGGCTGGGCCAAACACAGACCAAAGGTAGCAGTGTCTAATTAAGCACCAATACAAGTGGTGTGCACCAGGTTAACTATAAAAGGAAGTGGATTGGTCCCCCTCACTTTATTTTCTTTCTCTCTCTCTCACTCTCTTTGTCCACCCCAGATCTGGACCATCCACATGGCAGGATCAACAGGCACAGTCAACACGTGTTCAAAAGGGAAAGCCCTGTTTAACTAATTCTTCTACAATAAGGTCACCTGCCTAGTGGATGGAGGGAAGGCAGTGGGTGCAGTTTTTCTGGATTTTAGTAAGGCTTTTGATAGTGTCCCTCACAGCATCCTTCTGGAGAAGTTATCCAACTGTAGGATAAGCAGATATGCAGTGCATTGGATGAAAAACTGACTGAAGGGCAGGGATGAAAGAGTTATTGTGAATGGGACTATATCTGGGTGGAGAACGGTCACCAGCCATGTTCCTCAGGGCTCAATTCTAGGGCCAATTCTGTTCAATATTTTTATCAATGATCTGGATGCAAGAGTTGAATGCACCATTAACAACCTGAGACATGCTGTTGACTCTCTTGAAGGACAAGAACCCTTGCAGAGGGATCAAGATAGATTAGAATATAGGGCAATCCTCAATGATGTGAAATTTAAAAAGAAAAAATGCTGCATTTTGCACCTGGGTTGTGACCCCATGGAGACCCTATGCTGGAGAAGGCTCCTGGAAGGACCTGTGGCCTTGTGGAGAGAGGAGTCCATGCTGGAGCAGATTTTCTGGCAGGACTTGTGATCCCATGAGGGACACACACTGTAATAATCCATTCCTGAAGGATTGCACCCCAGAGAAAGGACCCATGCTAGAGCAGTTTTTTGAAGAACTGCAGCCCACATTGGAGAAGTATGTGCAAGACTGTGTCCCATGCCAGGCACCCCACGCTGGAGCACAGGAAGAGTGTAAGGAGGAAGAAGAGGCAGAGACAATATGTGATGAACTGACCACAGCCTCATTCCCTGTTCCCCTGCACCACTTAGGGGAATGAGGTAGAGAAATTTATAAAATATAGGAGAAACATTCTCTTCTATTAGTACTTTGTACCTGTGTCTATATAAAATAAAGCCATCACAGATGTAGACAAGAGTACCATACTGGGACTGCTATTAGGACTTCATTGATTTTGCTGGTGTTCTTGTAATGAATTCAGCAGTTGACATCCTTTCTTCATTTTGAAAACTTTATTTTGAACTTCAGTACTCAAAAGAAGTCACAATAAAAATCTGCATTAATCTATTTTGCATATCTGCAAGTGAGGTAGAGACACTAGAGTTCAGATACACAGAAGTAAAGTTAGCATGTGTTCCCACCGAAGTGCAGAGCTAAGCCCTTATTACTTTTTCTACTTAAGAAGTTTTGACAAAGCAGAAAACTAAACCAGAGCTCCTACCAATGCTCTAAGCACTCCTTCTCACCTCAAACAGGCTTAGAGTATACAGTGGTGTAATGGTTTTGAGTCTAGGCCTTCCTTCCTGGCAACCAGGAAGGAAGGAAGGAAGTATTCCATCCTATTCCTTTATGTAATCAAACATAAATAGACAGAGAGAGAAGCCTCTTCCTCTCTTCTCTTCTGGCGAGGTTTGGAGACTTGGCAGGGAACCAGCTCTAAACCACCACAAGTGGTTAAAATCTCAATAATTGTATGAATTCTCATCTCCAATAGCAATCTTCATGTTGCAACTACTGATAGATTTGCGTCAGAGGTAAAGCCAACGGGTTAATGTTAACAAAGCCATAGAAAGCAGAAATAATTTCCTGATCAGTTAAGTCTCCTCATTTTGGGGATCTAATTTTTAATATCTCTATTACAAATTTCTCATTGAAACAATGAAAAAGGCCTCTAAAGGCAAAAGCCTGCATTTCCAAGCAGCTGTGACATACACAGCTGGTTTCCAAAGCAGCAGATAATCATTAGGCAAAATTGGTGTGAATGTGAAATGAAAAAAATAGTTTTACGTTTCCCTTCCTGCTTGTTTCAGTTCTTAAAGGCACTAAAAAGATGTAAAACTTATACTGAGAATCAACTTCTGTTCATTCTCCTTGCAATCAGGGCAAAAATCAGGTGATCAGACCCAGTCAGCATGGGTTTATGAAAGGCAGGTCCTGCTTGACTAACCTGATCTCCTTCTATGACAAGGTGACACACTTAGTGGATGAGGGAAAGGCTTTGGATGTTGTCTACCTAGACTTTATTAAAGCCTTTGACACCATTTCCCACAGCATTCTCCTGGAGAAACTGTCTGCTCATGGCTTGGACAGGTGCACTGTTCACTGGGTACAAAACAGGTTGGATTTCCAGGCCCAAAGAGTAGTGGTGAATGGAATTAAATCCAGTTGGTGGCGAGTCACAAATGATGTTTCCCAGGGCTCTGTATTGGGCCAGTCCTGTTTAATATCTTTATCAATGATCTGGATGAGGAGATTGAGTGCACCCTCAGCAGGTTTGTGGACAACACTAAGTTGGGTAGGAGTGTTGATCTGCTTGAGGGCAGGAAGGCTCTACAGAGGGATCTGGACAGGCTGGATCAATGGGTTGAGGTCGATTGTATTTGGTTTAACAAGGCCAAGTGCTGGGTCCTGCACTTCAGTCACAACAACCCCATGCAACACTACAGGCTTGGGGAAGAGTGACTGGAAAGGAAAGCTGCTTGGTGGAAAAAGACCTGGGAATGTTGGTCGACAGCCATCTGAACATGAGACAGCAGTGTGCCCAGGTGGCCAAGAAGGCCAATGGCATCCTGGCTTGTATCAGAAATAGCACGGTCAGCAGGGCTAGGGAAGTGATTGTCCCTCTGTACACGGCACTGGTGAGGTCATACCTTGAGTACTGTGTCCAGTTCTGGGCCCCTCACTAGAAGAAAGACATTGAGATCCTGGAGCAAGTCCAAAGAAGGGCAACGAAGCTGGTGAAGGCTCTAGAGCACAAGTCTCATGAGGAGCGGCTGAAGGAGCTGGGGTTGTTTAGCCTGGAGAAAAGAAGGCTCAGGCGAGACCTTATGACTCTCTACGACTACCTGAAAGGAGGTTGTAGCAAGGTGAGAGTCGGTCTCTTTTCCCAAGTAATAACCAATAGGACAAGAGAAAATGGCCTCAAGTTGCACCAGAGGATGTTTAGATTAGACATTTGGAAAAATTTCTTCATGGAAAGAGTTGTCAAGTACTCGAACAGGCTGCCCAGGGAAGTGGTTGAGTCACCATCCCTGGAGGTATTGAAAAGATGTGTAGATGTAGTGCTTAGGGACATGATTTAGTGGTGGACTTGGTAGTGTTAAGTCAACAGTTGGACTGAATGATCTTAGAGGTCTTTTCCAACATAAATGATTCTATCATGCTGTGATTATCACTTTATGGCCATTCAATTTTCCAGCAGAAGGAAGAAAAAGACAAATAAGCCTTCTCATTCACATTTTGACTGAGAATTCATTTGATTTTCTCTCTATTTTTTGGCAGCAAAATGAAAATTGACAATTAAAATAGAGTTCAATGGTAAGAAACAATGACAAAAACTAGAGCACCTTCCCCCCACCTCCCACTTCTTCCCAGGTTCAATTTTACTCCTTTGTTATAATGTCTCTATGTCCCCACTGTCCCAAATGGTGCAGGGGAGATGGTTAATGGGGGGCTGCAGTCTGTTCATAACAATTTGTCTCTGCTGCCTCTTCTTTTTCAGACTTTTCCCCTGCTCCAATATGGTGTCCCTCGCACAGGCTGCAATTCTTCAAGAACTTCCCCAGTATGGGTTCTCCATGGGTCAGGGTTCCTGCCAGAAAACATACTCCTGCACGGCTCCTGTCTATGGGCTGTAATTACTGCTAGGATACTGCTCCAGTTAAAATAGTTCTTCTTTCAGGGCTCACAGTCTGTCATCTGGAATATACATTCTCCAGAATCCCACAACACCTAGGAATGCCTGGGTTTCCTTTTTGTTCGCTGGTGGGAACATGGCTGTTATTTTATTCATCTCATCTATTGGGGTGTGAAAATGCCCATCTTGCCATTTTGTTCCCAAAACCTTGATCTCTTTTGAAGATCCTTTGATTTTGCTTTGTTTTATGGCAAAACCAGTTTTCTATTGTGTTGACTACACAATGATGTCATTAATGTATTGCAGATATATTGAAGAATCTGCCCCTGCAGAATGTATTGCAGGGTCTTCACCCTACTCCAAGTGCAGTCTGAATCGGTCCATGGTAAATGGTAGGGTTGTGCTTCCATTCCTGGGGCATTTGGTTCCAGGTGTATTGGACACCTGCACATGTGAAAGCAAACTATGGTCTACACTATGCTAGCAAAGGGATCAAGAAAAATGCCTTTGACTTCAGTTCATATTGTGGTTCTAGCATATCTGGTACAGCAGCACTCAGTGGCGGTGTGACTTCATTAGGCCATGATAGTCTACTGTTACCCTCCACCTTCTGTCACACTTGCACTGGCAATATGGGACTGTTAAAGGGAGAATGAGTCTTTCTCATCACTCCTTGGCTCTCAAGTTGATGAATCAGCTCATAAATGGGAACCAGGGAGTCTTGGTTTGTGTGATATTGCCATTTGCCATGGTAGTGCATAGTGTACCATCATATTAGCAATCAGCACCTGCTGTTCTTTGACACAGAGCAACCCCACAACAGAGGGATCCTCTGAGAGGTAGACAACTGTTTAGTTTTCTCAGTACCCACAGCAGGTACACCGAAGTCCCACCAGTACCACTTTAAGATCCTTGAAGTGCCCATTTCAAGATAGTCAATGGCAATGGCCAGTGCCAGGCCATCAAATCTGTACAGTCCAGTAAATTTGATTGTCCCTTTCCTTTGCCTGACCAGAAGCAGGGCACTCCTATTCCTGATCAGAACACTCATTACCTGACTGCTGTAATTGCAAACAAAGTCTTTTCACCATGAAGGGACACCAAGTCTGTGTTGCCCAGGGTACACTGAAATGACTTTTCACAGGAATGGTACTCCCCAATTTACTGTTCCCACTGAGACTCTCCAAACCACGCTGCTGCTCGCTTCCTCACTCCCCCCTTCCCCCTGTAGCAGGCCGGAGACGAGAATTGGAGGCACAAAAGGCAAAGACCACGGGTTGAGATAAGAACAATTTACTGGAAACAGCAATGAGATAAGAAAACAAAAAGTTACAGCAACAATATTAATAACAAAAGTGTACAAAAGAGAGGGAGTGATTCACATGCAAAATGCTCACCAGGGAGCTCGATCTGACCTGACTGCAGTCACACTACCCCGACTGCTCCCTCCTGCTTGAAACTGATGTTACCCCCCTACTCCCTCCACCATGCTTACTCGACCAGAAGGAACCCATTTTCCTCAGAAGATACTCCCTTCCCCCCTCCTCCAGCAATGATGTGAGGAGTTATAGAATAACCTCCAAGTCCTAACCATGCCCCCTCCTGGCTACTGCAAAAATTAACCATGTCCTGGCTGGAACCAGGACAACAAATGTGATCCCACTACTGACTGGCAGGGTCCTTCCATTGTACCAGGCATGGGGTTTGAACCCACATGGTCATACATCTATTGCATCAGTATCAGAAGGAGGAGAGGCATCTTCAGTCCATCTACTGCTGCTTGAAAGCAACCAGAGCAGTAACCTTCCTAGATGGACCCTTTTTAGCTGTTGTTTTTCCCTACAGTTCCCATACACAGACTTCCCCAGAGAGGGACCTGGGAGTTTGGATTGATAGGAAGCTGAACATGAGCCAGCAGTGTGCCCAGGTGGCCAAGAAGGCCAATGGCATCCTGGCCTATATCAGGAACAGTGTGGCCAACAGGTCCAAGGAAGTGATTCTTCCCTTGTACTCAGCGCTGTTGAGGCCACACCTCGAGTACTGTGTCCAGTTCTGGGCCTCTCAGTTCAGGAAGGATGTTGAGGTGCTGTAGCAGGTCCAGAGAAGAGCAACAAGGCTGGTGAAGGGACTTGAGTACAAGTCCTATGAGGAGAGACTGAGGGAGCTGGGGCTGTTCAGCCTGGAGAAGAGGAGGCTCAGGGGAGACCTCATCACTCTCTACAACTACCTGAAAGGAGGTTGTAGCCAGGTGGGGGTTGGTCTCTTTTCCCAGGCAACTATCAGCAAGACAAGAGGGCATGGTCTTAAGCTCTGCCAGGGGAGGTTTAGGTTAGATATTAGAAAGAATTTCTTTACAGAGAGGGTAATCAGACATTGGAATGGACTGCCTGGGGAGATGGTGGATTCTCCGTCCCTGGAAGTTTTTAAGACACGACTGGATGTAGCATTCAGTGCCATGGTCTAGCAACCACAGCGGTAGTGGATCAAGGGTTGGACTTGATGATCTCGGAGGTCCCTTCCAACCCAACTGCTTCTATGATTCTATGATTCTATGATTCTATGATTCTATGATTCTATGATTCTATGATTCCAGGTCTGAGGTTGGTATACCAACCTACTTCCTCATGTCTTCCCTATGGTCATCCATAGCTTTGGAGGCCTGATTATTGTCCAGGTGTCTGTAGACCACCTCCACCACTGCTAATTCCCTTAGATACTGGATACCTTCCTTAGTGGTAGTCCACTTGCCTTGCTGGTTTTCACGTGAAAGGTGGGGTTTCCTTGAACCCTTTATATTTGATCAATCTCTCAGTGCCCCCAGGGAAGATAAGACCCTTGTGCCCGACCAGTCTGTCAGAACCCCATTATGGGGACCCCACTGAACAGCCCACTGTATCGGAGGGTGGTTCAACTAACCTATTCAGGGTCACACGCCGACACTCTTAGTTGGTATATTATCAGTTTTGTCAAGTATGTTATCCACTGCTGGCAGCTGCTAGTGCCCTTGAAGGACTCAGAATAAACAGTTTATGGAATAACACACTATTAACAAGCACACTGATAATAGAAGACTGTGACAGATTAAGGTTCAGAGATTGCTGTTGATATAGTAACTGACTGCAAAAATGAATTGGGAGCGGTATGCAGACAAGCTCTGATCACCAATGAAAGCTAGCTCGAGATAATAATTTAGCGTGTATAGAATAAGGCGTCCCTATGGGGAAGAAGACAGATTCAGTCTTCTCTGACCTCCCTCCCCATTTAAGTTATATTTGTATTATTTTCTTTGAGGGAGCAGAAACGGTAAAGTTTCATTTGATGTAATTTCATGTTTAGGTGACGTTTGAGTGACTTTAATCATTAACATATGTAGGGGCATGAGAAGTAAAATATATTTTCAGATTAGTGAAGCAAAGTTCAGCTTTTCATTACCTTCTGGATCATTCCTTTGGCTTAGTTCCCATTAACTGCAGTGTTTTTGATGGAGCATAACCACAACACTGCTGTGTTGCTCCATCCTTTGTTTCCTATCTGCATTGATTTCAACAGAGAATGGCTGCAACACCTCCATACCCCTCTGTCCTTTGTTTATTGTCTCACTTAGACTGATACACTGTTGCCTTAGAGTTTTTTTATTTTTTAATTTTTATAGACTTTAGGAGTAGTTATGTAGTGAATGTAGATTTTAAATGTAGCTATAGTGTGTTTCTCATGATGTTATATCTTCTATCAGTATTTTCCAGTAGAAGTAACGGCAGTAGCCTAATGGTTGGACATATCAAACCCCTTTCCCATATCAAAATTCCATTAAGTCCATTAGTTGTTTAGTCTTCTACCCTAACGCCTGCCCCAGGAATGTAAACATGGACAATGGCCTCCAAGGGCTGCACGTGCTTTGATGAAGAGGAAGATGATGAAAGAGGGGTCCCAAACTCCCCTAGACTCAATTCCCAAAGGGGTGTGCCTGGGGCGGAACGGGGCAGAACTGGGGGGTGGACAAGCAGGAATTGGATGGACATAATTATAAAAATTGTAACATGTGCGCGATGATTTGTATTCCTGGAGCCTGGAGGCTCATTAAAACTTCTGCTTTCTTATCTCCTACCTAATTTGACCTGGAGTCTTTTTTTCCTCGGTGTTTTAGGCATCAACACCAAGCTCCCTCAGTGTTCCTGCTCCTAAGATGTTGTCCTGGTTTCATATGGGATAAAGTTAATTTTTTCTCAGTAGCTGGTATAGTGCTGTGTTTTGGAATGAGAATGGTGTTGATAAAACACTGGCGCTGTTAAGTTGAGACGACCAAAGCGACACAGAATCATCTTCTTCCAAAGCAGGGACAGGATAGAAGGATTCTTTATTGCAACAGGTGACAGACATTTATAGACCTTAACACAACATACATGTTGTGGTGGTGGGAAACAGTTTTCCCCCTGAAGTTATAAAATGGTAAAACCCCAGGGGGTGGTGACCCTTGAAGTTTTGAGGTTTTACCCAATGAGCGCTTCTGCAAAATATAAACATATCACAAGCAGAACGGAAGAGAAGGTAGTTGTGGTTGTTGTAGAAGAAGTAGCCATGTTGTGAAGACACGAGGAAAAGCAGCAGCAGCCCCACTGGGGGCTGGGGGCTACAGGGACTTGGAACAGTGTAAGACTGGGTTAAGTACCTGTAGTTAGGAAACCGGGGGATGCTTCTCCACCGTCAGCAGCAGCAGCAGCAGTGGCAGAACTGCACTGACCAGAGAAACGGTGGCAGAGAGCGAGAAGAGATAAGACCGAACAGCAACAAAGGCATGCAGCAACACAGAGAGAACTCCTGGAAGGAGAGAGAGAGACGAGAGAGAGAGCCAGCAGCAGAGAGAGAACTAGGCTCTACACAGAGAGAGAGAGAAAGTTGGGGTAAGAACTGAACAAAACAAACCCCAAACTCCTTGGAGATCCCTCCTAGAGAGAGGAGGATGATGGACTTTTACTTGAAAGAGTCTTAAAGTGCTACAGCACTGCAGAGAGGAGCTGAAAAGCTCAGATGTCCTGGAAAGCTGGACCGGGACGATTAAAGGAATGTGGAGGGGGTGACCTTGGCCCCCCCTCGCTGCTGCTGCTGCTAAGTTAAGCTAGCAGCCTGAGATCAGAGCACAGAAGCTCTGATAGAACTCTTGAGGCAAAGACCTTCAACTGAAAGCTGCCCGAGATGTTCTGACTCAGGGGTGAATCCCCTGAGGAAGGGACCTTCATGGGGGTCTTACACTCCGTGATATGACGTGGTGAAGCAAGTTTTGTCCCTGCTACGCAGTCCATGGAAGAGAAGACCCTCGCTTGAAGACGACGGGCTGAGGGGCTTGGATACCCCCTCGTGTGTACTGGCAGAGATCCAACTACACCTGCTGCATGGAAGAGAGAGACAGAGAACCTGCTGCCTTAGAGACATTGCTGCTCTGAGAGTGGAAAGGGATCTTTTCCTTCTTCCCTCCTGGACTTTTATTTGGAGGGGAGAAGAGATTTGATTGATTGTAAATACTTTTATGTCATGGTAGAAATAGTTGATTGTATATAATGTATTGTAGTATTTATTTGTACAGTCATTGTAATATATTCCCTTTCCCCCACACTGAGTTGAGATGTGGGAGGGGGTTTGGACTAGGGAATTGGATTTTTGGGGTTCTCAAACCATGACACATGTTAACCTGTAATTGGCGCTTTTATGTACACGTACATCAGGATTGGCTGCCAAATAGCAAAGTCATGGTGATACAGCATCTGCCTAATCATGACGACCTGGCTAAAGCAGAGTCACAGTGACTTGCAGAAAGTTCAGGAAATCCATTTTTGTAATTCCTGTTTTCCATCTTCTTACTTCCTTCCGACAGACCTGTTGTTAACCCCGACAAAGCACCGATGTTTTGGTTTTTGCTAAGTCATGCTTATCCTAAGTCAAGGACTCTTTTTTGTGTCTGTGTGTGTCTCATGCTCTGCCAGTGAGGAGATACACAAAAAAACCTGGGAGGTAGCTCAGCTGGGACAGGTGACCTGAACTGACCAAAGGGATATTCCACACCATAGAACATCATGCCCAGTATATAAACTGGAGGAGTTACCTGGAAGGGGGAGGCCGATCTGGGTTTGGGAATGAAGTCTGGCATCAGTCAGCAGGTGGTAATTATATTGTGCATGACTTGTTTTGGTTTTTTTCCCTTCCCTTCATATTATAATTTTTATTACTATTTACTAATAATATTGTATTTAACCTTATTTTCAATTATTAAACTGTTCTTATCTCAACCTACAGGTTTTACTTTTGATTCTCCTCCCCATTCTACCGTGGTGGGAGGTAGAGACGGGGGTTAAGTGAGCAGCTGGGTGGTGCTTAAGTTCTCTATCAACCTGTACCTCAGGAAGTCTTCCATCATCCCCATATCACCATTGGCCAATCAGAGCTTAAATCAGTCCAGCAGTTTAATAATCTAGGTAGCCTCATCTCCTCAGATGGTAAGATTGACGGAGAGATAGACAACAGGTTAGCAAAGGTATATAGTGCTTTTGGAAAACTCCGTAAGAGTATGGTGTAATAAACACTTGAAGAAAAGTACAAAGATCAGTGTTTACAAAGCCATAGTGCTGTCTACTCTCTTATATGGTTCCGAATCATGGGTCGTCTACCACCACCACCCGCGTCTCCTAGAACGCTTCCATCAATGCTGCCTCCGTACAATCCTAAAGATCCACTGGTCAGATTACGTGACTAATACATCTGTTCTTGAACAAGCAGCAGTCACAAGCATTGAGGCCATGTTGCTGAGAACACAGCTGCGCTGGGCAGGGCACGTCTCAAGGATGAAGGACCACCGCCTCTCTAAGATCTTGCTTTATGGTGAACTTGCCACTGGCTGCCGCATGAGAGGAGCCCCGAAGAAAAGATACAAGGACTCCCTGAAACAACATCTTAGCCTTGGCCATATTGATCAACATAACTGGTCTACTCTGGCCTCCAATCGGGAGGTCTGAAGACACACCATCTATAACGCTGCTGTTTCCTTTGAGAACACACTCAGAATCACTCTTGAGGAGAAAAGACAACGCAGAAAGAATTGTGCCTTACAGAATATACCACCTAAGGAGTCTTTCTGCTGTGCCTTTTGCAATTGGATATGTCTATCTCGTATTGGCCTCATTAGCCACCAGCGTGCTTGTAACAAACGTGGATAGAGCCTTCCTAAATCTTTGTTCGCGAAGCCTAGCCATGATGATGGGTGATGCCTAGTTGCCAGCTGGGCTTAAACCACGACAGATGTGTAGACAGTTTGTCCCCTGTGAACAACATAGCCAACACATGCACTCCTTACTGAACTTTGGATTTTGGTATTCTCCCTACACTGGTTTACAAGATCTTACTTGAGGAGATACATTGACCTCACAGTTGATAGGAGTCACCTCCAGAGGCTGCAGTTGGCTGCCCCTCCTCCAATCCCTTTGTCAGTGCCATAGACCCTAGACATAAAACCCAGCTGTTTGTCTTTCTTTTCCTCTAAATCCAGGTGGCTAGCCCCACTATCCCATCATCAGAGCAATCAAGTAACAATTTGCTCACCTTGCTGATGGATGAAATCTTTCTGCATATCTTGCAGCTTGTTCAGGGATAGAGACCGTGAAGTTTTTACCTCTTTTATTTCTGATTCTTCCTCTTTCCCCCTCCCTGCAGGAGCTGCTTCTTCCCTTACTAACCAAGTCAACCTCTGCTTCCACTATTTCTTTGTGACTACAGGAGGAAATATTATAGCTTAAGGTTGGGCCTCTGGTTTAGCCACAATGTCCATTTGTGTTGCCTCAGAGTGAGAGACCTTCTCAGTGTCCATTTGTGTGCCCTTAGACTGAGACCCTCTTTCTCTTTTGAGGGTGCTGGACAGCAGCTCAATAAGTATGGTCCAGGCCCCAGCACAGTGTTAGAAGTTGCTGTGTTTCATTGGGGCAGGTAAGGTTCCCCTTCTTTAAATGTTGTGCTAATTCAATGGGATTATGTGTCTGTTCAGGTGTAAAATCCCAGGCTATGGGAGGTGATAAGGGCTCTAGGCATCTGACCAAATCCTCCCACACACCCTGCAACCCAGGGATTGACTGCCTTAGAGCATGTTCCTGTGTGGCATTCCCAATTAGTTGGTTAACTTTACAAACAGTAATGAATACCAAAATCAGGCTCATGACACACACCAGTACGAACAGTCTGATTACAGAAGGATATTTCAGAAACTGAGAGGAGAGTAAGGGGATGTGCCATTCTTCATTTTCTCCCACAGGTAGACCGATGCCCAGACAGTTCCCAAGCAAAAGATGGCTACCTACCTAACCCTCCATCCTATCAATTTTATCGCTGAGCATGACATTATATGGCATGGAATGCTCCTTTTGTCAGTTTGGGTCAGCTGTCCAAACTGTGTCCCCTCCCAACCTATTGCACACACTGTTGGGGCAGAGTGAGAAACAGAGAAGGCCTTGACACTGTGCCAATACAGTATGTTAGTATAGAAAACACTGGTGATTTCTCATAACCTTATTTTATTCATAGAACAAGAGGGACATACATTGTTTTGCTGTGACCAATCAACACACCCCCTATAGCATTTGTATGGGCATGGACCAAACAGATGCATGTGCAGCTGTTAAATCAACTATTTGCACGCTAACAAGCTCTTATATACCTCCCATGACATCACGTATTTCCCACAGTTCTTACCCAGTCCTTCAGTGAGGATGCTCTGTTGCGTTCCCTCTCCAGGGGGTTTGCTGTGAAGACTACATCTCCCATGGTTCCTTGAGACATTCTTCTTATACAGTGTTAACCCTTTCTGCCACAACCCCCTGTAGGGTGATAGACCAATTTACCGCCACGATGACTGTCCTGATCGGTTAGGGGAAACACCTCAGCACCTGGAAGGGGCATTCCCAGAAACCCATTGTCAAATGATAATGGGTTACACAAAAAGGGACAAAGAGACCCCGATGGCTTCCCAAAAGTCCTCAACAAAATGGGGAGACTTCACAGCAACAGACTGATAGGATTAATGAAGGATGGAGTGTTATGGAAATAGCGTGACCTTTCTTCCCAACATCCTACGGGAACACAGGGAGCCGACCCTTAGGCCTATGTCATCTATCACCCCGAAAATTATTATTAGCTAAAGTCACTCAAACTGCCTAAGAAAAAAAGTATAAAGAGATTGGACATGAGCAAAATTGGGGAGAAGTTCCATCATCTCTGTGGGGGTAACTAACAAGCTGCCCTGTCTCCTTCCACTCCTTCGGACACTGTAGGGGTGAGCAACCATTTCCTCTGCTTTCTTTACCTTGACCTTGCCTTATACCGTCTTTCACCTTTACCCCATAGATACCTTATTTACTAATTGCACTTTGCTACTTTGCTTTATAGATACTAATTTTACCTTGCAACTTACTGGGTATATATCTTACTTTATATTCTTTTTTTTGTTGTCCTATATTGTACTTTGTTTGTGGTTTGATTTAAGGTGTGCATTTCCTTATCTTAATGAGTTAAAATGTGTGTTAGTGGGAAGTGGCTATATTCTTTCTTTTTTGCTTTGTGTTAACAAGTGTGTTTAGATTTTGTTCTAGTCTTTGTAAATTGGTCTGTCGTGGAGGGGATTTGCTTGAGTTTTGTATTAAGGCTTAGGTAGTTGTGTTGTTTTGTAGAGTGTGTTTCTGGTTTTTGGTTTTTTTTATTAGTTAAGTGCCATCGTGCAATTAAACGTTATCACCAGTGACACGAACCCTGCAGTAGTTTGTCACATACTTGTATTAATAACTGCTATTTCATGAACTGCTAGAGTTAGTCCGGTTTGTTTCTGGTGCTGGCAGCCTCGTAACTTGTAGGAGAACTTTACTGAGAAGGTTCTCCATTGCTATTAAGTGCCATCCCCATATCAGGGTATCAAAAGTCCTGTCCATCACAGTGAATCTGTCTAGCGAAGGGTCTCTTTAGGTGATGCGCAGACAGACTGTTTTGGGTTTTAAAAGGCTTTGATATTCTGGGGACACTGATAGCCAATAAAAAATATATTAATACAGGTGGGACAAGAAATCTTTGCATTTCTGCCCCTTTTCACATGACACCCCCACAATGGAAGAAGGATCAGAGGTTGTATAAACAGCCTTTCCTGTGATAACTAGTAGAGAGTTATGTCTTCCTGAGCTAGCCAAATGAAAGGGGAGGGAGGGTGGGAGAAGGCAGGGTGGTGGTGTATACATGGCTCAGCCCAACATAAAATATAAAAACTGGACAAATAATAAGATTAATTTTGAAGAGAGAGAGACTTGAGCTGACTTCAACCCACATTTCCTTCCCAGCAACTGTGGATGTCCAGTATCATGACAGTGAGCATATAAAGACTGAGAAAGGGAATCACATTTCTACTGTGAATGAACTACATATTGCAATTGCTATATTATGCTGTATTGTGATTTCAGTATATTTCTGTATCTCTCTGCTAAATCAAAGTGCTATATAACACCAAATATCTTCAAATAAGTGCATTTGATATTAAACAGTAAAACTTCCTTGTGTGGACTACCTAAAAGAACCTGATCAGAGAGTATTGGACTCTAACACATACACTGGCATAATTTCCTGTGTAGCTACATAAAGTCTAAAGGTATGATTACTGAAAAAAAACAAAATAAAAAAAAAGCTAAGAGCAGATGGCCATAGTTATGCAAGCGGATGAGTGGAAACATCTGCATGTTCAGCACATATCCATTCATTTAAGAATTGTCATGATTTGAGATCCTCAAAATCTAATTCCCTAGTCCTAGCCCCCTGTCACATCTCAATCCAATGTGAGATGGGTTTTTTCCAGACAAAACACACAGACTCCAAATGGGGGAAAGGGAATATATTACAATGACTGTACAAATAAATATTATAATACATTATACACACGATCACAACTATCTCTACCATGACATAAGTATTACAATGGATCAGATCTCTTCTCCCCTCCAAATAAAAGTCCAGGAGGGAAGAAGGACAGATCCCTTCTACATTTAGGGCAGCAGCTCCTCTTCTGTCTTCCATGCAGCAGTTGCAACTGGATTGTTTTAACTGGATCTCTTTTCAATACACACAAAGGGGTCTCCAAGCCCCTCAGCTCTCCTTTGACTCCAAGCAAAGGCCTCACCTGTGGACTGCGTAGCAGGGACAAAACTCGCTTCACCACAGGTATATCACGAAATGCAGGGGCATCTTCGTGAAAGTCCCTTCCTCAGGGGATTCACCCCTGAGTCAGAACATCTTGGGCAGCTTTCAGTTGAAAGTCTTTGCCTCAAGAGTTCCACCAGAGCTCCTGTGCTCTGTCTCAACTGCCAACGTGGCAGCAGCAGTGGGGGGGGAAGCAAGATCACCCCCCTCTGCATTCCATCTGGCCGTCCCGGTCCAGCTCTGGGACGTCTTTGAGCTTCTTAGCTCCTCTCTCTCCGGTGCTGCATGTCCAAGATTCTTCTCCTTAATAGGAGTCCATCTCCCTCCTTTCTCGGAGGTCTCAAAGGAGTCTGGGGGGTCTGGTTCAGTTCTTACCCCCAAAACTCTGTAGCTCTGCTGCTGACTCTCTTTTATTGGTTCTCCTTCCAAGAGTCCTCTCTGCGGTGCTGCATGCCTCTGTTGCTTCGTCTTATCTCTTCTGGCCCTGTACCACCATTTCTCCAGTCAGTGTTGGTCTGTCGCTACTCCTGCCGCTGCCCAGGGTGGAGAAAACATCTCCCAGCATAACTACAGACACTTAGCTCAGTCTAACACTGTTCCAAGTCTCTGCAGTCCCCCCAGCCGGGGGTCGGGGACCAAAGCCCCAAGGGGCTCAGAGCCCCTTTCCTCGTGGTGTCAGAACATGGCTACCACTTCTACCACCCAGCTACAACTCTTCTCTTCCGGTCTGTTTGTGGTATGTTTATATTTCACAGGTGTGCAGATTGGTTCAAATCTCTAGTGTTACCACCCCTGGGGGTTACCACTTTCTTAGCTTCAGGGGGAAAACCTGGTTCAAACCACTACTGTAAAAAATTGGGTCAAATAGTCATTGCACTGGTGATAAGGATCCTTGCCTTCTACAATTTCCCTTAAAGTGTTAGAAAAGCATCAACATGTTCCCTTCATTAGAAAATCCCTGGTATGTCGCCTATATTCTTTAAAATTCAGAAAAGCCCATTTACCTTCATGTGGTTACTCTTCCTTGGCTTTTTCTATAGATAGCAAAGAGACACATACTCTTTCAGAGGATAGGATTGCATAGGATAGCATAGGATAGGATAGGATAGGATAGAATAGAATAGACTGTTTCAATTGGAAGGGACCTACAATGATCATCTAGTCCAACTGCCTGACCCCTTTAGGACTGACCAAAAGTTAAAGCATGTTATTAAGGGCACTGTCCAAATGCATCTTAAACACTGACAGGCTTGGGTCATCAACCATCTCCCTAGGAAACCTGTTCCAGGGTTTGACCACCCTCTCCACAAAGAAATGCTTCCTAATGTCTAGTCTGGACCTCCCCTGGGACAGCTTTGAACCATTCCCATGCATTCTGTCACTGGATACCAGGGAGAAGAGCTCAGCACCTCCCTCTCCACTTCCCCTCCTCAGGAAGCTGTACAGAGCAATGAGGTCACCCCTCAGCCTCTTTTTCCCCAAACTAGACAGAGCGAGAGTCCTCAGCTGCTCCTCACAGGACATGCCTTCCAGCCCTTTCACCAGCTTTGTTGCCCTCCTCTGGATGCATTCAAGTACCTTCACACCCTTCTTTAATTGTGGAGTCAGAACTGCACACAGTACTCAAGATAAAGCCACACCAATACTGAATACAGTGGGATAATCACCTCTTTTGACCAGCTGGTTCTACTGTGTTTGATGCCCCCCAGAATGCAGTTTGCCCTCTTGGCTGCCAGGGCCCACTGCTGACTCCTACTGAGCCTGCTGTCAACCAGCACCCCCAAATTCCTTTCTGCAGGGCTGGTCTCCAGCCACCCCTTTCCCAAATTCATAGAATTATAGAACGGTTTGGACGGAACCCTAAAGATTATCTAGTTCCAACACCCCTACCATGGGCTCCAAGCCCCATGCAACCTGGCCTTGAACAGTTCCAGGGATGGAACATCCACAACTCCACTGGGCAACCTGTTCCAGTGCCTCACCACCCTCATAGAGTACAATTTATGTTTGCGTCTGGCATTACTCCATCACAGGTGCACAATCTGGCATTCATTCCTGTTAAATTTCACATAATTGAGGATTTCCCAAAATTCAAATCTATCTAGATCCCTCTGCAAGGCCTCTTGTCCCTCAAGACAGACAACAGCACATCTTAGCTTAGTCTTGTCAGCAAACTTGCTAATGCTACATTCAATTCCTGTATCCAGATCACTGACAAATATATTGAACAGAACTGGTCCTAGAATTTAACCCTGAGGAACACCACTGGTGACTGGTCACCAGACAGATGTAGCCCTATTCAAAGAATCACAGAATCATAGAATGGTTTGGGTTGCAAGGAACCTTAAAGATCACCTAGTTCAAATCCCCCTGCCACGGGTAGGGATACCTTTGAATCTGAAAAATCGGGTCCGAAAGACTGCTCAGAGACATTTTTTTATCTTTAAGCAGCAAGGTATTTGTTTATTCAACGTTGGGAGCAAGCCAGATCGCGCTGGACAAACTTGCAAAACTAAGCCATTTTATACACTTTAGATACATGGTTGCATCATTTATTATACATATTAATATGTAGGCTAGTCTCTGGGCAGAGTCTTTCCAGACATGAGCAGCCTTCTACTGTGGGAGTCTTCTCCTCAAGCCTTCATCCGTCTGGTGGTTGCCATGGACGTCTCCCTCAATTTGACCTCTTCAATTAGGTATATGTCCACCAAGGGAAATAGATGCCAAGGACAACTACCCAATTAAGTACTTATGACTAAAGTCAGTCAAGCTCCACCTAAACCTAAAGAAATAATATAAAAGTAAGTTGGAAATCGGAAGAAATTGGAGAAAGACTCCACCGAAACTGCTGGGAACAGTTGATAGGCTGAACCTGTCCTCCCCCCCATAGGGACACCTATGGGGTAAGAAACTCATTCTATGCATGGTAAATGCTGCTTTCAGGACTAGAGCTTGTGCTTTGCCATATAGTATATTGGTAGATTGCTTTGTATTAGAGTTCGTGTTTCTGTTTGCTTTATAGTATTATTAGATTGCTTTAAACGTGTTTTTGCAGTTAGACACTATCATCGATGACCTATGAACCTTATTAACCTATCACAATGTGTATTAATAAAGAGTGTTATTCTGTAAACTGTTAGAGTGAGTCCTTTATAAGGTGTTGGCAGTTGCCTGTGCCAGAATAACATGTTGGAAGGCCTGCTGAGGGGTCTCCCTTACGCTGTTGGTTCAGTTCCCCCGAAAAGGGCAAATTGAATCACCCCTCCGATCCTGTGAATCTGTTGGTGAAGGGCACCCCTGTAGTGGGTTGACCCTGGCCGGATGCCAGGTACCCACTAAAGCCACACTCTCCCTCTCCCTCTGTAGCTGGACAGAGGAGAGAAAAAAAAAAACAGCTAAGGATTCATGAGTTGAGATAACAGTTGGGAGAGGTCACTTACTGATTACCTTCACGGGCAAAACAGACTCAAAGTGGGGATAGTACTTAAATTTATTACTAACAGGATAAGAGCCAAAGAGTGAGAAATAAAACAGTCTTAAAAACACCTTCCCCCCCACCCCTCCTTCTATGTTCTCCCTCCTCCCCCTGCTCCCGTGGGGTCCCTCCCACAGGAGACAGTCCTTGATGGACCTCTCCAGCGTGAGTCCATCCCTCAAGCAGCAGCACTTCCCAAACTGCTGTCCCGTGGGTCACTCCTCCATGGGGTGCAGTCCTTCACCAATGAGCTGTACCGGCGTGGGTCCCCCACAGGGGCCACAAGTCCTAACTGGGAAAAACCTGCTCCAGTGTGGGTTTCCCTCTCCATGGTCTGCAGGTTTCTGGCAGGACCCTGCTCTATCCTGGGCCTCTCACGGGGTCACAGCCTCCTTCATGCATCCACCTGCTCCAGCATGGGCTCCTCCATGGGCTGCAGGGGGACAGCCTGCTTCACAGGATTCCCTTGAAGCAAAACTATTCATTCCAAAACCTTATAATTGCTAATTTTTATGATCGATCATTTTGCAATAGAACAAACAGAGTAAGGTACCTTCCTTTTTGACTTCATGACTGTATGACTTTATGACTTTATGACTTTATGACTTTATGACTTTGACTTTACAACTTCAGAATTATTTTTTGAGTTTTGGTTTTTGGTTTTTATTTTATTTTTTAAGTTAATGTGCACATTGTAGTTTTTAAGAGGTACCTCTCCAAAGCAAAGGAGTGAATCTTTGGGAAATTTGCTGTAACTTCACCAGGCGCCCTTTGGAGAAGTTTTCACTCCGAATTTGTGATGTAACTTAGTGCTTTCCAGGGAGAAAGGGGTGAAATTTTGGAAATTAACTTTTACGAGGGGCCCCCTGGATAAGCTCACCCTGGTTTTGGTTGTAACGTAACTTTTAAGAGGGGCCTTTCCAGGTAGAGGAGTGAAAAACTTTGGAAATTATCTGTAACTTTAAACCAGGTAACCCCTGGAGAAATTTCACTCCAATTTTGTGGTAACATGGAACATAATGTGGGAAAAAATTCCTCTTTTAAATTTAGAAAGACGACAAACTCATGGAACAAAGAAACTGTATCAACAAGGAAGAATGTATTCAGTGCACTGGGTCTTCCTCTCAATGAGTTTCCAGGGAGAAAAGACCCCTTGGGTTTAAATCTCATGCATTTTATAGTTTTACAAAATCCCACCCTTTTTCAGCTAAGTTTAATATATTCATTTTTGCCTAAAAAGGTTTCTTTTCTCTGAAAAGGGGCTTTCCCTTCCTTCCAATTGGCTGTGAGGCGTCCTTTGTCAAAAATGATGGATTTCCTTTGTTCTTAGCCCAGAGAGAAAAAGAAACCCCTGTGTTCAGAATTTGCCAAATGGCCCAGAAAGATTTTAATTTTTAGGAACTTTATATCTCCCTTATCCCAGCCAAAAAAGACCCTGGTACCCAGTCCAGTTTGGAACTTGGATACCTTACAACTTCATGATACGCCTATAAAAAAACATATTTTATTTCTCATAATCCTCAGGGGCTTTTTTGTGTTTTTTTTTTGTTTTTTTTTTTATGATAACATCAGAGGAATTATACATCAAATCGCCCCCTTATCCTCTGGCCTCTCTCCCACTTGGCTAATATGTCCATAGCTTCATCCATATTCTCTGTTTTCTTGAAGCGTTCCCATTCAAGCAACAGTTTCTGCGCATTCTTCACGTCTTTAGTTTGTTTGGGGACGGGGTGTAGGACCATAATCTTCTAGGTTCCTGGACCTCTTGTTGCAGCAGCTTTTGGATCCATAGGCATGTCAACCATTTGCATCCCTTGAACAACACTAGTATCAATCTTATGAAACATGGGATTAAACAGGGTAAAAATACCAATCTGGCTATAGCACACAAAAGGAAAAACCCTCCATCTAGCATGGATTTCCAGCTTTGGACTGGCACATGGGCTATTTTGTAGATATTGGAGGCTATTTCCATTATTGCTTCATAATTATCATCAATCTGTAAGTAACAATCCGAGGTGTTAAATTTTCCACACACTCCTTCTTCTGCCGAAAGATAGTCTAAGGCTAGTCTGTTTTGATATATTGCGGTTCTACTTTGCTGCTGCTGTTCAACTATCAATTGTAATCCTGTTGCAGTCTGATTTATAACTATTTCAACCACAGCTTGTAACCGTATGATTCGATTAAGCATATAAATGGGTGTACGGTAACCCCATGTCCCATCCTGCGTCCATGTTGCTGGTCCATACAAAGGGACCCCTAATTCGTCTCCACTTTCTAAGGGCAACAGGAAGAACTCAGGCAGGATTATTCCTAAAGTACAACAACCACTCAAATTTTCTGGTAAAGTCGTATACAGTCTTTTTCCACAAATCCAAAAGAGCCTGTTAGGGGCCTTCCAAAAGTCTTTGGAAGTGCTATCAATGTTCTTTCAAAATTTTGATATTTCTTTTATTCCAGAAAAGGGGTTCATTTTGGCTTTGTTACATTTGTAGGGCTTCTGGCTCATATCCCACTCACAATTGGAGTTGCCTTTTTCCGACCAATAATCTATTGGGGCCTGTGGAAAATATTCACTGTGAGTGAAGTTAGTCTTCAGAGTTCTTTTGCACAGCGTTTCCCCAACTGGGTGTACAAAATGAACTCCTGTTCTCAGTACACAATCTCTTCCAATCACCGTGGAGCTTAATATTCACCCTTCTGGTCGACTTACTTTATTACGAGAAAAAGTATAATTCCCCTTAAGCATTTCTCGAGCATCTAGGCTAAAATCCCTCCAGGGCCATTCCTCTGTCATTAAAGGTCTGCTACAAATCCAACAACAATTTACATTTAGCCCTTTTGCAATTTTCTCTGCCAAATCAACAAACAAGTTTTGTCCCGCTGAGGTGAGTTCTAAATCTCTGATCTCCTCCCGTGTCAATTCAGAGTATAAATCACTCAACTTTGACATTAGTTGGTGATCTTTAGCTGTCTCTTGTTCGGTGTTTATAACGATCTCTTCCTTTATTAGGTCGTGGACCTCCCATCTGCTGGTGATATCCCAACAAATCCATTTCTCGCTGTCCCTGTTACAGCCCCTCCCCTGGAGGGATCACAGAAAGGGGAGGTGACAGGAAATTCCTCTCTTCATCCCCAGTAGGTAAGCTGGGGGGTGAAGGGTGGTTTTACATTAGACAGCTTACCAAAAATTCCAAAGGAGACTTGTTTATAACCTGTCCTATTGGTCCTTGCAAAACCCCTGTAACTCTTCTAATAGATACTGGTGCTCAAGTGTCTGCCCTGAAAGTTGAAGATGCATCTTCATGTGGAATCACTCCCTCACGTAAAGGCATATTTGTTGCAGATGCTTTTGGAAACATACAACTCCAGATAACAGCAAAGGTGAGATGCTGGTTACCAGGGGAGGAGAAAGCAGTTGAAACCCTAATGATTTTGGGTAAATTTCCTGCAAATTTACTGGGGCTAGACCTCCTGAAGGGAAGGTCTTGGACTCATGAGGAAGGAAACATATGGGCTTTTGGAAAAGAAATCCCACATCTGTGTTTACTAAGTCCTGCCCCTGCTCTTCCTCCCTCCCTAGTAAACCTTACCCCTTACCCTTGGGAGCCAGAGAAGGAATCACTCCAGTTATTGGAGATTTAAAAGAAAGAGGAATAGTGATTGCAACACATTCTCCTTACAATTCTCCTGTGTGGCCCATCCGTAAGCCAAATGGTAATTGGAGGCTAATAGTAGACTACCAATGTCTTAATGCGAATATGGGGCCCAAATATAGCTGAGTTAATAGCAACCATCCAAGAACAAGCCCATCAAATTATGGCCACTACTGATATCAAAGACATGTTTTTTATGGTTCCCCTGCAGGAACAGGATCAAGAGTGCTTTGGTTTCACCTGGGAGGGCCAGCATTACACTTTTACCTGTCTCCCACAAGGATTTAAACGTTCACCCACTCTAGCACATCATGCACTGGCACAGGAACTGTCACTCATTCCTCCTGCACCAGGAGTAAAAGTGTACCAATATATTGATGACATTTTAGTAGCAGGAAATGAAATTGCACCTGTGCAAACAACCCAAACAGACATTATCAGGCATCTTGAGTCCCTGGACTTACATATCCCTCCTGGAAGGTACAACCTCCTTCATAAGAAGTAAAATTCCTGGGAATTTGGTGGAAGGGAGGAATGGTTTGTATTCCCCCAGGCACACTTACCTGCCTAGACCAACTTAAAACACCAGAGAATAAAAAGGATTTGCAGCATGCTTTAGGCCTGATGATTTTTTGGAGAAAACACATCCCAGATTTTTCAGTAATTGCACGGCCCTTACATGATTTGTTATGGAAAAAAGCCAGGTGGGTTGACCCTGGCCGGATGCCAGGTACCCACTAAAGCCACACTCTCCCTCTCCCTCTGTAGCTGGACAGAGGAGAGAAAAAAAAAAACAGCTAAGGATTCATGAGTTGAGATAACAGTTGGGAGAGGTCACTTACTGATTACCTTCACGGGCAAAACAGACTCAAAGTGGGGATAGTACTTAAATTTATTACTAACAGGATAAGAGCCAAAGAGTGAGAAATAAAACAGTCTTAAAAACACCTTCCCCCCCACCCCTCCTTCTATGTTCTCCCTCCTCCCCCTGCTCCCGTGGGGTCCCTCCCACAGGAGACAGTCCTTGATGGACCTCTCCAGCGTGAGTCCATCCCTCAAGCAGCAGCACTTCCCAAACTGCTGTCCCGTGGGTCACTCCTCCATGGGGTGCAGTCCTTCACCAATGAGCTGTACCGGCGTGGGTCCCCCACAGGGGCCACAAGTCCTAACTGGGAAAAACCTGCTCCAGTGTGGGTTTCCCTCTCCATGGTCTGCAGGTTTCTGGCAGGACCCTGCTCTATCCTGGGCCTCTCACGGGGTCACAGCCTCCTTCATGCATCCACCTGCTCCAGCATGGGCTCCTCCATGGGCTGCAGGGGGACAGCCTGCTTCACAGGATTCCCTTGAAGCAAAACTATTCATTCCAAAACCTTATAATTGCTAATTTTTATGATCGATCATTTTGCAATAGAACAAACAGAGTAAGGTACCTTCCTTTTTGACTTCATGACTGTATGACTTTATGACTTTATGACTTTATGACTTTATGACTTTGACTTTACAACTTCAGAATTATTTTTTGAGTTTTGGTTTTTGGTTTTTATTTTATTTTTTAAGTTAATGTGCACATTGTAGTTTTTAAGAGGTACCTCTCCAAAGCAAAGGAGTGAATCTTTGGGAAATTTGCTGTAACTTCACCAGGCGCCCTTTGGAGAAGTTTTCACTCCGAATTTGTGATGTAACTTAGTGCTTTCCAGGGAGAAAGGGGTGAAATTTTGGAAATTAACTTTTACGAGGGGCCCCCTGGATAAGCTCACCCTGGTTTTGGTTGTAACGTAACTTTTAAGAGGGGCCTTTCCAGGTAGAGGAGTGAAAAACTTTGGAAATTATCTGTAACTTTAAACCAGGTAACCCCTGGAGAAATTTCACTCCAATTTTGTGGTAACATGGAACATAATGTGGGAAAAAATTCCTCTTTTAAATTTAGAAAGACGACAAACTCATGGAACAAAGAAACTGTATCAACAAGGAAGAATGTATTCAGTGCACTGGGTCTTCCTCTCAATGAGTTTCCAGGGAGAAAAGACCCCTTGGGTTTAAATCTCATGCATTTTATAGTTTTACAAAATCCCACCCTTTTTCAGCTAAGTTTAATATATTCATTTTTGCCTAAAAAGGTTTCTTTTCTCTGAAAAGGGGCTTTCCCTTCCTTCCAATTGGCTGTGAGGCGTCCTTTGTCAAAAATGATGGATTTCCTTTGTTCTTAGCCCAGAGAGAAAAAGAAACCCCTGTGTTCAGAATTTGCCAAATGGCCCAGAAAGATTTTAATTTTTAGGAACTTTATATCTCCCTTATCCCAGCCAAAAAAGACCCTGGTACCCAGTCCAGTTTGGAACTTGGATACCTTACAACTTCATGATACGCCTATAAAAAAACATATTTTATTTCTCATAATCCTCAGGGGCTTTTTTGTGGTTTTTTTTTTTTTTTTTTTATGATAACATCAGAGGAATTATACATCAAATCGCCCCCTTATCCTCTGGCCTCTCTCCCACTTGGCTAATATGTCCATAGCTTCATCCATATTCTCTGTTTTCTTGAAGCGTTCCCATTCAAGCAACAGTTTCTGCGCATTCTTCACGTCTTTAGTTTGTTTGGGGACGGGGTGTAGGACCATAATCTTCTAGGTTCCTGGACCTCTTGTTGCAGCAGCTTTTGGATCCATAGGCATGTCAACCATTTGCATCCCTTGAACAACACTAGTATCAATCTTATGAAACATGGGATTAAACAGGGTAAAAATACCAATCTGGTTATAGCACACAAAAGGAAAAACCCTCCATCTAGCATGGATTTCCAGCTTTGGACTGGCACATGGGCTATTTTGTAGATATTGGAGGCTATTTCCATTATTGCTTCATAATTATCATCAATCTGTAAGTAACAATCCGAGGTGTTAAATTTTCCACACACTCCTTCTTCTGCCGAAAGATAGTCTAAGGCTAGTCTGTTTTGATATATTGCGGTTCTACTTTGCTGCTGCTGTTCAACTATCAATTGTAATCCTGTTGCAGTCTGATTTATAACTATTTCAACCACAGCTTGTAACCGTATGATTCGATTAAGCATATAAATGGGTGTACGGTAACCCCATGTCCCATCCTGCGTCCATGTTGCTGGTCCATACAAAGGGACCCCTAATTCGTCTCCACTTTCTAAGGGCAACAGGAAGAACTCAGGCAGGATTATTCCTAAAGTACAACAACCACTCAAATTTTCTGGTAAAGTCGTATACAGTCTTTTTCCACAAATCCAAAAGAGCCTGTTAGGGGCCTTCCAAAAGTCTTTGGAAGTGCTATCAATGTTCTTTCAAAATTTTGATATTTCTTTTATTCCAGAAAAGGGGTTCATTTTGGCTTTGTTACATTTGTAGGGCTTCTGGCTCATATCCCACTCACAATTGGAGTTGCCTTTTTCCGACCAATAATCTATTGGGGCCTGTGGAAAATATTCACTGTGAGTGAAGTTAGTCTTCAGAGTTCTTTTGCACAGCGTTTCCCCAACTGGGTGTACAAAATGAACTCCTGTTCTCAGTACACAATCTCTTCCAATCACCGTGGAGCTTAATATTCACCCTTCTGGTCGACTTACTTTATTACGAGAAAAAGTATAATTCCCCTTAAGCATTTCTCGAGCATCTAGGCTAAAATCCCTCCAGGGCCATTCCTCTGTCATTAAAGGTCTGCTACAAATCCAACAACAATTTACATTTAGCCCTTTTGCAATTTTCTCTGCCAAATCAACAAACAAGTTTTGTCCCGCTGAGGTGAGTTCTAAATCTCTGATCTCCTCCCGTGTCAATTCAGAGTATAAATCACTCAACTTTGACATTAGTTGGTGATCTTTAGCTGTCTCTTGTTCGGTGTTTATAACGATCTCTTCCTTTATTAGGTCGTGGACCTCCCATCTGCTGGTGATATCCCAACAAATCCATTTCTCGCTGTCCCTGTTACAGCCCCTCCCCTGGAGGGATCACAGAAAGGGGAGGTGACAGGAAATTCCTCTCTTCATCCCCAGTAGGTAAGCTGGGGGGTGAAGGGTGGTTTTACATTAGACAGCTTACCAAAAATTCCAAAGGAGACTTGTTTATAACCTGTCCTATTGGTCCTTGCAAAACCCCTGTAACTCTTCTAATAGATACTGGTGCTCAAGTGTCTGCCCTGAAAGTTGAAGATGCATCTTCATGTGGAATCACTCCCTCACGTAAAGGCATATTTGTTGCAGATGCTTTTGGAAACATACAACTCCAGATAACAGCAAAGGTGAGATGCTGGTTACCAGGGGAGGAGAAAGCAGTTGAAACCCTAATGATTTTGGGTAAATTTCCTGCAAATTTACTGGGGCTAGACCTCCTGAAGGGAAGGTCTTGGACTCATGAGGAAGGAAACATATGGGCTTTTGGAAAAGAAATCCCACATCTGTGTTTACTAAGTCCTGCCCCTGCTCTTCCTCCCTCCCTAGTAAACCTTACCCCTTACCCTTGGGAGCCAGAGAAGGAATCACTCCAGTTATTGGAGATTTAAAAGAAAGAGGAATAGTGATTGCAACACATTCTCCTTACAATTCTCCTGTGTGGCCCATCCGTAAGCCAAATGGTAATTGGAGGCTAATAGTAGACTACCAATGTCTTAATGCGAATATGGGGCCCAAATATAGCTGAGTTAATAGCAACCATCCAAGAACAAGCCCATCAAATTATGGCCACTACTGATATCAAAGACATGTTTTTTATGGTTCCCCTGCAGGAACAGGATCAAGAGTGCTTTGGTTTCACCTGGGAGGGCCAGCATTACACTTTTACCTGTCTCCCACAAGGATTTAAACGTTCACCCACTCTAGCACATCATGCACTGGCACAGGAACTGTCACTCATTCCTCCTGCACCAGGAGTAAAAGTGTACCAATATATTGATGACATTTTAGTAGCAGGAAATGAAATTGCACCTGTGCAAACAACCCAAACAGACATTATCAGGCATCTTGAGTCCCTGGACTTACATATCCCTCCTGGAAGGTACAACCTCCTTCATAAGAAGTAAAATTCCTGGGAATTTGGTGGAAGGGAGGAATGGTTTGTATTCCCCCAGGCACACTTACCTGCCTAGACCAACTTAAAACACCAGAGAATAAAAAGGATTTGCAGCATGCTTTAGGCCTGATGATTTTTTGGAGAAAACACATCCCAGATTTTTCAGTAATTGCACGGCCCTTACATGATTTGTTATGGAAAAAAGCCAGGTGGGATTGGACCCCTCTTCATGATGAAGCCCTACAACTCCTGATTTTTGAGGCCAACACATACCACTCACTAGGTCCTATACACCCTACTGATCCAGTACAAATTGAGTTGGGGATTTGCAAGCTCTGGACTGTCCATACACTTACGGCAGAAAGGACCAGATGGTCCCACCAGGTCTATAGGGTTTTATTCACGCAGTTTCAAAGATGCCAAAAAATTATATTATCCCTGGGAAAAGGGCTTATTTGTGATGAGTACTGCTTTTTGGGAAGCAGAAAAAATTGTCTGTCAGCAGTCTCTAATTTTAAGGGGACCCTTTAAGGTCATCAAACCTGTTTTGACAGAAACCCCACCCCCTGACAGGGTGGCCCAGCGAGCTACTGTTCAGAAATGAACAGTATGAATGTTCTTGAAAAGAAGACTAAACACGCAAACAGAATTTAGAGGGATTGATATGAAATGGGGTAATAGGGTTGGGTATATGTAAACTATTATGTTAAAGGGTAAGGGATATAATACAGCTACATTAAAATCTGCATTTACTACACAACTACTTCTAAAATCTACAAAAGTTAAAAAATCCAAAAAGCTCTGAGGTGTCAGTCCCCCCTTTAGAGATGGACAAAACTCAATCTTTCCCAATCTCTACCACTTATACCTAGCATTATACCAAAGGGATGACCAACACCTACAGCATCAGTTTATGCAATGAGCTATTATACAAACACTAACTATGCATATAACTAATATAAACATTGTTTTATCCAGGTCCAGTTTGGTAACCATGAAGTAAGTTTGTGGAGGATATCTCCAAAACCCAATGTAGAATTTAAACTTGTTGCCAAATTCCAGCCAAATTCATAGTGCAAATCCAGCACTCATTTTCATGAAGAATATTGGATAATTTTTACTAAAGCCAAATGCAAATTTTGGTTCTAAACCCAATACATAGTTACTGACTGTACAGATAAAAATGTACAGAAGAAACAGTTTAAGCCACATCCTCTTCATCAGTGTCAGGTTCTGTTTTGCTAGTTGTTCCAGGAACTGAAGCTTTCTTAACTCTGGAGTAATGACACCAGGGTCCTTTGCCAGCAACTTTGACTGCAGTGAGGGAAGTCAGCAGGACTTGGAATGGTCCTCTCCACTTGGCTCACAGAGGATCACTGTCCCACCATTTAACATAGACCCAGTCTCCAGGTTGGAATTGATGAGCAGGGATGTCCAATCCCATGGGTCTGGATAACTCGATGACTCTCTGGAGTTTCTGTAAAGTAGAGCCTAGAGCCGTTAAACACTTTTATTAATCAATTTTCCCCCTGATGTGAATGTCCCCTGGAATATGCGGAGCTTGGTATGGTCTCCCATATAATATTTCATAAGGACTTATCTCTCTGCCTTGGTTGTATGCAAATTCTCAGCAGAGCTAGAGGCAAAGTCTGAACCCATGACATAGATGTTTTTTACCAATTTGCATTTTAAGAGTACCATTAATATGTTCTTGGCCTTTTTAGCCACCAACGCGCTTGTAACAAACGTGGGTAGAGCCCGTCCCAAATCTTCGTTCGCAAAACCTAGTCATGAATTAATAATATGTTCTACTTTGCCACTTGCCTGAGGTCTGTAGGGAGTATGCAAGTCCCAAACAATTCCCAGGACATGACAAACCTCCTTCACTACTGTTGTAATGTGTCCTTCTATCTGATGACATTCCTAGAGGAACCCTAAATCTTGGAATTATGTGGTTGAGTAAAGCTTTTACCACTTTCCTTGCTGTGTTAGTGTGACAGGGGTAAGCCTCAGGCCATCCACTGAAGGTGTCAGCCAATACCAGTATGTACTTGTATCCCTCCCTGGATGGTAACTCAGCAAAATCTATTTGCCAATAATCTCCGGGAAGGTCCCGGGCCTCTGTTACCCCTAGCACCACTCTCTTGTTTGTATCAGGATTATTTTGCCTGCAGATTTCACATTTATTTACAATGGATTGCATGACTCTGGTCATACCTGTCCCTATTACTACCTTCTTCAAATGTTTTAAAAGATTTTCTGTTCCCCAGTGGGTTGCCTCATGTTCCCACACAGCTATCTCCCTAAGGAGATGGGGTGTGACCACAACCTGTCCTGTAGGTGTAAAAGCCCATCCGCTTGCTTTGATTTCAGCGTTAAGGGACTTAATAAACTGGTGGTCTTTCTCACCATATTTTAGGGTGAACCTTGTGTCTCAGTTTAATGAGACTGAAGTGTTTTGCTAAGGAGGATGAGTTAGGAGGAAGACCAGGCTCCTTCCTCTAACCAATTGTAAATCTGAAATTAAGAGGCTCCAACTGAGAAAGTATGGAGAAAGACAAGATAACAGCCCTTTATTAAAGGATATATGTATATTGGCAGAACAACAAAAGAGCACCAAAACAACTAAACAATAATCCTCTACCCAAAATTCCCCTTCAAAAAGGAAACAGTTCAGTACTTTTTGCTTTTTGGCGCAATTCTGACCACGATCAGGAGGGGGCACTGTTGGATCACTGGAGGAGCAGAGCCTGCAGTTGCTCTGTGGTGGCTGGCAGGGGGTGCTGTTGGGCTCTGGCAGTTGCCAAGTGGGGGACCCAGTGCCAAGAAAAAAAAAAGAACTTTGGAACCCCCCCATGCAAACACTCTCCCTGAGTCAGGGCAACAGTGGAGTGCCTGCCGTTTCCCGAGGAGAGGAAAAAAACTTACCTCCCCCTCCCACAATCTTCTGATGGCCATCAGTTTGGAATGCAGGCTTCGGTCAGTTCTTTTGTGTGTGTCAATCACCCTAGGCAAACCACCCTCCCTCTCCCTCGTTCAACATCTTTCTTTTACAGTCATGCAGGGAAAAGAAAAAATTCCCAGTTCGGTCTTTTTAGAACAAGTAAACCTATGACACCCTGTCAGAGAGATTTCCTTCTGTGGTATTACTGCCAGGGTACCTTTTTCTGCAGCCCCTTTTGCTGCCTGGTTGGCAAAATGATTTACCAATTCAGAAGTTGTTTTCCCCTTTTGATGAGCTCTGCAATGCATGATAGACACTTCCTCTGGTTTCCAAATACTCTGCAGAAGTGCATGGATTTGGTCAGCATGTTTGATCCCACTGCCTTGGGCAGGTAGCAGCCTTCTTTCTTTCCAGATGGCTCCATGGCCATGTACAATGCTGAATGCATATTTAGAATCAGTCCATATATTTACCTTCTTTCCTTCGCTCAGTTCTAGAGCTCTTGTCAGTGCAATCAGTTCCACTTTTTGGGATGATACATCTGATGGCAAGGTCTCTATTACCTCATCCTTGGTTGTCACTGCATATGCTGTCAATCTCTTACCATCCCGCATGAAACTGCTGATGCCTTAAGCCCCTAATGTTTTTTTATTTTTCTAATATTGGTAAGCCTTATAAGTTTTATAAGTAGATTTTAAAAGCAGCAACCCTCCCTCCCTTGTCCCTTGTCCCTTTCCCTTTCCCTCTAGCACCCTTAGTTTACACATTCCTTAACCCTCTTACCCCTGAATCCAGTAGAAATGTTTAGTCTTTTGTCAAGGCAAGGCCTAGATTGTTGGCAGAACAGCATATCAGGGCCTAAACCACAGAACACGATCAAAAACTGGGTGACTATGTACCCTTTGTGCTTTGATGAAGATGAAGATGGGATGAACAGAGGGTCCCGAAAGCCCCCAGACCCATTTCTCAGGGGGTGGACCCGGGGCGGACCAGAGTAAAGGCCACAGGGTGGACACATCTGGGATTGGATGGAGGGTATTATAAAATGTAACATCTCAGGCATGGTGGGCGCACGTCTTGTAACATCTTTGCCTTGGCATAATAAACCCTTTCTTATCTCACCCCTAATTAACTTCTCCGTGAGATTTTTTTCAGCACCTAACTCCTACGAATACACTGCTTCCGTCCATGTACACTTCCCAATCTGGGTTTTCCAGAGGCACATCCTTCAGGTCTAGTCTGCTGGAATAGGCCTCCTCGATGGTCTGCAAACGGTCATGCTCGGGCACACTGTCAGTCCGACAGAGCCTCACGCACCCTTCTCCCCCTTTCCGTCGCAGTTGCAGCAGAAACACTTCATTTTGTTGTTGGTTTTACTACGGGAGCTCTTTCCTCCTCTGAGGTGCTGTCTTATGCATCATCAGAGGCTTCTGTATCTGTCAGTGAGATCACTAGTTTTGATTTTCATGCTTGAGGGGTCAAAGGGGGGAAGGACCCACCTTTGCCTCCTCTCGTAGGCCGGGAGTGATCTGCTCCTCCTCGGGGAACCCGTTCCCTGATGATATGGGGCAAAAGTTGGAAACGTCCCTGGATGCTGCCCCCCCTTCCGGAATGGGAAAACCTGCATACCAGGGGGGGGCAGTTGGAATGACCCCACCCCCAGCGTACCCCGTGGGGGTGTAAGGTATGTATGGGACTGGGAGTTGGAATGGGGAAGAGGCAGCTCTGGCTCCACCCATAATGGCGGAGCCAGAAGCACCTATGTTGATCGGGGCAGGGACAGCGCCTTTAGCACTGCCTCTGCTCCTACTCCTGCAGCAGCAGCCGCTTTGCCCTTAGCTGCCGAGGTATCGCTGGCAGCCGAGTCGGCGATGCTTGTAGCCACGGAGTGTTCAGACACGGGGCGAGCTGTGTCCATGCAGGAGTGTTCTGCGCCTGTGCCTGCCGCAGTCCTTGTCCCATCTGCCAGACTCGTGGCGGCCCCTGCTCCAGCACTACTTCCCCCAGGACCCGCGGTCGTAGCTCCAGCCATGGTGTCCACAGGGCATCCAGTCCCTGCTTGTCCCATAGTGGCAGCTCCCACTACTGCCGGGGCTTTCTCTAACTTATATTCCCTCTTCCATTACGGACAGTTTAAAAAAGCCAGAAACAATTCAGCATGCACCACTACTCTCCACCGCTCCTCCTTATGGAGGATCGACATGAGCTGTAACACTGTATTCATTTGAAAAGAGCCAAACTTCGGCCAAGTCTCCCCTTCATGCAGCCCATGCAATGGCCACATATTTATAGATAGCCTACATAACTCCTGCCTCTTTAAAGATGTTTCAGGACTTGTCAAATGCCTCCAGTGCCGCAAAACCAAAGCTAAAGGAGATCCTTTTGGAATCTTCTCCCCTCAGGACTCAACACAACCCATGATGACAACTACTAGGCAGGAAAAAAGCTTCCCAGTACCAGATTTGAACCCATGGCCTCAAGAATGCTAAACGGGCTCTCTGCACGCCACCACCAACTTAAAGTGAGGGCAGACTATTTTAATGCAGAAAAGGCGTCACTTTTCCTTCTGGCTGTACCAAGCCAACACAAAACCCCCTGAGTAACCACAGTGGTATGGTCCACTGTCCACCGTCCCTGCCCTGCCTTTACCGAAGCCGTGCCAAGGGGGGTCCTCCACCCGCTCCCCCTTAACTGTCCCAGGCCAGTCAAACTGCCCGTCCAGGTGAAACGCTTTTCGCCCACAGACTGGGAAAACACTGACTTTTGCAACAACACAGAGCCCCAAGGTCTCACTTCCCAGTCCACCATATTCCCCAGTTTCTGGGAAAAACCCAGTTTACAGCTGCTAGCAAAATTAACCCTAAAAGAGCTGCTCTTTTATCTCACCTGTGCCCAGGATTGTTAGGAGCTGGGGCTTCTCAAAAACGTGAAAAACCTGGGCTTACCAAGGAAGAAAGTTTATATTTACATGGAGGGAAAAAAAAGACTAATAACGCTACAAACACACAGGCAAGGGAAACTAACAGCAAAAAATTCTACCTCCCCCACAGAGCGGCATCTCAGACAGGCACAGCTGTCTATCGGGCCATCCCAGAAGGAGAAGAAGGGCCGAGCTAATTCTCCCTTCCCTCTTATAGCCAGACTGATGTAACATGGTATGGAATATCCTGTTCCTCCTGGAAAAAGTGTTATTTAACTACACAAACCCACTACAACTGGACACAGTACTTGAGGTGTGGCCTCACCAGTGCTGAGTACAGGGGAAGAATCACTTCTCTGGACATGTTGGCTGTGGGAAATAGGGTCTGGAAAAAACCAGACCTCTGCAAAGCACAGAGCAACTCATTACAGGAATGAATTTGTAGCTCCGAAAAACTGCCGTCTCCCAGGCAACAGCTAGCATCCAATTGGATGCTGCGATCACACTTTTTGCCTTATAAGGAATGTTTTCTCTTTGTGTTTGGCTATAAAAGGCTGCGACCTTTGAATAAACTTGTCTCAGTTTTTCACCCCATGCCTGAGTCCGTGCCTTAATGCACCACAAAATGGCACCCATAGTGGGCTATGAAAGAAATTAAGCTGTTTCTCCAGTGGTGCATGTGAGAAATATCTCTAATTAAAATTTCGAAGACAGCCAAATAAAGTGAAACAAAGAACTTTATTAACAGCTCGCTGGGTGCACCGGACTTGTGACCAGGTTCGAGCACATACAGAATGGGAGGCATGAGCCCTTTTGAGACCCTTTGATTTACATAACCACTCCCTCGCTCTTTCCATGCCAAGCTTCACTCTTTTCTTCCTTAAAAGGTGATATAGTCTTCTTCTTGCAGTCCATTGGTTGTTTTAACCAACCTATCAAGTTGTTTCCCTGCCTCCGGCCGCATGGTCCCTTGGCAGTGAGCCCAGACTGGTCTTACTGCTTTACATACTTTCCAGCCCGCCTTCACACCGTAATTGTAAGTAACAGTAACTGTAAGCAACCCTGTAAGCAGAACAGTAAGCAGCAATAGGTAACTGTAAGCAGAACAGTAAGTAGCCCACCAGTCCTTGGCCACAAAATGGTTCCCCAACTCCCCAAATAAATGGCCTCCAGGTATCTCAGCACAAGGCAACCATGGAAACCCCTGCTTGTAATAAAACTGTCTTATTCATTTCCTACGCCTGTGTGGGTAGATCAATGGCCCCTCCCTAAAACAAAGCTGCTGCATTTACACCAATTAGTGGAGGAACCACTACAAGCAGCCTCTCTGTCAGCAGAGAGCCTTTTGCTAAACTACCCCTGTCTCAGGGTGAGGGAAGCGAAACACATCAAACTGAAACCTTATCAGCTGCTTGCTTACACCATTGTGGGGTAGGAAAATTTTCTTTGTTGTCTAAAGCCCTTAAAGTTGCCTTTACATTGTCACCCTCTGAGATCATTGTATAAATTTATATTAACCGGGAATGTCTGAGTTTATCTCCACAAAGCCAGAGCACTGGACGCATGCCTGGGAAAGCAATGGCAAGCTGCTTTCAGTAAAAATGGAAAGAACTGTTGTCTGGTTCCTGCGGTGTCTACAGATGGGAACTCCTAGAAATAAAATCAACTCCGAAAATGAGGAACCATGATGAACGGTGAAGTCAGATAGGGCGGCGGCAGAGGCAGAGACTGTGGAGTGAAATTGCTGAATGCTTGCTTTTTGTTTGCAGTGCAGAGTCTTCTGGTGTGGCAGCATGGTATTGGGTTTTGCTTTGTTGTTAGGATGATGTTTGTTTTCTAATTCTTTCAGCAAATGCCCTTCTGCCCTTACAGAATTAAAACATACAGCATATAAGATTACACACAGTTTCACCAGGACCAGTCAACAAAAGCAATGCAAAAACAGAATAAAATACAGAACATGTATGTATAGAGTGTGAAAGGCAGCCACCTGCATGAATGGAAAAGTGTGTGTGTGAATTCCAGCAACAATACCTCAAATAAAAACACACTTATACAACAGTCTGTCAGCAGATTTTGCCTGCACCTTCTATCGACACTAACCCTCAAGATCTCTCCTTAAAAAACAAAAGAGGGAGGAGTACAGGTTAACCCCACAGGAACACGTTGCCAAAGCCTGCTATATATTAAAATTTTAAATCGAACACAAATAATGTAAAAACCCAGGGAAAAGCCCAAATTATAATTAAAAACTTGCAAACAAGCCAGTGGAAAAGACCTTTTCCCATCATAACATGGGGAAGAGGGTATGCTTATGTTTCTACAGGTTTTATTTCAAGATAGATGGGTTAAACCAGCATTGCCATAGCCATCTATGTAAATTGCAGCCTTTCTCCTGCTATGGCATTTTGGACCTGCTTGGTTGGAGAGCCGGCTGACAAATGACAGAGGACAGATCCCTGAAACACCGAAGCACAACACGAGATCCTTCAGTGGAATAAGGGACATTTAGGATGGCTGGATCCTTTATTTGCCCGATGCAAGGCTTTAACCTTTCTGGGGATCACTTAAAGGGATGAGGGTTAAATAATATGTTGCCTTAAGAGACTGCAGAAAACAGGACTCCGAGCCAACTCAGTGTATAAGATAAGATAAAGAGAGTAGGTCCTTTAATCTCAGGCCTGAGGCCCACAGGAATACATATTGACGCCTCCCTTGTCCATGGGGTTCTACAATTTAAGGTGTTAACCCATCCAATCCCAGATTTATCTAACCCCCAGCACCTCCCCCTGGCACGCCCCTCTGGAAATTGAGGCAGGGGGCTCTGGGACCCCTTCTTCCTCATCTTCCTCCTTGTCACAGCACGTCCAGTCCTTGGAGTTCCTCCAAAGTTCTGGGTTTGAAGGTCGCTTGCCTGCATAGTATCTTGTTGTCCAGGCCAGGGCGCAGATGTTCTTAGAATGAAGGCCTACCTTGAGGAAAGTCTAAACAAGCTAACGGAATTAACAGAATTTTGAGGGAGTGATATGGAATGGGGAACAGTGTTGGGTAAATGTGTAAACTACTGTGCTAAAGGGTGAGGGATATAATACAGCTACTTCTAAAATCTACAAAAAGCTAAAATTCAAAAAATCCATAGGCATCAATAAGTTAAATATATGTTGCAGTTAGGATTGGTTTACATGTATATTTTTATATTTTTATACTATTGTATTAGGGAGGGGTTCGAACATACTGAAACTTGAAAACCAAGACACCGTTGCAAGCTCAACAAAACTCAATATTTATTACCAAGAGGTGGCCAACAAAATGAACAAACCCAAAAGGGAGGAAGGAGGAGAGAAATAAGCCCCCACCATGTGAACCTAAATTAACATGGCTTCCAAACTTTCAGGAACCTAAACCCACAATGACTTTGAGGCTGGCAGCTGCTGTCTCACTGCCCCCACCAGGGCCATAAAACCTCATATCCACTAGCACCCTCAGGGTACAGAGTATCACTGGTTCCACGCAGGTTAATTCAGAAGAGTCACAGCGTAACATACCGAAGAGTCACAGCAACTAATTTTTCACAACTATCGTGAAAACAAAGCTCCTTGACTGCATCCCAAGCAGTGCTTCAGCTAATTCTCTAATTGTCTTTTCCATACAAAGCTGGCTCCTAAAAGTCCAACCTTTCTGGAAGGCACAATTGGGGCTGCTCTGCACCCTCAGAGAAACCAGCTTCTGGGGGCTGTTGGATTCCACGAATTAGATGCTATTAGCCATGCCAACTTGACAAACATAACCACAAACCCCCTAAACAGGGCTTTCAACACAATCAGATCCCAAACATAGGCACAAATTAATCAATCAATTCGAAGTTCCAACCTTTTCCCCTCTCTTCATCAAATTCAATATTATTCTCAACCTTCTTCTCTAAATCTGACTATAACGTATGCGAAGGCATCCAATTGCCCAATGTGCACCCAGCACCTGGTGCTTGCTGACCAAAACCACAAACACACTATATAAACACTTTTTCCCTTATTAAAGTTACCAAAACTGAAAGTTATCTCCCTGCTACCTCAGCTGCCGAGGCTGCGGCTCTCCCTCTGCCTGGGGGAGGAGAAAGGAAAAACAGCTAGGAGCTGGTTTTACTCTTTTTTTCTTGACTCCCTACAGCTGCAGCTGCCCAGCACCCCCCGCCTCCGGAGAGAGGAGGGGGAGGAAAAACGGCCGGGAAAAGCAGCCAGACAGAAGATGCCCTTTTTTTTCTGCCCGCTGCAATCTGCCGCCGGGCTCCCGCCGGCCCCCCTGCAACCCCAGCGGCAGCGGCCCGTCCAGGTGTAGTCTGGCACAAGTGGAAGCCCCCGTTCCTCCCGACAAACCGAAATAGAATTAAACTCAACAAGAACACAGCCTAGTGGACCCGGGGGGGCTGCCCCTCCCCCGAGTCCCAGACCTCTCGACAAGACACCATCCAGCGCAGCCCCGCAGGAGAATTTCTCCTGACAGGTCCTGGATTTCTGAGTTCTAAGCCCGGCGCGTCCCCAGGGAAATGCTCCCTCCACGGGTCCCGGCCCAAACACAGACCGGCGTGTCCCTAGAGAACCTCCACCTCCCTGGGTCCCGGCTCCAAACACAGACCAGTGCGTCCCCAGAGAACCTCCACCTCCCTGGCTCCCGGCTCCAAACACAGACCGGCGCGTCCCCAGAGAACTTCTTCCCTGGGTCCCGGTTTTTCGGCAAGCCCCCATCTGGCGCGGCTCTGCAGGAAATCCTTCCCTGACAGGTCCCGGACTTCTCAACAAGTATCCCAGAGCCCAGTGCAGCTCCACAGGGAAAAAAAAAAAGACCGCTACCCCCGGCGGCCCCAGGGGAGGGAAAATGTCTGAGGTGTTTCTCATTGGTCCTTTGTTAACCCCTTCCTATTGGCTGTTGACCCCTTACCTGATGGTTTTTTCTGTGTGACCCTGAACTTGTGATTGGCCCCCTTTGACCCTCCTAAAAGCCTTATAAACCCCAACCCCACAATAAACTTCCTCTTTCGTCCGTCCCTCCCAGGTGGTCTGTGTGTGCTCCTTGCGGGGTCACCGGGCCACGTGCAGGGGTGGGGGGAAGGGCATTCACCTCGCAGGTAATGGGGCAAGCAGCATAAGGCCTGGAGGTCTCCCCCATTCTCCCCAATCCGCCGTAATGGTGCCACGTGGTGAGGCAAAGATTGTTTGAACTCTTCTGTGAAGATATAGCAATCCTAAGGCACAGACTGGGGCTAGTTTGTGTTCAACGGCGGACCGGAGTCTAAGCGGCAAAGGTATTAGCAGACGGCATCACCACAAGAGAGCAGCCTGTTTTGAATACCTCAACCTTCCTGAGGACATTCAGGTACAGAGCAGACCCGGCATATTCCCTTATATAAAAAAAACAAACAAAGAAACAACAAAAAAAAAAACCAACAAAAAATGGGTGCATCCCTCACTAAGACTGAAAAAGAGAACTATAAGCGTTTGAAAAATTTATTGAGTTGTAATGGCAAATCGACTAACAAAACAGCTTTAAAATGCCTTTCCAAAGTTATGGTTAAAAATGACTTTAAACTTTCTTTCTGTCTGACGACTAAAGATTGGGATTTACTAGGCAGACAGATTTGGATGGCTGCAAATTCCAACGATAAAGCAGCAGTACATGCCAACATAGCTTGGACTCATGTCTTAACAATTCTTGAAATGCAACAAAAAGATTCTGAGCCCCAACGAGAAAGCAACGCAGCTTCCCTCCAGGGTCTAGGAGAGGGTGGGCGACCGAAATCGCCGCGGAAAGCGGGGAAAAAGGGAAACGGAGATTCCGACTGACAGCCCTGGGCAGGCGTCCCCCCTCAGCCCCCCCATCGCGGTCAGCGCGTGGCGGAGCCGCGCACCCGGTCCCTGATACAGCAGGAGGCTTTGGAACTGGCCAGCCTCAGCCCCCTGCGCAGATCGGACCCGGAGCGGCAACCCCCAGCCCGGGCTTCAGCATCGGGGTGGCCCCTGCCCCGTCCCGAGCCCCTCCACCGCCGCCGGTACAGAGAGGGGAGGAGAAGCCGCCCGCGACCAGCTCCAGCGGGATCCCTCCCCGCCCCCCACCCCCTCTCCCTCTGAGAGCAGGCGAACCCATCCCGCTGCTCCCAAGCCCCGACTTCCCTCAGCCGACTAACAGCACCGCTCCAGGCACACCCCCAGACATTCAAAACTTTATTCCACCGCCCCTGACATGGAATAGCTGCCACAGACACTCTTCGGGACAGATTTGTGCCGAGGAAAATCCAGCAACCGTGTGCGTGGCCCCGGCCCCACTCCCTCCCGCCCGGCAGCTCTCAGCAGGAGATCACCAACTGCAGTTTCCCCAGGCACCTCCACAGCCGCAGCCTCCGACCGCCATCACCGCATGGTCAAACAAAGGAGGCGGGGAATTCCCAACTTCCAACCACAGCGGACCAGCAGCGAGACCTCCTGCCTTCATCGGATGCCTTCAGGATGACGTCATCGGGACCGTGTCCGTGCCCGGCGCCGGGGACGGGACAACCTCTACCCTGCAGCTCCAGCTCTGCTCCGCTTCTTCCTACATCATGCTGCGACAGGCAAAGAAACCCACAGCTTCAGAACACCTTCACCACCGAACATCAAAGACTCCCCCAGCTAACGGACAGTATTTCCCCCACTTCTCACAGCGTGAGTCTAGCTGTGACTGACTCAGCAGCACCAAGCTCATCAAACTGTTTTCCAGCTACAAATCATTCACAGTCCTTAACAACATTTAACCAATTTTCTCCCAATAATCCATTTTCAAATATGTCAAATAATTTTAACAATTCTGTTTCTTCTTCTAACCCTTTTCTTTCTTGCACAGGAACCAACCAGACCAATGATTGTAATGATATAAATGATATTGCTACACCTGTTAATGATTTAAATTTATTGCAGGCATATCCAGTGTTTTATAATCCAGGTGCAGCCCCGGTGTGGGACCCCTTATCCATACCCCTTCTCAAGGATGCAAAAAAAGCGGTAACAACTTATGGCTTGAACTCAGCCTATGCAATGGGAATTCTGTCATCTTTATTCTCTGGCTTTATACTAACTCCAAATGATTTAAAAGATATCATGAGAGCTTTGCTAAATAAGGTACAGGTATCATTGTTTTTAGATGAATGGCAAGCCTTAATTAGGAAATATGTGCATGAAACTAGTTCTACTACACGTAGACCTATAAAAACGACCATACAAATGCTTTTTGGTGAAGGTCCTTATTCTGCAAATACAGATCAGGCCAAAATTCCCAAACAAGACTTAATTGCTACCAGAAATATGGCATTACAGGCACTACAATCAGTAACTCAGGCTTCTGAAACAACTCCACCTTTCCATAATGTAATTCAAAAGCCTGATGAATCTTTTATTGACTTTGCAGAACGGTTAAAAGAATCTATAGAAAAACAAATAAAGGTGAAAGAAGCACAAGATGCCCTGTTCTTGAAGCTAGCTATCTCCAATTCAAATGCTCAGTGTCAGCAAATACTTAGAAACCTTCGTGACCCTACCCCCATGGATATGGTAAAGGCTTGTAAAGATATTAGCCCTAATGACAAATTAGCAGATAGCCGAGTCCAAGCTCAGGTGTCTATGTCTAACCAATTAGTTGAAGCTAATACACAATCGGGCAACCAAATTGCAGAAGCAACTCAGCAGATGGCAGAAAAAATGACCGAAGTTTTAGCAGCTGCCCTAGACCACTCCAAAGTGATATGCCATAATTGCAAACGTCCAGGTCATATAAAAGCTAACTGCCCAGAAGTTAAAACCTCCAATTCTCAAAAAACCATTCGTCCAGACCTTTGCCCCAGATGTAAAAAAGGAGTACATTGGGCTGTAGAATGTCGATCTCTATTTGACAAACACGGAAACCCATTGTCACCCAGGCCTTCTCGCACTCTCCACAGGGCCAAGGGATAGTAGAGAGAACTCACAAATCCCTAAAAGATATGCTGAAAAAACAAGAAAAAACAACTGTAGGTCTCTCTCCATCAGAATGTTTAAACAAGGCATTATATGTCCTCAATTTTTTAAATAGGCTGCATGAGGATGTTTCACCTGTTGGACATCATTTTGGAGCTGGAAAATTAAAAACGGGGGAAGCTAAGGTAAAATACAAAGATATCCTGACAGGAGAATGGCTTGGTCCTGTCCCTCTAATTGTTTGGGGGAGAGGACATGCTTGTGTCTCCACAGGAGCAGGTCCAAGATGGATACCGTCCAGACTAGTGAGGATCCACCAAGAAGTTTCCCTCCCAGCTCAACCAGCAGCAGATCCAGCACCAACGAATTCAGCACCAACTACAGGAAGCGATCCCTCATCAGCATCATCTTCGGGATAATCCTGTTTTTTGCGTGCAGCATAACACCAGCAAATCAGAAAGACTTAATGTCAGGAGCCCTTGCCACACCTCCTCCAACAATTCCAAATTGGGTAATGCTCTCTGGCCAAAATGTTTGGCTAAACCTGGCACAATCACTAAATACTGACTCTATCTGTCTCTCTACCTTAGATCCCTCTCACCCTTTTAAGACCTGTCTGGTAGGAATCCCCTGGACACCCAGAGAATGGGGTGATTTTAGAAATCAGTATATCCCCTGGTGTGATGACCACGATCAGTTCAAGAATCCATTCTTGGACTGTCTCACAAGACCAGCAAAAACTTCACATGACAGACAGACATTTAGCTATCAGTGGCAGAGACCTGAGGAATTAGAAATCTTGGGGAGTATTGTATCTCCTCTCTGTTTTTACTTCATTCACAACAAATATGTTGCCCCTCCTGAATTAATTAATGTCACCTCTTATGGACCTTATTCCAATTTCAGTTTCTGGTGCAAGGAAGAGGTTCCTTACCAGATACATGCTACCCCTGATTCGGTTATTCTTCCAAAAGGAGTCTTTTTAATTTGTGGACTTAGAGTCTGGAATATGATTCCTAGATTAGCTGCTGGAGGCCCCTGCACATTTGGAAAATTAACACTGTACAATCCAGCTACCCTTATGAAATCTTTACCTGTAAGGCCTCCCAAAAATCGTGCAAAAAGAAACAGTAACCTCCAATCCACCTCACCCTTCTCACATCATAGAGTGCGCAGGCAATTCCAAGGTTTACACCCACCTCTTAACTTCTATCCATCACAACCAAAATCCCTTTCTCCACCTAAAGCAGTGCAGGTCCCTGTGGCTGCAGCACCCCCACCTCCAGTTGAAGAACATCCTTTAGCAAAATTACAGTCCTTGAATGAATTCACAGCAGAATGCAACTCCAACATGCATTTTTGGTCAGACCGCAAACATTCTAAGTGGTATACTTCCAATTGTCAGCTCCACAAAAGCCTTAACTCTCCTTACCAGAATGGGATGTTGGCTAGCAAAAGAAGCTAATGCCACCAGTGCTGCCCTTGATGATCTATTACAAGATACCCAATCCAATAAGAAAGCTTTGTTACAAAATCGTGCTGCAATAGATTTTCTCCTTCTAGTAAATGGCCATGGGTGTCAGGAGTTTGAATGCCTCTGCTGCCTCAACTTCTCTGATCACTCCCAATCTATCCACTCCCAGATTAATCAGCTTAAATCCTTAGTTCATGAAATCAAGCAAGCTGATCCTCTGACTTTTGATGATTTTTTCAGCTGGCTGCCCTTCAAAGGCCTCTCTTCCACTATTAAGAAAATTATTGTAGTTATCGTACTAGGACTTTCCGTAGTGTTTCTTTTTATGTGTGTCTTTCCATGCTTTCTCAGTTGTGCCAAAACCTCTCAATCATTAAAAGCATATCCAGCTTTAGAAAACAAAAAACGAGATGTGGCAATGGATTTGCCATATGCAGGATGGAAAAAGTCCTGTCAGAGATGGACTGGTGAGGAAAACAGCTCTAACCTTATGGAAACAGAAGTTTTTACTGTAGTTTAAACATGTTTCAACATGTTTGTGTATTTTCTGCAGTGTCACTGTCTCCCTCTTCCAGACACCCCCTGTGAAGCTTTTGTCTCTCACACAAGGTGTCCTGGGAAGGTGTCCTGAGGTGTTTCTCATTGGTCCTTTGTTAACCCCTTCCTATTGGCTGTTGACCCCTTACCTGATGGTTTTTTCTGTGTGACCCTGAACTTGTGATTGGCCCCCTTTGACCCTCCTAAAAGCCTTATAAACCCCAACCCCACAATAAACTTCCTCTTTCGTCCGTCCCTCCCAGGTGGTCTGTGTGTGCTCCTTGCGGGGTCACCGGGCCACGTGCAGGGGTGGGGGGAAGGGCATTCACCTCGCAGGTAAAGGGGCAAGCAGCATAAGGCCTGGAGGTCTCCCCCATTCTCCCCAATCCGCCATACATCCCAGCGTGGCCCCAGGGGGAAAATGCCCATGCCCCCCCGGGTCCCGGATTTCTGGACAAGTCACCATCCAGCGCAGCCCTGCAGGAGATGCTTTTCTGACAGGTCCTGGATTTCTCGATAAGTATCTAAGAGCGCAGTGCACCTCCACAGGGAAAATCCTCTTCCCCCAGTGGCCCCAGGGGCAGCAGCCCGGCACTAAACTTGACTCCTAAACGATCCCTGACCGAATATCAAAACTCCTGTATCTGCCTAGGACACTTCGACGAAAGGGGTAACACCACAACCTCTATCCCAGAGTTTAAACACCATGTCCTCTGCTCGTGCCTCCCTGACACGCTCCCAAACACTAACACTTGACTCAGAAAGAGTCTTGTCGGACAGCAACCAGACAACCCTGCCGCTCTGAGAAGTGATTGGTCCCTTCTGATGTCTCTTCCCAGCATATATGCTGAGCATAATATTCCACGGCATGGGATATTCCTTTGGCCTGTTCAACCCAGCTCTCCTGGCTGTGCTACCTCCCAGCTTTCCTGTGCACCAGCTCTCTACAGAGCATGAAATACTATAGGGCTATCAGCGTCATTCTCACACTGAATCCAAAACACAGCACTGTAACAGCTATCCAGAAGTAGTTTAATTCTATCCCAGCCAAAACCAAGTGTATTACAACAACACCATAGAGAGAAGATGAAGATCAGCAGAAGCACAGAGAGTCAACTACACTCTGTAGCCTGCCACCCTAGCCCAATTTCCTACAAAAAACAGTAGTTCACTCCACAGGCTATGCATCCGACCTGTGAATCCTACTTTGTCCGTGGCAACAGTGCGTTTCGTGTTCAATATGACATCCTCATCGCCAAAAATGTATTAGGGAGGGGTTCGAACATACTGAAACTTGAAAACCAAGACACCGTTGCAAGCTCAACAAAAACCAATATTTATTACCAAGAGGTGGCCAACAAAATGAACAAACCCAAAAGGGAGGAAGGAGGAGAGAAATAAGCCCCCAGCCCGACCTCCCCAGTTACCCAACTGTTGCCCATAAAGTTATCTTACCGACCTAGCATATCTATAATTACCCATAGCAGAAGTTGCATCCTTGGAGAGTCAGTAAGTTAACGAACTGGCAGGCGTCCCCACCAAAAAGGCCACATTGTCCTTGAAGTAAAGCTAGCTCCCATCCAAGAAAGCACTATCTGCTTCTTATACAATTAATTGAGTGACCACAACCTCCCAGATGTGGCCAGCACTGCCCAGCCCGAGGCCCTCAGTCCCACCTCCCGGTTATGTAAGTACATCTCTTCTGCGCAAGTGTGGCTTTCCCTGCGCCTGCGTACTGTACTCGGGGGGGTCTTTTTCAAATGAGTCTGGCGGCGTCCTTCATCATCCTCCTCCTAAATCTCTTCTTCAAGCAACCTTGGAGGACAACTAGCCAATCACAGAATACCAATTAAAACAGTTTATACAAGAAGCTCTCTTCAAGGACAACTTTCCCGTTTATCAGTACTTGTTTTCCCATAACTTGGCAGGGAAAGAGCAAAGCTTTCACAGGTGGCAGGGCCAAACACAGACCAAAAGTATCGGCATAAATTCACCCTGGTACAACTATATATTTTTATACTATATTTATTGAAATGTTTATAATGCTTACAATTAAACAAGACCCCTTAAAAAATAATAAGAGAGGAATTGTGGAAAACAGTACCTGGAAAAAAACAGACCTCTGCAAAGCACAGAGCAACTCATTACAGGAATGAATTTGTAGCTCCGAAAAACTGCCGTCTCCCCAGGCAACAGCTAGCAGCCAATTGGATGCTGCAGTCACACTTTCTGCCTTATAAGGAATGTTTTCTTTGTGTTTGGCTATAAAAGTCTGCGACCTTTGAATAAACGATGATATCTCCCTAGGTACATGTCTCAAACAAGATGTACTCGCTAAGGTCTTTTCTTTGAAGACATTAAAAAAAACTGGAAGAATTTCGGGAATTTGATATGAAGCATGAGAAAGGAGTTTCAGTTAACTGCCATTTTCAAGTGTTAGAAACTATCATGGCTAGTCTTCGCGAACGAAGATTTGGGAAGGCGCTACCCACGCTTGTTGCAAGCGTGTTGGTGGCTAAAAAGACCAATACAAGATAGGCAAATCTAGTTGCAAAAGGCACAGCAGAAAGACTCCCCAGGTGGTACACTCTACAAGGCACGATTCCTTCTGCACTGTGTTTTCTCCTCAAGAGTGATCCTGCGTGCTTTCTCAAAAGCGTCAGCAGCATTATAGACAGTGTGTCTCCAGACTTCCCGATTGGAGGCCAGAGTAGACTAGTTATGTTGATGAATATGGCCAAGGCTAAGATGTTGTTTCAGGGAGTCCTTTTATCTTCTCTTCGGGGCTCCTCTCATGCGGCAAGTTCACCATAAAGCAAGATCTTAGGGACGCCGTGGTCCTTCATCCTTGAGACGTGCCCTGCCCAACGCAGCTGTGTTCTCAGCAACATGGCCTCAATACCTGTGATTGCTGCTTGTTCTAGAACAGATGTATTGGTTACATAATCTGACCAGTGGATGTTTAAGATTGTACGGAGGCAGCGTTGATGGAAGCACTCTAGGAGACGCAGGTGGTGGCAGTAGATGACCCATGATTCAGATCCATATAAGAGAGTAGACAGCACTATGGCTCTGTAAACACTAATCTTGGTACTTTTCTTCAAGTGTTTATTTCACCAAACTCTTTTATGGAGTCTTCCGAAAGCACTATATGCCTTTGCTAACCTGTTGTCTATCTCTCTGTCAATCTTACCATCCGAGGAGATGAGGCTACCTAGGTAATTTAACTGCTGGACTGATTTGAGCTCTGATTGGCCAATGGTGATGTGGGGATGATGGGGGACTTCCTGAGGTGCTGGTTGATGGAGAACTTCTGTCTTTTTTAAGCTCACTTCCAGCCCAAAGAGCTCAGCAGTGTCTGCAAAGCAGGATGTTAAACGCTGCAGAGCTGCTTCTGTGTGGGCGACAAGGGTGGTGTCATCAACATAAAGCAGCTCCTGGACAAGATGGTTTAAGGTCTTAGTGTGGGCCTTCAGTTGCCTTAGGTTGAACAGACTTCCATCAGTACGGTATCGAATGTACATACCGTCCTGATCATCGAGGTCTGCTGTGGCCCTTTGGAGCATCATGCTGAAAAAGACTGTGAATAGGGTTGGTGCGAGAACGCAGACTTATTTCACACATTAGTTATTAGAAAGGGCTCAGAAAATGCATTGCCATATCTGACTTGACCGTGCTGATCCTCATGGAGTGAGATGATCATTTTAAGGAACTTGGGGGGACAACCTAAATGTTCCAAAATCTGCCATAGACCTTTTGTGCTCACAGTATCAAAAGCCTTGATGAGGCCAACAAAGGTTACATAAAGACCTTTGTTCTGTTCCCTACACTTCTCTTGCAGTTGTCTGAGAACAAATACCATGTCTGTGGTGCTCCTGTTGGCTCTGAAACCACACTGACTTTCAGGTAGAATTCCTTCTGCTATAGCGGGTATTAGTCTGTTCAAGAGTATTCTTGCCAGGATTTTGCCAGCAATGGAGAGCAGAGTAATATCATGGTAATTTGAACAGTCCGATTTAATACCTTTCTTCTTATACAAAGTGATGATGACTGCATCACGAAGGTCTGATGGGAGTTCACCTAGTTCCCAACAGCGCACCACAAACTCATGAAATTTAGCATGGACTGCAAGGCCCCCATGTTTCCAGACTTCAGGTGGAATTCCATCAATCCCAGCTGCCTTGCCGATTTTCACCTGCTGTATGGCCTTAAGGGTTTCTCCTAAAGTGGGGGCAGTATCCAATTCGTATTTCACCGGTTGTTGTGTGATGGACTGAATTGCTGAGTCTTGGACTACACGGTTGGTACTGAAAAGAGTCTGAAAGTGTTCAGACCATCGATTCAGAATGGAGGTTTTGTGTGTTAGAAGCGTTTGACCATCTGCACTGAGTAGAGGTCTTTGGACTTGGTATGTAGGCCCGTATGCTGTTTTCAGGGCCTCATAGAATCCTTTGTGATCACCCGTGTCTGCACATAACTGAGTTTTTTCAGCTAGACTGATCCACCACTTGTTCTGGATGTCACGGAGTTTCTGTTGGAGCTTGCTGCATGCAAGACGAAAGGCTGTTTTTCTTGCGTGACAGGATGGCAGAGCAAGGTGAGCTTGGTGAGCGGTTCTCTTCTTCCTCAACAATTCCTGGATTTCTTGATTGTTTTCATCAAACCAGTCCTTGTTCTTCTTGAGGGAGAATCCTAAGGATTCTTCAGAGGACTGCAGGGTGCTGTTTTTAATATGGTGCCAGATTGTTTCAGGAGAGGAATCTGTAGAATCTGTGGAATGGTTATCAAGCTTAGTTTGAAGGTTTGCCTGGAATCTGTCTCTTACTGTGGCTGATTGGAGATTGTTAACTTGGAGTCTTCTCCTTGGGATACTGCCCCTTTTAGGTTTGAACTTGAGATTGAAGTTGAGTTTACAGCGCACAAGCCAATGGTCTGTTTGGCATTCTGCATTGGGCATCATGTGGGTATGGTGGACATCGCGGACATCTCTCCGTCTCAGCAAGACATAATCGATGAGGTGCCAATGCTTAGATCTGGGGTGCATCCAGGTTGTCTTCAGACTATTTTTCTGCTGAAAGATAGTGTTAGTAATGGTGAGCTGTTGCTCCGCACAGAATTCTAGCAGAAGTCGATCATTATCGTTGCAGTTTCCAACACCATGCTTGTCTAATATTCCTTTCCATGCTTCAAAATTCTTGCCTACTCTGACATTGAAATCACCAAGGATAATGATATCATCTGCAGGCACCTTTTGGGTAAGGAGGCGCAGGTCAGAGTAAAATTTATCTTTTTCAGCAGGGTCAGCTTGGAGAGTTGGGGCATATATACTAAAGATGACAACATGTTGCTTGTTGTGGAGTGGAAGGCATAGGGAGATAATGTGGTCAGAGTGACCTGTCGGCAGATTTTCGAGTTTTGGAACAATAGAGTTTTTGATCATGAAGCTGACTCCTGAGAGATGTTTTTCGGTTCTGGGCTTACCTGACCAAAAGAGTGTGTAACCGGCACCATGTTCTCTGAGGCTGCCTTCCTCGTGAAGGCGAACTTCACTGAGAGCGGCAATGTCGATGTTGAGACGAACCAGCTCATAGAATCATAGAATCATAGAATCGATTGGGTTGGAAAAGACCTCCGAGATCATCGAGTCCAACCCTTGGTCCAAATCCAGTCCATTTACTAGATCATGGCACTCAGTGCCATGTCCAATCTGCGTTTGAAAATCTCCAGGGATGGTGAATCCACCACCTCTCTGGGCAGCCCATTCCAATGCCTGATCACTCTCTCTGTAAAGAATTTTCTCCTGATATCCAACTTAAATTTCCCCTGGCGGAGCTTAAGCCCGTGTCCCCTTGTCCTATTGCTGAGCGCCTGAGAGAAGAGACCAACCCCCACCTGGCTAGAACTTCCCTTCAGGTAGTTATAGACGGTGATGAGGTCACCTCTGAGCCTCCTCTTCTCCAGGCTAAACAACCCCAGCTCCCTCAGCCTCTCCCCATAGGACTTATGCTCCAGTCCCTTCACCAGCCTCGTTGCTCTTCTCTGGACCCGCTCCAGCACCTCAATATCCTTTCTGAACTGAGGGGCCCAGAACTGAACACAATACTCAAGGTGTGGCCTCACCAACGCAGAGTACAGGGGAAGGATCACTTCCCTGCTCCTGCTGGCCACACTATTTTTGATACAGGACAAGATCCCATTGGCCTTCTTGGCCACCTGGGCACACTGTTGGCTCATGTTGAGCTTCCTGTCAATTAGTACCCCCAGGTCCCTTTCTGCCTGGCTGCTCTTCAGCCACTCTGTGCCCAGCCTGTAGCGCTGCATGGGGTTGTTGTGGCCAAAGTGCAGGACCCGGCACTTGGCTTTATTGAACTTCATCCCATTGGAATCAGCCCATCTCTCAAGTCTATCCAGATCCCTCTGCAGAGCCCTCCTGCCTTCCAGCAGGTCGACACTCCCTCCCAATTTAGTATCATCAGCAAATTTGCTGATGATACACTCAATCCCCTCATCTAAATCATCTATAAAGATGTTAAACAGGACTGGGCTCAACACTGATCCCTGGGGAACACCACTGGTGACGGACCGCCAGCTGGATGCAGCTCCATTCACCAGCACTCTCTGGGCCCGACCCTCCAGCCAGCTCCTAATCCAGGAGAGGGTATACTTGTCCAAGCCATGGGCTACCAGCTTTTCCAGGAGTATATTATGGGAGACAGTGTCAAAGGCCTTGCTGAAGTCTAGATAGACCACATCCACAGCCTTCCCCTCATCCACCAGGTGGGTCACCTGATTGTAAAAAGAGATCAGGTTGGTCAGACAGGACCTGCCCCTCCTAAACCCATGCTGGCTGGGTCTAATCCCTTGTCCATCCTGAAGGTGCTGTGTGATTGCACTCAGGATGATCTGTTCCATAACCCTGCCAGGCACTGAGGTCAGGTTGACAGGCCTATAGTTGCCAGGGTCCTGCTTGCAGCCTTTTTTGTGGATTGGGGTGACATTCGCCAACCTCCAATCATTTGGGACCTTCCCAGAGAGCCAGGACTGTTGGAAGATGATGGAGAGCGGTTTGGCAAGCTCTTCTGCCAGCTCTCTCATCACCCTGGGATGGATCCCGTCTGGTCCCATAGACTTGTTGGGGTCCAGCTGGCTCAGTAAGTCGCTAACTACATCCTCCTGGAATACAGGAGGGCTATTCAGGTCTCTGTCTCTGTCTATCTGCTCTAGAGGCCAGTTGTCCTGAGGGCCACCTGTCTTACTGCTAAAAACTGAGGCAAAGTAGGTGTTAAGTACCTCAGCCTTCTCCTCATCTTTGTTAACTATATTTCCCTCAAAGTCCAACAGAGAACTGAGGTTTTCCTTGCCTCTCCTTTTGCTATTAATGTATTTATAAAAGGACTTTTTGTTATCCCTAACTGAATTAACCAAATTAACTTCAAATTCCACTTTTCTTTCCCTAATTTTTTTCCTGCATGACCTAGCTCTCTTCGTAAATTCTTCATAAGTGACCAGCCCTTTTTTCCACAGTCTGTAAACTTTCTTTTTATCCCTGATTTCTTTTAGAACCTCCCTATTTAACCAAGCCGGCCGTCTTCCCCTCCGGCTGGCCTTTCGGCACACTGGTGTAGCCTGTTCCTGTGCGCTCAAAATTGCCTGCTTGAAGCATGTCCATCCCTCCTGGACCCCCTTGCCTTTAAGGGTTGTTTCCCAGGGTATGCCTTGAATTAGTTTTTTGAATAGGCCAAAATCTGCCCTCCGGAAGTCCAGAGTAGAGGTTTTAATGATGGCTCTCCTTACATCCCTGAGGATTGAAAATTCAATTATTTCATGGTCACTATGCCCCAGGCGGCCTCCAACCACTACATCATCCACCAGCCCCTCTCTGTTTGTAAACAGTAGGTCTAGTGGGGCCTTACCCCTGGTAGGCTCATTTACCAGTTGATGAAGGAAATTATCCGCTATACACTCCAGGAACCTCCTTGACTGCCTCTTCTCTGCAGTATGAAGCTCCCAGCAGATATCCGGAAGGTTAAAGTCACCCACAAGCACAAGGGCTGGAGATTTTGAGACATCTGCCAGCTGCTTGTAGAATAATTCATCTCCATCATCCTGGTTGGGCGGTCTGTAACAGACACCCACAAGGATGTCAGCCTTGTTGGTCTTCCCCCTGAGCAATTAGGGCAGACTGACGCTCAGGACGTCCGCTATCTGCAGAATCGAGCATGGTTCTGATGTTCCAACATGCTAGAGTTCATTTAGGTACACCTTTGGAGGCAGGTGCGTGCCTTTGTCTTTTGATCTTTGTGCGACTGCATTGGAAGAAGATGCCCATTGGCCTGCAGTTAACCAACCGGGTGAAGGTGGAGATGAACTTTGTTTAGGCCACCTTTTCTAGGCCCCTCTCTGAGTGGAGCAAGCAGTGCTGTCCTTGAAAAGGCTGCTTGGACATTCAGGGTGCTGCCCCAAGAGACTGTCATCTCCGATCAGTCTCAAATGACCAATATCCTGAACCGCCTGCATGCAGGGTTGGGTCTGCGGCTTCCAGTGCACTTTTCACCTGCCGTTTCGACCCTCCCCCGTCACTACTGGGTTTTTTGCATGTGGGTAGAGCCTTCAAGCCTGCGCAGTGGATTTTTTAGGTGAGATGCAGTATGCGCGGAACTGAACCCACCCTTTAATCCTAAGGTTCATCTGCCAGGGCCGAGCGAGCTTGGATGGTGGCAGCAAGGTCCTCAGGACGTAGGTTTGATTAGAGTGACCTTCTCTTAGATGGATGGCCTTACAGGGCTAAGCGAGCTCCATCTGCCCGAGTTTGGGATTGGAGTTGTCCTTCTCCTAGGATGACTGCCAGAAGGCTAATGAGCTCATCCTGCCCAAGAATGTATTAAATCTGGTCCTACAGTTTTGACATGTCTGTCATGGGCAACCCTACCGAAGGCATGTACCATCGCCAGCATAGCTTGCAACCACATAGGGGTACAGAGACTATGTTCCTTTTAGAATGATTTGGGCAAGTCTTTCATTTCTTACTTTACTATCACCAATCTATATACAATCTCAAGGAGATACCCAGGAACAACCCTTTGTCCTGTCCACCCTTTCAGGATGTAACAGCGCAAAGCAAATATATCCAGAACATGCTGAACCTCTGCAGTAGCCGCAGGTGAACCAGAAACAAACAGACAAATAACAAACCAGCTGTTCTGGTCCCCCTACCCATCAAAGGCTGGGGTGCCTTTCAAGGTCCCATTCTGACCGGAACCCCCATCATTCTAAAAGAACCCACTATCCACCCTGACCTTATCCTTCCCCACTATGTTACCACATAACTTCAGGCACACTGCTCACCTGTGCCATTTCATACAGGATTGCCCCGCTCTCCAACCCACCAGTCGTAGGACCCCTGCAGCCTCCCCGACACCGCTCCTCCCCCCCCCCCTCCTCCCCCTCCGCCCCCCCAAACCTGGAACGGCAAACCTCTGCATGCCCCGAAGCTCCCCTCTCCTCCTCTATGGGGGTGCAGTACCCGCCGGCAAGGCTCCCCCTCTCTCTCCTTCTCCCACTGCGCCCGGGGGCCGAACCTCGTGCGAGGAGCGTGCGCGGCGCGGGGGCCTCCTTGCGCAGCATGTGCGGCGGCTTCCGGCCGGCCCGGAGCCCCAGTTAGAAACTATACAGCTATATTAAAATCTATATGCTACAAATCTTAAGAATTCTAAGGCATCAACACCTCCAGGGATGGGGCATCTACAGCTTCCCTGGGCAACCTGTTCCAATGTCTCACCATCCTCACAGTAAAGAAATTTTTCCTTATATCTAATCTAAACCTACTGTCTTTCAATTTGAACCCATTCCCCCTTGTGCTGTCACTACATGCTCTTCTAAATAGTCTTGTTGCATTGTAGTGGGTTGACCCTGGCTGGACGACAGGTACCTATCAAAGCCGCTCTATCACTCCCCTCTGCAAGTGGACAGAGGAGAGAAAATATAATGTAGGGTTCATGAGCTGAGATAAGGAGCAGGAGACATCATTCACTGATTACTGTCACAGGCAAAACAGACTCAACTTGGGGATATTAATTGAATTTGTTACTAAAAAAATTGGAGCAGGATAATGAGAAGCAAAATAAATCTTAAAAACACCTTGCACCCACTCCTCCTTCCTTCCCAAGTTCTATCTCTTCCTCCCCGGTGGCACAGGGTGACAGGGAATGGGGGTTACGGTCAGTTCATCCCAGGTTGTTTCTGCCCCTGCTCAGGGAGAGAAGTCCTTCCCCTGCTCCAGTGTGCAGTCCCTTCCATGGGAGACAGTTCTCCATGAACTCTGATGTGAGTCTATCCCACAAGCAACAGCTCTCCACAAACTGCTCTAACGTGGGACAATTTTCTACAGAATACAGTCCTTCAGGCACAGTGTGCTCCAGCATGGGTCCCCCACAGGGTCACAAGTCCTACCAGGGAAAAACCTGCTCCAGTGTGGACTCCTCTCTCCACAGGTCAGCAGGACCCTGCTCCAACAGGGGCCTCCCATGGGGTCACAGCCTTTTTCGGGCATCCACCTGCTCTGGCGTGGGTCTCCTCCACAGGCTGCAGGTGTATATCTGCATCCCTGTGATCCTCCATGGGCTACAGGGGGACAGTCTGCTTCACCATGGTCTTCACCATGGGCTGAAGGGGAACCTCAGCTCTGGTGCCTGGAGCACCTCCTCCCCCTCCTCCATTGACCTTGGTGTCACATATTCTCACTCTGCTCTTCTCTAGATGCAATTTTCATCTGCGCAGTAACTTTTTTTTCCTTCTTAAATAGCAGGTGTAGTGGGTTTCTGTGGCTAGGTTTTGGTAGCAGGGGGACTACAGGGGTGGCTTCTATTAGAGATTGCTAGAAGCTTCACCTGTCTGGTGGAGCCAATGCCAGCTGGCTTCCTGCTGCTGGCCAGGGCCGAGCCAATCAAGAGTGATAGTAACACCTCTGTGATAACATATTTAAGAACAGAAAGCTATTGCACAGTGAGAATTCCAGCCAAGGAAGAGCGGAGTGAGAATATGTGAACAACAAAGTAGACACCAAGGTCAGTGCAGAAGAAGGGGGAGGAGGTGCTCCAGGCACCAGAGCTGAGGCCCCTGCAGCCTGTGGTGAAGACCATGGTGGAGCAGACTGTCCCCCTGCAGCCCATGGAGGACTATCAGGGTGCAGAGACCCACCTGCAGCCCATGGAGAAGCCCATGATGGAGCAGGTGGATATCTGAAGGAGGCTGTGACCCTGTGGGAGGTTCAAGATGGAGCAGTGTCCTGCCGGGGACCTGCAGCCCGTGGAGAAAGGAGACCACACTGGAGCAGACTTTTCCTGGGTAGGACTTTTGACCCTGTGGGGGGGACCCACACCAGTACAGCTCATTCATGAAAGACTGCACCCCATAGTGAAGTGACCCATGGGACAGCAGTTTTGTGAAGAACTGTTGCCTGTACGATGGACTTATGCCAGAAAGGTACATCAAGAACTGTCTCCCGTGGTAGGGACCCCACGGGAGCAGGGGAAGGACTCCTCTCCCTGACCAGCGGCAGAAACAACTGACTGTAACCCCCATTCCCCATCCCCCTGCACTGCTGGGGGGGAGAAGGGAGAACATGAAAGGAAGGAGGGGTGGGGATGTAATAATCAGATAATATAGAAATGCCAAAAATAATGTTTCGCAATTGTTTATGCCTGTCAAAACTTCCTACAAAAAAATCTCTGTCAGCTTTCTGCCAGAAGCTTTAAACAGAGCTTCCTGCTGGAGTTTTCCTGCCAAAAGATCCTGCTATTGTTTATGGTTAGTGATACACTTCACAGACATAGTGAATATTCTGAGTTGGAAGGGACCCATGAAGATCATCGAGTCCAACTCTTATGTGAATGGTCAGTGTGGGGATTGTACCCACAACGTTGGTGTTATTAACACCATGCTCTAACCAACTGAGCTAATCTCAGGGTATCTTCAAACATCTGAATAGGGCTATGTGCCAGCAAACCATGTACAACACTATATAAGTTGAGGAAAAATTTTGGAAAATCAGGGAGAGGAAAGGGAGAGAGAACTGGTTACAGTAGCTGAACATCTCTCCCCCCCTCCCCCTCACCTTTTCTCCGCCACCGCCTACTGCCTGCCTGCCACTGGAGACTGAAAATCTGCTGGCGTGGAGAAGAACTGAGACCCACCTTGCCACATGCGTGAGTTATAGCTTATCCTTCTACCCTTACTATATTTCTGAGGGCCAAAAGGTGCTGCTGAATCGGTGCTTCCCTTCTGCACAGGAGGGAATCACCAGTGACCATAACTGGCCATTGCTTCTTCTTAATGTAGATTTTGTTGTGACAGGTTGGTCTCTTTGATCTTGGCAAGACTGCTTGCACAGGTTTCTCCTCTATCTCATTATGAGCTTCATCTAACATACCCAGGGCCTCATACCTGTTCTGTAAGGGTATCTTAGAGGGTAACTTAGAGGGTAAGGAGGAATTTGCACATTTGGAAAATGTAATTGCTTCTCTCAATATAACTTCATGTTACACCTGCAACCCACTTTTGAAATTTGTTGCACAAAAATCCTCTTGTAATGATAATACATTTAATGGGAATATTTCTGCTGATACTTCTCATTTTCTGTGTTTATTAAACTAATTCTTTCAATGACTATAAAATAATAAACACATTGCCAGAATAATGGGCATCTTGATTTTTTTATACAAAAGAGTATACTTAAAATACCTATTAAGATACTTCTAAATAATACTATTTATGTTTTTACATTTCAGAATTCATTTGGGGATAAGTCAATGAGATGTTACTATAGAGGTGAAGTATTCAAATTTTGTAATTCCTGAATTACTGCAGGATGAACACTATGTGGGACTATTGCTAAAAAGCAGTATTTTTCTACCTTTTGTTCAAGTCTGTGTTGTAAATGTAGTTCAGGTCTATACAGTTCGCAGGAACAGTGTGCCAGTAAACATTTGTGCCTGAATTTCCCTGATAAGAACACTGTGGAGAGAGGTCCAGGTGAACTGCTAAACCAGGCATGCAGCCACCAAAGAGAAACCAAGTTCCCAGTTCAAGAGCAGTATTTCTCTAACATGAAAGAGCTACATCAGTATGGGATGTCTGTGTGTATTGAGTTTGCCTGACCAGGTTTTGGTAGTGGTGGAGGTGGGGTGCTTGTGGCAGGATAGCCGCAGCCTGATAGACCTAAAATCCAATCAGAGAATGCATACTATGCAAAGCCATTATGCAAGCTATCAAGCTATCATGCAAGATCAAATGCTGGTACCAGGGTGTTGTCTTGGTGTAAATTATGCTAAAACCATCCTGCTTCACCAGACTTCGAATCAGATAAGCTGATAGTTGACCTGTAAATGTGTGAATAGCAGTCAATCACTTTATACTATAAAAGTCCAGTCCCCTTTCATACAGTCAGGTTCTTCTAATATAGCCCTTCTTGGGGTGTATGTGTGGAGATTCCTCCCTTGGCTGGGGACACCCTCCAAGGATACTCCTCGAGGTTGAGAGAGACCTCTCCCCATGAGAGTTGGAACAGGTGAGTTACATCAAATCTCTACTTAATAATTATATGGTTTTGCTAGCTTTAATACAATTGTTTCAATAATTGCTTCAATATAGTGCACTGTCCTATCTTATACTATACTACCAGTAGTTTTAGCATTTATATTGTGTAGTAAATAATTCTGATTAAGATCTTTTGTCTGATCATTTGTAATAATAAATGATTCCTTTTATATAAACATTCTCATTTTGCCAGTTATTAAAATCTGCGGGACAAAAGTGGTTCAATCACACCTCTGTAATTCCTTAAATTTAAACCCTTGACATAATCTGAGGCTAAGACTGGATTCAGCTGCACCCAGGCTCCTCTCTGAGAAGGGGTTTAGAAAGCAAGGAAGTCCTTTCTGCACCTCGTGACTCAACATCAGGGCTTTTTTAATAAATTTTGTCTGAGCCTTCCACTCCACTGGTGACAGTGCTACAGGGGTGGCTTCTGTGAGAAGCTGCTAGAAGCTTCCCCCATGCCTGACATAGCCAATGCTAGCCATCTCCAAGACAGACCTGCTGCTGGTACTAACGTCTCTGTGATAACATATTTAAGAAGGAAAACAAAACAATTTTTTGCAGATGTAATTGCAACCAGAGAGGAGTGAGAATATGTGAGAGGAACAACTCTGCAGACACCAGGGTCAGTGAAGAAGAAGGGGGAGGAGGTGCTCCAGGCACTAGAGCTGAGGTTCCCCTTCAGCCCATGGTGAAGACCATGGTGGAGGAGGCTGTCCCCCTGCAGCCCATGGAGGACCATAGAGATGCAGAGATCCACCTGCAGCCTGTGGAGGAGACCCACGTCAGAGCAGGCGGATGCTGAAAGAAGGTTGTGAACCTGTGGGAAGCCCATGCTGGAGCAGGGTCCTGGCAGGGACCTGAAGACCCATGGAGGGAGGAGCCCACTCTGGAGCAGGTTTTCTGGTAGGACTTGTGACCCTGTGGGGCACCCATGCTGGAGCAGGCTGTGCCTGAAGGACTGCACCCTGTGGAAAAGTGACCCCTGTTGGAGCAGTTCATGGAGAACTGTTGCCTGTGGGTTGGACTCACATCAAACAAGTTTATGGAGGACTGTCTCCCATGGGAAAGACCCCACGGGAAGGGGAGGGGAAGGACTCTTCTCCCTGAGCAGTGGCAGAAACAAACTGGGATGAACTGACTGTAACCTCTATTCCCCATCTCCCTGTGCCGCTGGGGAGGAGGAGGTAGAGCCTGGGGAGGAGGGATGGGTGGGTGGAAGGTGTTTTTAAGATTTGTTTTACTTCTCATTATCCTGCTCTGATTTTGATTGGTAATAAATTCAATTAATATCCCCAAGTTGAGTCTGTTTTGCCTGTGACGGTAATCAGTGAATGATGTCTCCTGCTCCTTAGCTCATGAACCCTACATTATATTTTCTCTCCCCTGTCCACTCTGGAGGGGAATGATAGAGCGGCTTTGGTGGGCACCTGGTATCCAGCCAGAGTCAAACCACCACAGTGTGCAAACCAGAATAGAGCTCAAACTATCCATTGCTGAAATTTCCTGACCTTTCTCAAGTTATCCAATGGAGATTAATCTGCAGCAGCAATTAGAATAATGTCACAGGTGAAATGAATATTTTAGAATAAGTATTCCAACTAGTATCATCTAAGAAATGAGTGGTGAATTTCTATCAAATTTCCATCGTTGTTAACCCATGCTCCCACTTTGCAGCTTTGTAGGGTTCAAAAGGATAACCCCCAGACAGGCATGCATCTTATAGTACATCTGCAGGAGGACATAAAATAATATGCTACATCCCACTTGTGTTGTCGTAAGGTCTTTTTCTGTCACACTGGACTACTCACAGAATTCAAGAAGCATTTGGACAATACTCTCGAGCACATGGTGTGACTCTTGGGGATGGTCCTGTTCAGGGCCAAGAGTTGGACTCAATGATCCTTGCGGGTCCCTTCCAATTCGGCATATTCTGTGATTATATGATTCTGTGGTGTAATGGGTTTGTTACCCTTCCTGAGAGGGAAACGGAACTAGGATAGATCACCTGATGTATATTTTACCAATAAGATATTCCATACTATGTTGCGTCAGCTCAGATATAAAAGATGAGAAGGAAGTAAGGTCCTTCCTTCTCTTCCGGGTAGCTGCGCTGTTGTGGACCGACCACTTCTTCAGGGGAAGAGAGCGTTTGTTGTGGGGAAGTAGTCTTTGTTGTTAGTTCTTCTCTGTGTGTATAGTGTTTATAATTTTTTCCCTCTCTGTGTACATATAAAGCCGCTTTTCTTGGTAGTTTCAATTTTGAAGGATTTTTTTCCTTCTTCTCCCCCTTCCCTCCTCCCCTTTCCCTCCAGAGGGAGGTTGGGTGCAGGCCCAGTGAATACCTGGCGTTCAGCCAAGGTAAACAATAACAAATCTGGTGCCAAAATCCAGGAAGACTGCCAAGAAAGGTTGTTTATATAAACACTGCCTTAGTTATCTTTTTGTTTTGCTAACTCAGGAACATATTAACAGTAACATGGCTATACACCCAGTTTTAATATCTATACCTTTACTTTTTGAGCAAGTTTGAGCTGGCTCCCTGCCAAAATCTCCAATGCTCAGCAAGTCTGCTTCCCAGAGAGGGAAGAAAAAAACCGAACAGCCAAAGCTATAGCAAAATATATATATTTTACATATAAGACAGATATATACAGTGAGAATACTATATAGGTATAACCCCAGAAACCTCAAATAGCTTCCTAAAAGGGAAGAGGGGAAGGGAGAAGGGAAAAAGGACAAAAAAAAGATGCAAAGGGACAGAAACAAAACAGGTATGCACAATCTAAAAACCCGGTAAGCAGCAAAATAAAGAACTGGCAAAATCTCACCACTTCCCTTGAGAGAAGCAGAATGGCTGGACACAGTCCAGCACTCTCCCTTCACGCGTGGCAGACAACAGCAGTCACTGTAGGCCTCAGCTCCAGATAAGCAAGACCGAGACAGGGACCCACCGTTCTCGAACCTCTCCGGAAAGGAAGAGAGCGAGCTCTCTTATCTACACCTTATTTATACCCCAGGTTACGTAAAAGAATAGCATGGAATACTTCCTTGGTCACTACCCTAGTTCCTTCCTGGTTACAAGCTGGTCTCCAGGAAGGCCTAGAGTGAAAACTATCACACTTTTACTAACAGTCTTTCTGGGATGTGGAACTTACCCCTTAAAGGACCTCCAGGGGGACGGATACAACTTCCTTTCCCTTCTTAATTTTGACATAGAGGGCTTTGTAATGAAGGCGCCAGTGATTCTCACTAATTCTTACTTAAACTGCCTGGCCATGGTATTGCTTATAACCAACACTATGAGAATGTTATGGGAATTGGGAAAAGTGGTATTATCTTTGTTACCTTGCTGTAGGACAAAACCAACTTCAAGAGAGAACTTACTGGGATGTACATTAAAGGGCCCAGTTCCTGGGTGGCAGGGGATGTGGATGAATTTAGGCAGGTTCTTAGGGTGTTTAACACCCCCCATTGCCTGGGACTTCACACCAGAACAAGTATTCAACCCCAACAAACTGACACATCATTTAATGGAAGGCTGCCTTGCCTACCCCTATCAAAACCAGCAACTTCTTGCCCTGTACTGGGGCCTGGCATGTGCCCATCGGGCTGTTGTTCAATATTCTAAGAAGACTATGACTGAGACAGGGACCCAAACTACGACATCTGAAGTCACTATTGCCCCTGCAGTGAAAAAGAAGATATGGATAAGGAGATCTAGAGGACCTACAGGTCTACCTCTGCGATTAGTAAGGGAGGAAGAATGAGAAGGATCTACCCCGCCCGTGCCTCCAAGAGAAGAAGGGGAGGCAGGACAAATAGCCAGTGATTCACTAGAGGAAACGGAAGCGGTTCCACGTGGGAGAAGCAGAGAGAAAATCACACAGGAAAGTGAAGTTACCTGGTCCCTGAGCCCATCAGAACTTTGGGACTTGCGGAGAGATTACAGCCGCCAGCCTGGTGAATGAATTGTCATAGGTTTACTTGTTCTAAAAATCCAAGCAGAAATTTTCCTTTCTCCTGTCCCGCTGTAAAAGAAGGTGTTGAACGAGGGAGGAGGAAGGGGGATAATTGACTATACAAAAGAACTAGCTGGCAGAACTACGTTTCAGGCTGATAGCCTTCTCTAAGGCTGGGGGGGGGGGGGGTGGGAGGGGGGAGGAGTTTTTCTCCCCTCCTCTCTTTGGAAAGAGGCACTTCACTTTTTGCCTTAATGGGGGCAAGGTGTGTGTTAGAAATGCTCTGAGGCTGTTTTGCTCTTGAACTGGTCATATGGTTGTTCTCCGGCCTTGGCTTGCCTGCGGTCTGCTCTGTCATCAGCTGGACCTGCTCAGATTTCATCAGAGAGGTTTGGCCCATCCTGCAGAGGAACCTTTTGTTGAGGGACCAGTGTGGGGTCCCTCCCACAGTAGACAGTCCCAGAGCTTCTCCAACATGAGTCATTCCCATAAGCTCTAGTTCTTCACAAACTGCTCCAGCAGGGGTCCCTTCCATGTGGTGCAGCCCTTCAGGAACAGGCTGCTCCAGTGTGGGTCCCCCACAGGGTTACAGATCCTGCCAGCAAACCTGCTGCAGTGCAGGCTTCCCACAGAGTCACAACCTCCTTCAGGCATCCACCTGCTCCAGCGTGGGGTCCTCCAGGGGCTGCAGGTAGATCTCTGCTCCACTGTGTACTCATTCACGGGTCAAGTCCCTTCGACTCAAGTTCACACTGGAGTTCTAGCCTGTCCAGTACAGTAGCACAGACACAGCAGCAATGTCCTGGCCATTTGCCAGCCCAGGCACATCGCCGTGGATGTTATCAGAATGTTCCCAAGCACAGCAGAGTAAGGTGATAAGCAGCACAGCACTACAGCAAGCAGCAAAAGCAAAAAGTGGCCACTAATGAGCACAAGACTCTAACAGACAGGCAAATGAGCCCATGGCAAGCTCAGGAGCCTGCTGATTAATAACTAAACTGCACTAAGAGCTATAAATTCAGTCTGGGAGACCCCAATCAAATCTATCTTGAACTCTTTGAGCCCCATGTTGGGTGTCAAAAAGGACTGTTGTGGTTTAACCCCAGCTGGCAACTCAGCCTCATGCAGCCACTCACTCATTCCCCCCTGGTGGGATGGGGGAGAGAATCAAAAGGGTAATAGGGAGAAAATTCGTGGATTGAGATAAAGACGGTTTAATAGGGAAAGCAAAAGCCATGTGCACAAGCAAAGCAAAACAAGGAACTCATTCCCCACTTCCCATGGGCAGGCAGGTGTTCAACCATCTCCAGGAAAGCAGGACCCCATCACACATTACAGTTACTTGTGAGGACAAATGCCATCACTCTAAACATCCTCCCCTTCCTCCTTCTTCCCCCAGCTTTATATGCTGACCATGTGTACTGATTTAAAGGTAAACCAGCAGGAGAAATTAACTCAGATTATAAATCAGAGTTACAATTTAATAAAAATAATACAATAAATACAATTATACGGACAAACAATTGGTTTTAACCCACAAAACCCAGATGTATAACCCAGCACCCTGGGGCACGAACAGGATGGTGTTTGTTCGCTCCCGTGCTGAGCCCCATGTGGTCCCCCTGAGTCCAAAGTAAACGGAAAGGAAGACCTGTTGGTGAGAGTGCTGGTCACAGTCTGGTCGAGGGTGGTGATCGCAGTCCAGTCGAGAGTGGTGGTCGCAGTCCGGTCGAGGTTCTGTTCCTCCTCTGGATTCGACAAGTGGGCCCAGAAGTCCCAAGATCCCAAGATTATATACACTCAGGTTCGAGTGGGAATGCCCAGTACCTCCCCCAGGGTGGGGAGTTCCACAATGGGTGATTGTGAGTCGTGAGATATTTTTGGAATCCTTGGTGGCACATTAGCAGACATGACCCCTCAGGCTGGGTGTGAAGGTGCTAATGACTCCCCCAAGGGGAGTTATCACACCTGAGTCATTGGTGTGAGGATAGGAACATCCTCCTATCTCACAGGCTTCTTAACATCCAGCTTATAGCCTGAAGGGTCAGATGTGCTCTGGGCAGCTGCTGCAAATGGTCTATTGTTAACAGTTCCTGGGAAATGACATAGAGGGTGTAGAATACACAGTTTGGGTTACACCCACACAGTGATGAACTGGTCCTGGTTGCTCTAACTAGGACACCATGACATCATATGGCCTGAAATATCTTTTGGATCACTTGGGGTCAGCTGTTCCTGCTGTGTCCCCTTGCAACTTCTTGTGCACCCTCAGCCTACTCACTGGCAGGGCAGTGTGAGAAGCAGAAAAGTCCTTGATGCTGTGCAAGCGCTGCTCAACAATAACAAAAACATCTCCATATTATAAATCCTGTTTTCAGCACAAATCCAAAACATAGCCTCATACCAGCTACTATGAAGAAAATTAACTCTACCCCAGTCAAAACCAGCACACTCCTTCAGTTGGCATGAACTTTTCTACCTCATTAGGGATCACGTAACTGCATTAGGCAGAGATATGTGAAGAAAATAGGAATGAGGCAGAGTGTAAATTATTTCCATGACTGAAACAGAGAGGGATGTGAAGGTACTGGCCTGGAACACTGGGTGAATTTGAAGCAGAAACAGACTAAATTACTATGTAACCTTGCTGAAAAGTGCCTATGCAAATGCAAATTTTACTGGGTAGATATTGTCTGTAATAGAATTGATGAAACATTGGATATAAACAATCCAGAAAATTTTGACCCAGATTTGAATTTTTAGCCATCTTCCATACTCTTTCTTATCCGAAATATATTATTCAAAATACAGTAAAAGGCTACAATCCCTCTTATGGTCATCTTCCTTTTACAGTTTCACCTGTCCCTGACATATATAATATAATTTTCAGAATGTCAGCTTTGTCCTCTCAAAGGAAGGGACAAAACATTTCAGAATTAATTAATCAAAATGGGGAGAAGGTTTCAGAGGAGTGAAGCCTACAACTCAGGCTCTGATTGAAATGAAATCTGAAGGCATTGAGCTGTATGTGAACCACATGTTATTGTTTACCTTGGCTGAACGCCAGGTATTCACTGGGCCCTCTGGAGGGAAAGGGGAGGAGGGAAGAGGAAGAAGAAGGGAAAAAAAACCCTACAAAATTGACACTGCCAAGAAAAGCGGCTTTATACGTACACAGAGAGGGAAAAAATTATAAACACTATACACACAGAGAAGAACTAACAACAAAGACTACTTCCCCACAATGAACGCTCTCTTCCCCTGAAGAAGCGGCCAGTCCACAACTGAGCAGCTACCTGGAAGAGAAGGAAGGACCTTACTTCCTTCTCGTCTTTTATATCTGAGCTGACGTAACATAGTATGGAATATCTTATTGGTAAAATATACATCAGATGATCTATCCTAGTTCCGTTTCCCTCTCAGGAAGGGTAACAAACCCATTACAATCTCCACCCCTTATTCCATACCATTTTACATCACAATCATATCCCATTATTCACCTATATCCCGCACTTGTACAAGTTTTGTCTTCTATGGTGGTCTCATCGTTGAGCACCAGCATCGGCTTAGTTCGAGTCTTCCTCGTCTGGTGACTTTTCCTGCAACATACAACTCAGAATATGAATTATTTTTTTCCCAAGGTTAAATCTCCTTGAGGCACACACTGGGTTTCCCCATCTTCTCTCATTATTCACCAAGTATATCTGGGTCCTTGAGCAAAGACAATCCCACGAATTGGTTTGCCTTTGCTTGAGGGAGGGTTAACCCAAACTGCTTTACCTAACATACCTCTCAAGTGAATTACTTCAACTTTGTCTCCATCCACAGTGTGAAGGGACTCTGATTGGGCAGGGTCGGCTCGATTGATGGAACCTCTAGTGTTGATTAATCATGTAGCCTTTGCTAGGTGCTGATCCCAATTTTTGAAAGTCCCCCCACCCAATGCCTTCAGAGTTGTTTTCCGCAATCCATTACATCGTTCAACTTTTCCAGCAGCTGGTGCATGATATGGGATATGATATACCCATTCAATGCCATGTTCCCTGGCCCAAGTAGTAACTAAATCGTTTTTGAAATGAGTCCCATTGTCTGACTCAATGCGCTCTGGGGTGCAGTGTCACCATAGTACTTGCTTTTCAAGACCCAGAATGGTATTTCGGGCAGTTGTGTGAGGCACCGGATAAGTCTCTAACCATCCAGTGGTTACTTCCACTACGGTGAGCACATAGCGTTTACCTTGGTGGGTCTGTGGCAGTGTGATATAGTCAACCTGCCAAACCTCCCCATATCTATACTTATCCCAATGTCCACCATACCATAGGGGCTTCACAAGTTTGCTTGTTTAATGGCAGCGCATGTCTCACAATCATGGATAATCTGGGAAATAGTGTCCATGGTTAGATCCACCCCTCGGTCTCATGCCCATCTATAGGTGGCATCTCTGCCCTGATGGCCTGAAGCATCATGTGCCCACTGAGCTAGGAACAACTCTCCCTTGTACTGCCAGTCTAGATCTACCTGTGACAACCTTAACTTGTGCAGCTCGGTCTGCTTGTTTGTTGTTGTGATGTTCCTCATTAGCTCGATTTTTGGGTACATGGGCATCTACACGGCGGACTCATAGTCAGCTTCTCAATTCGAGCAGCAATGTCTTGCCATAAATCAGCAACCCAGATGGGTTTTCCTCTATGCTTCCAATTAATCTTCATCCACTGATCCAACCAGCCCCACAGAACATTGGCTATCATCCACGAGTCGGTGTAGAGGTAAAGCCTTGGCCATTTCTCTCATTCAGCAATGTCCAGGGCCAATTGAACGGCAAATTGACTCGATTCACCTTCTCCTTCAGTAGCTTCTGCCACTTGTCAGGTGGGACTCCAGACAGCTGCTTTCCACTTCCGGTTTTTCCCTACAGTACGGCAAGAACCATCAGTGAAGAGGGTATAACGTGTTTCTTCTTCGGGTAACTGCTTGTATGGTGGAGCTTCCTCAGCCTTATCCACTTGATCTTCTTCCTCCTCATCGACCAGACTACAGTTTCCACCTTCAGACCAATTTCTTATGATTTCTAGAATTCCAGCACTATTTGAGTTTCCGATTCGGGTACATTGTGTAATCAAAGCAATCCACTTACTCCATGTGGCATCAGTGGCATGATGCGTAGAGGGCACCTTTCCCTTGAACATCCAGCTCAGCACCGGTAGTCGAGGTGCCAGTAGAAGCTGTTCTGTGCCAATCACCTCTGAGTCTGCTTGTATTCCTTCATAAGCCACTAGGATTTCCTTTTCCATGGGGGTGTAGTTCGGTTCAGATCCTCTATAGCTTCGGCTCCAGAAACCGAGTGGTCAGCCTTGGGTCTCACCAGGCACCTTTTGCCAGAGGCTCCAGGAGGGACCATTATCCCTGGCTGCAGAATAAAGTACATTTTTCACATTTGGTTCTGTCCTTACTGTCCCAAGGGCCACAGCATGTGCAATCTCCTACCTAATCTGTTTAAAGGCTTGCTGTTGTTCAGGACCCCATTGGCAATCATTCTTCTTATGGGTCACTAAGTAGAGAGGGTTCACGATTTGACTGTATTCAGGGATATGCATCCTCCAAAAACCTATGGCCCCCAGAAAAGCTTGTGTTTCCTTTTTGTTAGTTGGTGGAGCCATCGCTATGATCTTCTTGATGACTTCTGTTGGAATCTGACGACATCCATCTTGCCATTTCACCCCTAAGAATTGGATCTCTTTGGCAGGTCCCTTGACCTTACTCTGATGGCAAAACTGGCTTTGAGGAGAACCTGGATGATTTCTTTTCCTTTTTCAAAAACTTCCTCTGTTGTGTTCCCCCATACAATAATGTCATCAATATATTGCATGTGTTCTGGAGCCTTAGCCTTCTCTAGTGCAGCCTGAATCAGTCCATGGCAGATGGTGGGACTGTTTCTACCCCTGGGGCAGTCAGTTCCAGGTGTACTGCACGCCTCTCCACGTGAAAGCAAACTCCGGCCTGCACTCTGCTGCTAAGGGGATGGAGAAGAACGCATTTGCAATATCAGTGGTGGTGTACCACTTCGCTGCCTTGGACTCCAGTTCGTACTGGAGCTCCAACATGTCTGGTACAGCGGCACTCAAAGGCGGGGTAGCTTCATTTAAACCACGATAGTCCACAGGTCAGTCTCCATCCTCCATCAGACTTACGTGCAGGCCAGATGGGGCAACTAAAGGGTGAGTGAGTCTTACTGACCACCTCTTGGCTCTCCAGCTCTCTAATCATCTTATGGATGGGGATCACAGTGTCTCGGTTCGTTCAGTATTGTGGTCTGTGTACTATTGTAGTGGCCATTGGCACTTGTTGATCTTTGACTTGCAATAATCCTACAATGGAAGGATCTTCTGAGAGGCCAGGCAGGGTAGATAACTATTTAAATTTCTCTTACCACTGTGACTACACCAAAAGCCCATTGATAGCCCTTTGGATCTTTGAAGTATCCTCTCCTGAGGTAGTCAATGCCAAGGATGCAAGGGGCGTCTGGACCAGTCAGAATGGGGTGCTTTTCCCATTTGTCCCCCATAAAACTCACTTCAGCCTCTATCACTGATAATTCTTGACATCCTCCTGTCCCACCAGAAATCCAGATGGGCTCTGTGCTTTTATGCCCTGATGGCATCAAGGTGCACTGGGCGCCAGTGTCTACTAAAGCTTTATATCTCTGCCGATCTGATGTGCCAGGCTGTCATGGGTTTACTTGTTCTAAAAAGCCAAATGGGAATTTTTCTTTCCCCTGCTGCATATGGAGGAGGGATGTTGAATGGGGAGGACAGTTTTCTGCCTTGGGTGATTACCTACACAAAAGAGCTGGCTGGCAGAACTACGTTCCAGGCTGATAGCCTTCTCTGGGTCTTGGGGGAGTTCTTCTCCCCTCCTCTCCTTGGAAAGGGGCACTTCACTTTTTGCCTTGGCAGAGGCAGGGGGTGTGTGTGTGTTGGAAAAGCTCAGAGGACGTTTCGCTCTCAACCTGGTCATCTGGCTGTTCTCCGGCCTCGGTTTGCCAGTGTGCTGCCCTGTCTCCAGCCAGAATCTGGTCAGAATTCATCGGAGAGTTTGTGCTCATCAACGAAAAAGGGGGAGTCATGACCAAAGCCAGCTGCAGGCAGCGTGAGTTCAGTGGGAAAGAAACCACCCTTCTTTCCCCCTTTCCCTCTTCCCCTCCTCGGTGGGGGGGGATATCTCCATTGTCGGCTGCTTCTGTGATCTGGGGCCTCACGCAGTGACCCCCATAGCCCAACAGCGCCCCCTGCTGACCAACACCGAGCACTGCAGGCTCTGCTCCTTCAGTGATCCAACAGCGCCCCCTGCCAACCATGATTAGAATTGCGCTAGAGGACAGAAAAGTATCAAACTGTTTCCTTTTTTTTTTGAAGGGGACTTTTTGGGTACAGGATTATTGTTTAATTTTTTTTGTGTTCTTTTGCTGTTTTTGCCAATACACATATATCCTTTAATAAAGGGTTGTTATTTTTCTTTTTTTTCCATACTTCCTCAATTGGAGCCTCTTAATTTCGGAGTTACAATTGCTGAGAGAGAGGAGTTTGGTCTACCTTATAACTCGCCCTCCTTAGTAAAACACTTTCAGTCTCATTAAACTGAGACACAGCCCATCGAACCCACACAGTCCAGTAAACCCTATCATCCCTTTCCTTCTCCTGGTTGAAGGCAGGGCCCGTCTACTGTTCTTGACAAGACTATTCACTATCTGATCTTTCCATTGCCCAATCAGAGGTCCCCTCATCAGGTTCACAGGAATTGATCTTGGTCTTTCTGCATCTCAAAGGTCGCTGATCTCTTTTCAGGGCCTCTGTATCAACTACATGGGCAACCTTCTTACTAGGTTTCTTCCCTCTCAGTTCTCATACCCGGGCTTCAAGGTTATAGGTAGGTTTACCATCCCAGTTCTTCATGTCTTCCCCTGGGGATTCCTTTCCTTCTGAGTAGGACAGAAGGAGACTGAGATCGATCTCTTGGGTTGTCTCTGCGGCGATTCTCATGTTCAGGGCACTTGTAAGGCCTCTCCATCCTCTCCCCAGTGTGAGTGCGCCGGTGGTAGAGATCGGAGCGGTCTCTGAAATCTAACTTACTGGCCCATGGGAGTGAGGAGTCTTCCATACCTTCTGCTATACTCCGTATCCAGACACACATTGTGTACACAGTTAGTTCATTCATCCTTGGATGGTATATTGTTAACAGGCAATTAACATATGATGCAGGGGCACCTTGAATTACTTTTCTCCACATGGGCAGTGTGCAAGGAACAAGCTCTGGATTTATGAAGTTGTTATCACCTGGGTCACTGTAAATCATTTCCAGCATGGCCAATTCCCGCAGGTACTGGACGCCTTCCTCTGCAGTAGTCCACCTTCTTGAGGAGCTCATTAGATCTTCCTTGAATGGGTACCTTTCTCTCACACCAAAGAGGCGCCGACCCCAAAGACTGTGAATATACCTCTCCCTTCCTATTTCCTGTTCAATTTCATGATCTATGGCAACAGATCTTAGTTGCTATGCTTCATGACCTTCTAACAGGTGACTTCTAGCCCCATTATCCCAGCATCGGAGCAGCCAGGTAAGAATTCGTGTCTCAGTTTAAGGAGACTGAAGCGTTTTGTTAAGGAGGATGAGTTATGAGGTAAACTAAAACTCCTCTCTCTCAGCAATTGTAAATCCGAAATTAGGAGGCTCCAATCAAGAAAGTATGGAAAAAAAGGAAAAAAATAACAATCCTTTATTACAGGATATTTGTATATTGGTAAAAACAGCAAAAGAACACAAAAACAACTAAATAATAATCCTGTACTCAAAAGTCCCCTTCAAAAAGGAAACAGTTTGATACTTCTCTGTCCTCTAGCGTGATTCTAATCACAGTTGGCAGGGGGTGCTGTTGGATCACTGAAGGAGCAGAGCCTGCAGTGCTCGGTGTTGGTCAGCAGGGGGCGCTGTTGGGCTATGGGGGTCGCTGTGTGAGGCCCCAGATCACAGAAGAAGCCGACAATGGAGATACCCCCCCCACCGAGGAGGGGAAGAGGGAAAGGGGGAAAGAAGGGTGGTTTCTTTCCCACTGAACTCACGCTGCCTGCAGCTGGCTGTGGTCGGGACTCCCCCTCTCCTCGACGAGCACAAACTGCTACCAAAACACCAAAACACAGGATCATCCTCCCATGGTGACCGGAGGCGTCATGGGCCCATCAAGTCAGAAATAATTCTCCTTTGTGCTGCCAATCCAGATCTACCTGAGAGACTTTAATCCTGGCAGCTCGGTCTTCCTGCTGGTTGTTACGATGCTCCTCATTAGCCCGTTTCTTGCCTACATGAGCATCTACGTGACCGACCTTCACACTCAGCTTCTCTACCCGGCCAGCGATGTCCTGCCACATCTCTGCCACCCAGATGGGTTTCCCTTGGTGCTGCCAGTTGGCCTTTTTCCATCTCTCCAGCCATCCCCACAGAGCATTGGCCACCATCCATGAGTCAGTGTAGAGATAGAGTCTTGGCCACTTCTCTCATTCAGCTATATCCAAAGCCAACTGAACGACTTTAAGCTCTGCAAACTGACTTGACCCACCTTGTCCTTCAGTTGCTTCTGCAACTCGCCGTGTGGGACTCCATACAGCTGCCTTCCATTTTCAGTTTGTCCCTACAATGCGACAGGAGCCATCTGTGAAGAGTGCATATCGCCTTTCATCTGCTGGTAGCTTGTCATAGGTGGGGCCTCCTCAGCACGTGTCACCTGCTCCTCTTCTTCTTCAGAGGATAGTCCAAAACTCTCACCTTCGGGCCAATTGGTGATAATTTCCAGAATCCCAGGGCGATTAGGATTCCCTATCCGGGTTCGCTGCATGATCAGAGCGATCCATTTACTCCATGTGGCATTGGTGGCGTGATGTGTAGAAGGAGCTTTTCCCTTGAACATCCAGCCCAGCACTGGTAGTCAGGGTGCCAGGAGGAGCTGCGCTTCAGTGCCGATCACTTCTGAGGCAGCTCAAACTCCTTCATAAGCAGCCAGGATCTCTTTCTCAGTTGGTGTATAGCTGGCTTCAGATCCTTTGTATCCCTGACTCCAGAATCCCAGCGGTCGTCCTCGGGTCTCCCCAGGCACCTTCTGCCAGAGGTTCCAGGAAGGACCATTCTTCCCGGCTGCAGTGTAGAGCACGTTCTTCACGTCCTGTCCTGTCCTTACTGGCCCAAGGGCTACCGCATGGGCAATCTCCTGTTTAATTTGTTCAAAGGCTTGTTGTTGTTCGGGGCCCCACTGGAAATCATTTTTCTTCCGTGTCACAAGGTTGAGAGGGCTTACAATCTGACTGTACTCAGGGATATGCATCCTCCAAAAGCCCACAGCGCCTAGGAAAACCTGTGTTTCCTTCTTGCTGGTTGGTGGGGACATGGCTGCTATTTTGTTAATCACCTCTGTTGGAATTAGGTGGCGTCCATCTTGCCACTTCACTCCTAGGAACTGAATTTCCTGAGCAGGTCCCTTGACCTTACTCCGTTTAATGGCAAAACCAGCTCTTAGGAGAATCTGGATTATCTTCTCTCCTTTCTTGAAGACTTCCCCTGCTGTGTTCCCCCATACAATGATATCGTCAATGTACTGTAGATGTTCTGGAGCCTCGCCCTTTTCCAGTGCAGTCTGGATCAGTCCATGGCAAATGTTGGGACTGTGTTTCCACCCCTGAGGCAGTCGATTCCAGGTGTACTGCACACCCCTCCAAGTGAAAGCAAATTGTGGCCTGCACTCCGCTGCCAAAGGAATGGAGAAAAAGGCATTGGCAATGTCAATGGTGGCATACCACTTGGCTGCCTTGGACTCCGGCTCATACTGGAGCTCCAGAATGTCCGGCACAGCAGCACTCAGGGGTGGTGTGACTTCATTGAGTCCACGGTAATCCACCATCAGCCGCCACTCTCCGCTGGACTTGCGCACTGGCCATATAGGGCTATTAAAGGGTGAGTGAGTCTTGCTGACCACCCCCTGGGTCTCCAGTTCACGGATCATCTTATGTATAGGGGTCACAGAGTCTCGGTCGGTGCGGTATTGCCGACGGTGCACTGTTGCTATGGCTATCGATACCAATTGTTCTTCAACCTTCAGCAGTCCCACAGCAGAGGGGTCCTCTGAGAGACCAGGCAAGGTGTTCAACTGTCTAATTTCCTCTGTCTCCACAGCAGCTATGCCAAAAGCCCAACGAAGTCCTTTTGGGTCTTTGAAATACCCACTCCTCAGGTAATCTATGCCAAGGATACACAGGGCCTCTGGGCCAGTCACGATGGGGTGTCTGTGCCATTCCTTCCCAGTCAGGCTCACTTCAGCTTCCAGTACAGTCAGCTGTTGGGATCCCCCTGTCACCCCAGAGATAGAGATGGATTCTGCCCCTACGTATCTTGATGGCATTAAAGTACATTGTGCACCGGTGTCCACTAAGGCCTTATATCTTTGTGGCTCTGATGTGCCAGGTCACCAAATCCGCACTGTCCAATAGACCCGATTGTCCCTCTCCTCTACCTGGCTAGAGGCAGGGCACCCCTAGTCCTGGTCGTGGTACTCATTGTGCTCTTCTTGTGAGTATGACCTGGAGGTCCCTTCAAGAGGATCAGACATATCATCATTCCTGTATCGTCTGGAGTCTTGCCCACGAGAGACTGGAGCAGCATTTACCCTTGAAGACTTCCTTGTGGTATTTGTTCCTCTTTTTAGTTCACGTACCCGGGCTGCTAAGGAAGAGGTGGGTTTCCCATCCCACTTCCTCATATCTTCTCCGTGCTCATGGAGGTAAAACCATAGATTGCCACGTGGAGTGCACCTTCTCTCCTTAGCTGGGGGACGCTGGCTCCTGATAGCAGAGACTCTTGTTTGTCCTGGCGAGATATGGAAAATCCCTTCCTTAATTTCTTCTCTTAGCTTCTGGTGTCCCTCTTCAATCTTCTCTTCCAGGCTTTGGACATGGTCAGCCAGTTTGCTTTCCACAGATGAGTCGTGGGTTTGTAATGGGGCGGTTACAGTGTCTTCATAAATCCTGAGTTTACTAACCAACTCACCCATCTTGTCTTCTCCCTCCCTCCATTGCAGCGTTGCTAAGTAGCGGGAATACATTTCTGGCCCGAGTCATGCAAACTTTAACCACATCTGGGATGTGCACTGTACGCCATCTGGACTTTTAGGGAATCTTTCGTCCTCTGAAAAGATTGTCTCCAGTACAGCTAACTCCCTTAAGCACCGGATACCTTGTTCCATCGTGTTCCACTGTCCTTGCTGTACGTGGAGGTCCTCCTTACAAAGGTATCTCTCCCTCACGCTGCACAACAGTGGCCGCCAGAGGCTGAGAGTTTCCTGCCTCTTTCCAATCCCCTGATCAATGACTACATCTCGAGACAGGGATCCCAGCTGTCTGGCTTCACTCCCATCTAGAATTGTATCGTTAGCTGCAGCATCCCAGATTCGGAGCAGCCAGGTCAGAATGGACTCATTCGCCTGTCGTGTGAACTCTCTCCGAAGCTCATGTAGCTCACCCACGGATAGGGACCGAGTGATTATTTCTGACTCCGTCTCCTCCGGTGTATGTGAAGGTCCTGCCTCTTCGTCATCATTTGCTATACGGACTGATTTAGTCTTTGATTTCCTTTTCTGGACAGGGGTGACTGCTATTGGTTTTGGCTGTTCTTCTGGCTCCTCGATGGTTTGTGTGGACATGGTGCCGGTTGGTTTATTTCTTTCTCCCTCTGACTTAGCTGTGGTTTGGGTGGACATGGTGCCTGTGGATTTGCTCCTTCTCTCCTCCCCCTGACAGTGCTGTACCATGTCAAGTAGTGTCCGGTAGGCAGTGGCCAGGGCCCAGCAGGTTGCTGTGAGCTGGCCATCTCTGGAGCTGCCAGAGCATTTTCCCTTCACCAGTCTTATCATGCTAACAGGATCCTGCAGTTGTTCAGGGGTGAATTTCCAGATCATTGGAGGAGAAAACTTCTCCAAATACTGGCCGATGTCCTCCCACTTCCCGTGCCACTCAGCATTATCTGCTCCCAGGGCAGGTGTCCAAACAACCTCCCTAGAAGGCCCTGTTCTGACCCAAAACATGGTGTACACAGTACAGAGCAGACAGAGCAACACTAACAATAACATTATGCTGTCCTTAACATCAAAAGGGAACTCAATATTTTCAAAGACTGTTGTAGCAGGTCTGAAGGGGAAGAAGGAGATGAAAGGCTGGAAACAACCATTCCCTCCTGTTCCCCCAAACGGCTGGGTGCAATTTTTAATGAGGTCCCAGAGGTAGCAACCCAAACCAGGACAGGCAAACAGGACTGAATACACATTTACAATGAAACTCATTGCTTCTGATGTTAGAATGACATAAACATAAAGCAATTTGGATCCCTCTCCCTGGTGTTAAAGAGAGCATCAAAACAGGCAAATAATACCCCATCTGTGGAAATATGAACAGGCTTAAATACAACAGCCATGTGAACGCATCAAACAATATGGTGATCAGGGAGTTTGTATATCCAAATAGACAAATGCTTAAAATGAAATTGTGATTCTGACTTCTCTCTCTCTGCCCCACATGTGCTGGTTTAAGATTTAACCAGCAGGGGAAATGAACTCAACTCAAAGGAGAGATTATAAGTCAGAATAACAATTTATTAAAATAATACAATAAGTACAATTATACAAACAAACAATTGTTTTTAACCCACAAAACCCAAATGTATAACCCAGCCCCCTGGGGCATGAACCAAGTGGTGTTCCTTGGGCCCCCCCTTGAGTCCAAAGTAAAGGGAGAGGGGAAAAACCTGCTGGTGGGAGAGCTGTTGCAGTCTGGTCAAAAGTGGTGATTGCAGTCCAGTTGAGGGTGGTGGTCTCAGTCTGGTTGAGAGCGATGAGCTGTAGTCTTCCTCTGGATCCCACGAGTGGTAGAAAGGTTCTGAAACTCCAGGTTTATATATTCTCCAGTTCGGGCAGGAATGGTCAATCCTTCCCTCAGAGCGGGGAATTCCATAAAAGGAATGGTCAATCCTTCCCTCAGAGCCGGGAATTCCATAAAAGGGTATGAGGACAGGAACATCCCCCCCACAGGCAGGCCCCCCCCCCCGACAACAGTTTCTGGGAAATGGCATGGAGGGCCATAGAATACACAGTTTTGGGCTATACCCATCCAGTGATGAATCGGTCCCAGTATTTCTAACTAGGACATGCCCCTACATATCTCAATGGCATCAGGGTACATTGTGAGCTGGTGTCAACTAAAGCCTTATACTCTTGTGGGTCTGATGTGCTAGGCCATCAGATTCACACAGTCCAATAGATCCCATTGTCCCTTTCCTCAATCTGGATGGAGGCAGGGCCCCTCTAGTTCTGGTCATCATACTCGTTGCTCACTTCTTGTAAATATGAACTGGAGGTCCATTCAAGAGGATTGAAAGTAACATCAGCCCTTCTATTCTGCCTGAGGATTTGCCCACTGGAAACTGGAGCAGCATTTATCCTTGAAGAATTTCCTGCGGTGGTTGTTCTTCCTCTCAGCTGCTAAGGCAGAGGTGGGTTTTCCATCCCACTTCCTCATGTCCTCTCTGTGGTTATCAGAGACCGTATTTGTATCTCCCTGACTGATGGGTCGAATCAACCATCTTGTCTCTGTGTGTGTGTGTGTGTCGGGGGAGGGGCCGTGGTCAGGCCTGCAGCCTCATGGCAGTAAGGCACATGGTAGGGCCTGCAGCCAACATGACAGATTGCACAGAGCACACATGGTCCAGAAGCCATGTGGCTGGGCTGTCAATCAAGGAAGGCCTTCCCGGTAGCCCGCCCACCCCACACCCCCTGGAGCCTCTGATTGGCTGCAGCACTCCTCACTTTGGCTAGGAGGACACTGAGTGGTCAGTGAACCAGATGTCCTGCGTGGAGGGCATGACCACACTAGCCAAACCACATAAAAGAGGCACACACAGGCTCCATCTTGCTGTGGCCTGCTGTGGTGAGTTGACCTTGGCTGGATGACAGGTGCCCACCCAGCCACTCACTCACTCCCCAGCGAGACAGGGGAGAGAGTAAGGTGGAAAACAACTCATGAGTTGGGATAAAGCAGTTTATTAAAAGCAAAGCAGAAGCAGGGCTTCAGTACACATGACGGTTCCTCAGCAGGTAGCCATTGGAGACAATGAATGCCTGCCTTCCTGCTCCTTGCCTCAGCTTTTATATCTGAGCTAATGGCATATGGTATGGAATATCCCTTTGGTTAGTTTGGGTCAGCTGGACTACTTGGGTCCCCTCCTAAGGTCTTGCCCTTGATTGAGGAAGGAATATTACAGTGCTGATGCTGTGCTCTGCAGCCAAAACATCAGTGTGTTATCAACACTCTTCTAGCTACCAATGCAAAGCACAGCACTGAGGGCTACTGTGGGGAAATGAACTCCAGCTCAGCCAGACCCAATACACCTACCCTCCTGGAATCTGCCAACATGTGACCTCTTGGTGGTAACTATATTTTTCTTTCCTCTCTTTCTCTCTTTCTTCTTTCTTCTCTTAATCTCTCTTCCTCTACTCTTTGCTTCCTCTTGTAACTTAAAACTGATTGAGTGGTATTTCATTTAAGTTGTGGGTTGGTGTTTGCTAACTGCAATGAAGTTTCCCTACTCCACAGTGATGCCTTGGAGAGGTATGGATGCAGAGCTCAGAATGCTGTTTGGAGGGAGGCAGGGAAGTCCTTTTGGTCCTGGTAGCCTGCTATTAGGTGTAATGCTTTTGTGGAATCTGTTTCTTGGTTGTATGTTATTTCTGTAAACCCTTTTGGCCAAAACACCTATTTTCTCACTAAATTAAAAGAAATCTCTTAGAGAAAAGTGTGTAGCTTTTTCTCTGGACAGGAACACAAGGTATCAAAGAACCAAAGGCTTTGCAAGAGTTCTTGTGGGCAAAATCTCTTGAAGTCTTAAATTAAAGTGAAATGCCTGGTAAAGCTTTAGGCTTCTAGACTGGGGAGTAACAGTGATCACACAGGTAAAACCTCAGGTTACCTCGTGGTATGTACCCTCTCTCTCAAACAGGGAGACTCTTGCTCCCAATAGCAGAGACTCTGGTCTGTACTGGTGGGGCATGGGACATTTCCTCTCTAACTTGCTCGAGTCTTTAGAGTCTGTCCCTGGTCTTGGACAGTCTTTCCACAGCCAAGGCACAGGTAGGCAGGGAGGAAAAAAGATGATCTTCATATTGCTGGAGTCAGGTAGTCACCTGAAGCACTGTTTGTTCTCCTTCTTCCACTGACATCAATGCTAATGAGTTGGCATACGATGCTGGCATGCTCTGTACAAACTTCTGCCACATGGATTGTGTACACTGGACCTCATCTGGATCTACAGGGGACTGTTCATTCCTTGAATCCCTATAGTTTGCCTCCAGCACAGCTAATTCTCTCAGGCACTGGATACCTTTCTCCATGGCGTTACACCTGCTTGGGTGCATGATTAGGTCATCTTTGAGAGAATACCTTTCCCTCATGCTTGACAGGAGTTACCTTCAGAGGCTGAGAATTTCTGTCCTCTTCCCAATCCCCTGGTCAGTGTCCACATCCCAGGACAGGGATCCCAGTTGCTTGGCTTGAAACAGGAGCCAGGCCTAAAAAAGTTAACTGAGATATCTTGGCCTGCTAAGAAACCCAATACCTGTTTTGTTGGAAGAACATTTTAGGAGCACTGGTTAATATCATGTTCTGTTCTGCTCACTGGACCAAAGGCCTTATTATACAAAGAATAGAAGTAGTACACACACAGTAATAAATTAGGTAAACTAGATATTTGAATACGATCTAGAAGGCCCTGAGCCAGGATTTTGCAAGCTTGAAGAATTCAGGTCACCTAATTGAAGAGGTCAAATTGAGGAAGACGTCCATGGCAACCACCAGAGGGATGAAGGCTTGAGGAGAAGACCCCCAAAGTAGAAGACTGCACATGTCTGGAAAGACTCCGCCCAAAGACTAGCCTACATACTAATATGTATAATAAATGATGTAACCATGTATCTAAAGTGTATAAAATAGCTTGCTTTTGCACTTTCAAGTTGAGCAAGTTTGTCCAGCATGACCTGGCTTGCTCCCAACGCTGAATAAACAAATACCTTGCTGCTTAAAGATAAAAAAAACATCTCTGAGCAGTCTTTCGGGTCGAGTTTTTTGGATTCATTTGGCGACCTGTGGCAGCACACCTTCTCCACCTGGCTGCGGAATTCCTCGGAGGATGGGACTCCCTTGGGTGCCCTTGGTTAAGTATTTTTACCTGAAAGGGCTCCCTTCTTTGGTGGCTTCTTGCGGGGGCTGGACAAGAACACTGCCTATTGATAAAAGGTATTTGTATCTGGTTTCTGGTTTTGTCTATTCTGGTTCTGGTTATTCTGGTTCTGGATTCCCATAAGTCGAAGGCAGGACGCCGCCACTTGCAGGGATATGGGAGAGGACGCTTTTCCAGGGGAATATCCCCTCTGGTCTGGTCTGGTTTTGTTTCTATTTGGCTAAATATTGTTTATTTTGAGGGAAACAAGGTTGTCTTGTTTGTTTTTGGAAAAGTTATTGTGTACCTGATATACCTTGCTTACCTTGAAACATCCAGGAGCACATAGTTAAAGGTATTATCATGCTAAGAATTGCTGTATGAGAGGTAGTGCTGAAGAGTTAACTATAAGCACACCACTTTGGATAAGACCTAGAATTAAGATTTGTCCATTTTGCAACTATTGGTTATATGTACGAGCCTTGTATAACAGATGTAAGGTTTGCCTCCCCGACAGACAAGGTTGGGTCAGAACCAGTGTGCATATTGCAGAAAAGAGGGACACTGGAAGCAAGAATGCCCTGAATTAACAGGTGGAAATACAGGCACAGGAGGGGCTGTTGTTGCTTACAGAGTACTGAGTGAAGGGGGGGGCCGGTGGGCCAGTGCCTAGGGGACCTGCTGGTAAAAATTAAGCTAGGGGAAGAAAAAGAAGAATTAGGTTTTCTAATTAATATCAGAGCTACATTTTCTTTTTTGAATCAAAAATTAATACCTAAAAGTGATAAATATGTTTAAGTCATGGGTGCCACTGTCCAATCAGAAAAGCTTTCCTTTGAAACCCCTGAAGTTCAAAACCGGAAAATCTGGGAGCTGTAATAGAATTCAAACAAGGTAAAACTGAATTTAAGGTAAAGGAAGAACAATTAATAGCAGCTCTGAGTTTAGCAATGAGCTATGTGGAGCCAAGCCAGGGTAATTCAAATGTCAATCAAATTTTAGATCAGGTATACCCAGGAGTTTGGGCTATTGAAACACCAGGAAAGTCAAAAAGGGCAGCTCCCATTGAAATAGAATTACGGCCAGGAGCAAACCCAGTAATTAGGAAGCAATATGCACTGAGGCTAGAAGACAGGAAAGGAATTGAGCTAATAATACATAACTTCTTGAAATTAGGGCTTTTTGTAGAGTATGAATCAGATTTCAACACCCCAATTTTACCAGTCAAAAAGCCAAATGGAACACATCGGTTGGTTCAGGATTTAAGAGCAGTAAATAAAATAACTAAAACATACTTGCAGCTGTTGCAAACCTATATACCCTCTTAACAAAATTAAAAGAAAATCTAATTTGGTTCACAGTATTAGACTTAAGTGATGACTTTTTCTGCCTTCCCTTAACACAGGAAAGTCAAAGGATATTTGCCTTCAAGCGGGAAAATCCCACCACAGAAAGGAAAACTCAGCTCGCTTGGACAGTGTTACCTTAAGGGTTCGAAAATATTTCCACAATTTTTGGGAATCAATTAGCTAAAGAATTGGAACAATGGCAGTCACCACCGGGAGAGGGTATATGTTTATAATATGTGAATGATCTATTGATTGTTACTGAAAAACAAGAAGAATGTATCTAATGGACAGTAAACCTCTTAAACTTTTTGAACTTAAATGGTTATCGAGTCTCAACAGAAAGCGCAGCTGGTCCAGGAGAAAGTCATGTACCTGGGATATGAAGTATCGAGAGGACAGTGATCTCTGGGGACAACAAGAAAGGAAACCATCTGCCAGACACCCAAACCACAGATGGTGAGAGACCTTCGAGCCTTTCTAGGAATGACAGGTTGGTGTTGTTTATAGATATATAAGTATGGGCTAATTTCAAAGCCTTTATATGACCTGCTGAAAATAACTAAGGGCAACCTAGTCTGGACCCTCAAAGCAAGTGGAGCCTTCAAACAACTGAGATGAGAACTCATAAGGACTCCGGCGTTGGGTTTACCTGATGTGACCAAGCCCTTCTGGTTGTTCTCGCACGAGCGTCAAGGAATGGCTCTAGGGGTCCTGGCTCAGCAACTAGGGCCATACAAAAGAGCAGTAGCCTACTTCTCCAAGCAATTGGATGAAGTAAGCAAAGGATGGCCCACCTGCCTAAGGGCAGTAGCAACAATGATCATAAATATAGAAGAAGCCAGGAAATTTACAATGGGACAGAAAATGACTGTGTTAGTGTCCCACACAGTGTCTATGGTACTGGAACAGAAAGGAAATCATTGGCTGTCACCCTCCCAATTTCTGACATATTGGGTAATCCTGGCTGAATCAGATGACATAACCATTCAGGTGACTAACATTGTTAACCCAGCTTCATTCCTAGAAGGAAGATCTCGGCTGCACCTGTCTTGCAGGACTGCCTGGAAATCATTGAAGCAATGTACTCCAGCTGCCTGGACCTTAAAGAAGAACCACTCCTGGATGCAGAAGACTGGTCTACTGATGGCAGCAGTTTCATAAGACAAGGTGTGAAGATGGCTGGGTATGCTGCGACCACCACTACTGAGGTAATCAAATCAAATCCTTTGCCCGCAGGAACCTCAGTCCAGAAAGCAGAACTGATAGCTCTCATTTGAGCTTTAGGATTGGCAGAAGGAAAACAAATTAACACCTGGACTGACTCAAAATATGCCTTTGGCATAGTTCATGCTCATGGAGCAATTTGGAAAAAGAGGACTTTTAACTCTTCAAGGAAAAGTTGTGAAATATGCTGAAGAAACTCTATGATTATTAGAAGCTGTACAACTCCCCTCTCAGGTGGCAATTATGCACTGCCAAGGACACCTGAAAGGTAACACTGTCCTGGAAATAAGAAACAGAAAAGCTGATGCAGAAGCTGAATTAGCTGCTGCAAGAAGTAAAGAACTATCAGTAGCAGCTTTAGTGTTAGAAGAACTAGACACAGATCAACAGGTAGAATATCAAGAAACAGATTATAAGTGGATACATGAAAATGAAGGTAAGGTGTTAGACAATGGGTGAGGTTAACTAAAAACAGGTCAGTTAATACTGTTAGAAAAATTAATGTGGCAATTTGTAAAAGTAAAACATGATAAAACTATTGGGGCTTAGACTCACTCTATTAGCATTTAAGGACCAGAGTGGCAGGACCAAATTTATTTACCACAGTAGAGCAAGTCACATCCCAATGTGAACTTTGTCTGAAATACTGGAACAAAAATACACCAAGGGGCAATAAGCAAAGGGCATTTCCCAGGCGAAATTTGGCAAATTAATTTCTCTGAGCTCCCAATAAAAGGGGAGGGGGTTCTGTTATCTCTTAGTTTTGACTGACACATTTTCTGGATGGCCTGAAGCTTTCCCATGTAGAACAAATGAATCAAAAGGAGTGGTTGAAGTCTTGTTGAATGAGATTATACCACTGTTTGGAATGCCTAAGAGCATCTCTTCAGATAGAGGTTCACACTTTTGTGCATGAATTGTACAAGCAATAAGTAAAGCACTAAAAATCAATTGGCAACTGCATATGCCCTACAGACCACAAGCAAGTGGGCAAGTAGAAAAGACGAATCACCTCATTAAGCAACAAATTGCTAAAATATGTCAAGAAACAAATTTTCATTGGTATCAAGCTTTACCTATTACTTTAATCAGACTAAGGGTCAAACTGAGATCAAAAGAGAAACTGAGTCCATTTGAAATTCTGTTCGGCAGACCCTACATGATGCAAGCTGTGAATAGTGAAGCTTTAGATCAAATTGGTAATCAGTATGTGTATGATCATGTTATGGCTATAGGGAAACAATTGCAGAAAAATGCTACGGTGGTGTTAGAACACCAGCCCAAACAACCTGATAGTAAATTGCATCCATTCAATCCTGGTGATTTGGTATATGTTAAGAATCTTTCAGGAGAACCACTACGAGAGAGGTGGGATGGCCCATGTGGATCCACTACTCTCAAGTCAAGAGGGCTCCAGAGGAAGCATGGACCTCGGGAGAGGAGTCATCTACTCTCAAGTCTTCTCAATGCTGACCTTTGGACTGATAAGTACATTGGTGTTAGATCAAGCCCTTGCCCAGAACTCATTATGGTCTCAGGCCTATAATGGGATCTCTGGTCTATTATTTTATTTACAACCAAATCTTCTGCCTCAGCCAGCCCAAATGAACCAATACAATGCATCTGTTATAGTCCTCCAAGGAACGAGGGTACTGACTAATTGGTAAAATCATGGTACCCCATACGATGCAAGTGTTTTAATAGGAAAAATTGGAGAACGAACTCTAGTTGGATGCAAAGCTGTAGGGTGGCACGTGTCCTTATGTAATAAGGAAAATACATGCTCCTCGTGGGGTGGTAAAACAAAGAGGTTTATTTCAAATTCGGTGCTGCTTTTATCCCTTAAAACCATCTGACTTCTTTGACCAGTAAGGTTGTCTATGTCGGCGCATGCTCCCTCAGGCACTCTTGCCCTGGTACATCCCCTTGTACCTTAGACATGCCCCCTACATCACCCTCCTCTTAATTATCTAAGGAAGTCACGAAAACAGTGCAAAAACAACAGTGCAAGTAATCAGAACAGTACATTTTAAACCACCAAAGCTCGCAATGACACAGCACATCACTTGCTTTGGCCTCTTATACTTCTATTGTAACCTTTTAAAACTTTCTTATATTCCTAAAGGGTAGTGCAACTTGGAGAAATAACTTTATTAACCTAGGGGCCTTAGCCCAACTGTGTATAAACTTATAACCTTTATTAATCTGAGGGTTTTTAAATAACTGGGGAGTTCAACTTTATTTAAAAAACAGGCTAAGCTTAGCAAAACTAAATTCTCTTAAAGTGACCTTGTGGTGGAGGTAATGTTATTTTGTGAGGTGTTTTGTGTTTTAATATTTGTCCAGTCAAACTTTCCGTAATTGATAAGAACCCAAATAGAATGCATTTCAAATAACAGATGAGGATTAGAGACATCTCGAAGAAACGAACATTCCAGATGTGAGACTAACCCTGCAGCATAACAAGAATCAGTAACAATATTAATAGGTTGTTCAGAAAATTTCCCCAAGGCAATACGAATGGCAGCCAGTTCCAGAACCTGCACAGAGCCTTGGTTCATGGTCTGTATGTCTCGTTCCCATTGTCCTGTATTAGGGTCTACCCAGGTCACTGCAGCTTTTTGAGTTTTCCCAGATGCATCTGTAAAGACTGTGAGGCTTTTTACTGGTTCATTTTTGCATCTGGTAGTGGCTTTTAAAGGTAAATTACCTATTTCTGCCCACAATCTGTGTTTAGGGAGATGGATTGAAATATCACCATCAAAGCTTGCCAAGGCAGCTTGGAATCCTGCCTCCTCAGCCAGCATCCAATCCAAGTTTTCCTTCGTAGCTGGGATGTAGATGATGGCAGGATCCCTTCTGTCCAGTTCCTGCAGTCGTCCTCTGCCTTTAATGACAAGATTAGCAAACATTTCATTAATGGTCCACACAGTCTTACGTGATGTATGGGGCAGAAAGAGCCACTCCAGAATTAGCAGCGGGTCTTTCTCAGTCTGATCCCACTGAAACAAGACTGCAAATGGCTGGTACCTGCTGGGAACTAAGGCTAGGCAGATTTGCAGTTCAGGATTTCTCCTCCTGCCCTGCCTATTGCCTTGGCACAAATGTCTAACGCCTGCTTTGCCTCTGCTGTCAGAGACCTGTTAGACGTTAGGCTGGAGTCCCCCCTTAGCAGCACAAACAGAGGGTGTAGTTCCTCTGTGGTTATGCCTAAAATAGGCCTTAACCAATTTATGGCTCCCAGGAGTTTTTGCAACTCATGTAAAGTTAAAATGTTTTTTACCTTGAGCTGCAGTGGCTGTGGGGAAATTTCTTGCTGTGTGATCCTCCATCCAAGATAAGTCCAGGGCTGCGATCGCTGGATTTTCTCTGGCGCAACCTGCAACCCTGCTTCTTGGACAGCATCGATTAGAGAAGTAACAACAATTTGCAGTTCATGTTCTGTGACCATGCTAATTAAAATATTATCCATGTAGTGATAGATGATAGCAGAGGGGAAACGCTTTCTGATGGGGTGAATAGCGTTTGCCACTACAGTTTGACATATTGTAGAACTCTTTTGCAGTCAGGGTTCGCGTTCTCAAAAGCCAGTTGCCTGCTAAGTATTTCTCTGGCTTCCTCGTTTTCAATCTGCCTATCTAAGGCAGATTGCAGACGATCCAAGAATTGGGTGTATGGTTCTGTTGGGCCTTGCATTATTTTTGTAAATGATAAATTGGTATCTGCCTGATGTGGGTAATTTCCTCATAGCTCGCATTGCATGTTTAGCTATTACTTCATATATTTCCCTATTGTACCCAGTTTGAGAGTCTATTGAACAGTAATTACCCTCCCCGGTTAGTTGATGTGCTGTTACACCTGCCTGTGGGTCATTGGCATAAGTAGAGCAATTCTCCCTAAAATCGGTCAGCCACACGTTGTACTGCATGGTAATAAGACTTATTTTTAGTAGGATCCTCCAATTGTGTGGCATAAAAATGTAGGTGGAACTCAGTGTCTCTAAAAATGCAAGGGTGTTAGGTGAGGACATGCCAGTTTCCCTTATTAGTTGTCTCAATTCTTCTGTTAGTTTGTGTGGTAAAGGTTGGAATCGAAGGTTCTGACGCGGGCCAATAACGACAGGGCATGCGTTGATTACTTGCAAGTCCCCCACTCGTAATACCTCCTCGACACAAACCCCACCTATCAACCTATCCTTCCCCGTTTGCTACCTCACTCCCTCCCGGCAGAACCATCCCGGATTCCTCCTCCTCATCTCCCCATTCCTCCCCCCCGTGGCTCCAGTGAACCCGGTTCCCTGTGGGGGGATGGTGGTGGGTGGTGGAGGTGGCGAGGGGGTGGGGTTACCTCCCCCTTTGTGCCCATGGGTGAGATGGGGCAGTGCTGGGGCCAGAAGAGATGGGTCAGTTTCCGGTCCACGTGGTGGGCAAGATGGTGGCACCTATCCTGGGGCATGTGGCCGGCGATCATCTGCGGTGCGGGGTGGCAAATATGCTGGGTTACCCCCCCATCGCTATTACGGGGCCCTCTGCGCTGGTCCCATGGGCTGGGATCTTGCATCACAGGCCCCATCCCCTCCCGCCGACCTGTGTCCCTTTGACTCCCGGTTCCTGACCCGAAACTTAAGTCACGAACAGCTCCTCTCCCTCCCCCCGCTGGACTTTGTGCGTTTGAGTTCCTACGCCTAAAAGTCGGGCTGTTGCCAGCAGCGTGAGCGGGGTGTGTGTGTGTTGGCATTGGATGCATGTGTTGTCCGTTCATGTGCTCTGCTTAGTGCAGACATTATGACTTGCCAGGCTGGAAAAGCATTGTTAGCTTGGGGGTCTCCCCCCGGACTTTCAGTTTTATAAGGTTTCCTATTTTGTCCCATATTTCTATGTGAAGGGCTTCAACTAATGGCAGTTCAGGGACAGCTGCCTTAATAAAGTGTACAAGTTCTGTTAGTTCGGCCCTCGTGTTTTGTATGTGATATGGTTTTAGCAGGATAGTCAGTGCATCTGTGTCCTGTGATATCTCAGTGGGGAAAAAATCTCCCATTTTACCTTTAAGTCTCGGCACTGTAGACGTGCGCTGCTGGAAACTCTGTCTATTTGCTGGCTTCTCCCGGTTCTCAGTCGACTGGGTCTGCGTGGGTGGTGGAGGCACTGTTTCTTGGCGGCGGCGGCAGGGCTCCTCGGCGCGGGTGCATCTGCGGCGGGCGGCGGTGGCAGGGGCGGGTGTGGGCTGAGGCAGTCGCGTCTGTGGTGGGTGGCGGCGGCGGCTGCCAGCGCGTGGTGTCTGTGGCGGGCGCGGGCTGTGGCGGTGGCCAGCAGCGGGCGCGGGCGGCATCTGCAAGCAATGTCTGCAAGCGGCGGAGGCTGCAGGCTGCGAGCGGCGGGGCGAGTGGCAGGCGCGGGCCGTGAGCAGCTTGCGGCGGCGGCGGCGGCTGGCGGCGGCGTCTGGCAACCACGGGCACGGGCGGCTCATTGTGGGGCGCAGGGTCCGAGGGCTCTCTGGTGGCTTGGGAGCGATGAAAATCGGTGGCAATCGGCAACGTGCGGTCCTAGCGCCGGTCCGGCGGCGAAAAGCGATGAAAAGTTCCTTTGGGGTCTCTGCGGCTTCTGAGTTGTTTTTCCTCGGCTTGGAGGGTCTATGTTGTCGTCACAGACAGGCAGGGATCGGCAGGAAGCGGCAGGCTGCAGCAGTGAGCGTCAGCACCTTCGCTCCAGTGTATGTTGGACTCTGGTCTGCTCTCTCTGGCTGCCTCGATCTGTCAGTTTTTTCTTTTCTTCTTTCTTCTTTTCTTCTTGTTCCTGTGCACTTTTCCTAATATTTTTCGATCTCACTAAACTAAGATTGAGTTTCTCAGACGCTCTGAGACAACGGCTTAAAGACATCTGTGTTTTTTCCAGTGAAAGATTCCCGCATCGGATTAATCGATATGATAACCGGAATCTACCGCTGAAATTCCTGATTCAGGGTAAGCTAATCTGGCCTAATATAGGTTCAAAGCCCCATGTACGGGCGCCACATGTAGGGTGGCACGTGTCCTTATGTAATAAGGAAAATACACACTCCTTGTGGGGTGGTAAAACAAAGACGTTTATTTCAAATTTGGTGCTGCTTTTATCCCTTAAAACCATCTGACTTCTTTGACCAGTAAGGTTGTCTATGTCGGCGCATGCTCCCTCGGGCACTCTTACCCTGGTACATCCCCTTGTACCTTAGACCTGCCCCCTACACAAAGCGTATAAACCACCCTCACAGATTAGATGGTCACCCAAAATTGACATTACTGTACAGGACGAAGGCACAACTTGAACTGAATCTCACCACCTCTGTGAAGGATAACAAAAAGTCCTTCTACAGATACATCAATAGCAAAAGGAGGGGCAAGGAAAACCTCCACTCTTTACTGGACATGGGCAGGAATATAGTTATCAAAGATGAGGAAAAAGCTGAGGTATTTAACACCTTCTTTGTCTCAGTTTTCAACAGTAAGACAGGTTGTCCTGAGGACAGCTGGCTTCTGGAGCTTGTAGAAAGAGATAAGAATCTGAACAGCCCCCCTGTAATCCAGAAGGAAACAGTTAGTGACCTACTGAGCTGCTTGGATCCCCACAAGTCTATGGAACCAGATGGGATCCACCCAAGGGTGATGAGAGAGCTGGCGGAAGAGCTCGTCAAGCCTCTCTCCATCATCTACCAACAGTCCTGGCTCACTGGGGAGGTCCCAGATGATTGGAAGTTGGCAAATGTCATGCCAATCCACAAGAAGGGCTGGAAGGAGGACCCAGGAAACTACAGACCCATCAGCCTGACCTCAGTGCCTGGCAAGGTTATGGAGCAGATCATCCTCAGTGCAATCACACAGCACCTACAGGATGGACAAGGGATCAGACCCAGCCAGCACGGGTTTAGTAAGGGCAGGTCCTGTCTGACCAACCTGATCTCCTTTTATGATCAGGTGACCCGCCTGGTTGATGAGGGGAAGGCTGTGGATGTGGTCTACCTGGACTTCAGCAAGGCCTTTGACACTGTCTCCCACAGCACTCGCCTGAAAAAGCTGGCAGCCCACGGCTTGGACAGGGGCACCCTGTGCTGGGTTAGGAACAGGCTGGAGGGCCAGGCCCAGAGAGTGGTGGTGAATGGTGCTGCATCCAGTTGGCAGACGGTCACTAGTGGTGTCCCCCAGGGATCAGTGTTGGGCCCAGTTCTGTTTAATATCTTTACTGATGATTTAGATGAGGGGATTGAGTCCATCATCAGCAAATTTGCAGATGACACTAAGCTGGGGGGGAGTGTCAATCAGCTGGAAGGCAGGAGGGCTCTGCAGAGGGACCTGGATAGGTTGGAGAGTTGGGCTGATTCCAATGGGATGAGGTCCAACAAGGCCAAGTGCCGGGTCCTGCACTTGAGGCACAACAACCCCTTGCAGTGCTACAGGCTGGGGACAGAGTGGTTGGAGAGCAGCCAGGCAGAGAGGGACCTGGGAGTTTGGATTGACAAGAAGCTGAACATGAACCAGCAGTGTGCCCAGGTGGCCAAGAAGGCCAATGGCATCCTGGCCTGTATCAGGAACAGCGTGGCCAGCAGGTCCAAGGAAGTGATTCTTCCCCTCTACTCAGCGCTGGTGAGGCCACACCTGGAGTACTGTGTCCGGTTCTAGGCCTCTCAGTTCAGGAAGGATATTGAGGTCCTGGAGCAGGTCCAGAGGAGGGCAACTAGGCTGGTGAAGGGACTCAAGCACAAGTCCTATAAGGAGAGGCTGAGGGAGCTGGGGCTGTTCAGCCTGGAGAAGAGGAGGCTCAGGGGAGACCTCATCACTCTCTACAACTACCTGAAAGGAGGTTGTAGCCAGGCGGAGGTTGGTCTCTTTTCCCAGGTAACTATCAGCAAGACAAGAGAGCATGGTCTCAAGTTGTACCAGGGGAGGTTTAGGTTAGATATTAGAAAGAATTTCTTTACAGAGAGGGTGGTCAGACATTATAATGGGCTGCCCAGGGAAGTAGTGGATTCTCCGACTCTGGAGATTTTTAAAAAGAGACTGGATGTGGCACTTAGTGCCATGGTCTAGTAACCGCAATGGTAGTGGATCAAGGGTTGGACTTGATGATCTTGGAGGTCCCTTCCAACCCAGCTGATTCTATGATTCTATGACTCTGTGAAAGTATTTCTTACCTACCCGTATGACTATGGAAATATAATTAGTGGACATGCATGTGATTCTGATCAGTATTGGCACACCTTCACTCTAGATAAATCAGTTTCTGTGATGTGTCAGTGGACATTCAGGGAAGGACATATAACCAGGAGATTTCCAACTACCAAATCTCCTACCACCAAAATGACTAAGACCACCACCAGCTCTACAACTCCTTCTTTAACCTGTGAGAGTGTCCACAATTTAACTTTTGCTGGACATTACATAATTAGACAATCAAATGTGTCAGAGGACAGAAATTGTGTGAACAATTTCTATTGCATTTCTGAGACCTTTGCCTTGGCATGGCTGGGTGCAGACAGTAAAAAATACTGCGCCACTAATATGGCTGCAGGCCCTGTGCCAAGGTGGAGTTCTTTTGGCAGGAAAACAAGTTTTATGGACACCTGCTGTTATCCAATTAGTATTGTACACCACAGTATGTTTTCCTTATGTATCCAATGTAACCTGGGGAAGAATCACATGTCTGTATGTCACAGGCAGCATATAAGCTGTCTTTAATAAAGCGAACATTTTTGCCGATCATATTGATCTATGAGCATTTCTGTCTGTCCCCCTCTGCCGTTACAAATGAGCAGAAGCTACTGTTCGATCCCACATATTCACTGAAAAGAGTTCAAATAAACATTCAAGTAAACATATCACACATACAAAAAGATTGTCAGCCCTATATTCAGCAAAGTCTTAAGGGCTGGAATGCATGGTTTGGCACAGGATTAGGTGTTCTAAACACCATAGATCAAGAAATATTAGTGAATAAACTAAGTGCCATCACTTCTGATCTGGAAAAACTCCAAGTCCCTTTAAGATCATCTTTGCTCACTGTAACAGGGAAGGGACTAAGTCAAGGGAAAAACACAGGTTCGAGAGATTCTGGTAGGTGAATAAACCAAACACCGTTGCTAGTTGGCAAAAATAATAGCTATTTATTAGGAAAAGGTGGCAAACCAGGGAAAAGGGAGAAAACAAAACAGGCGCCTGAGGGAGAAGGATTGGGGCGGAGGAAAAAGTGCATAAAGACCCTAGGAAGAAGGCTTCCCCCCCATACTCACCAAGGTATCACCTGTAAACAAGTCTTACCCATCCTAACCAATAATGAAATCTCTCTGCAGCAGCTGCGGGTTCATGGGGGGTGGCAGGCTCCCACTTCAAGCAGGCGTCCCCGCTGAAAGCAACTTGGTCCATCGTGAAGAGCCAGCCCCCCATGAACCCGCAGCTGCTTCTGTACGGAAGCAGGTTTTGTGATACTCGGTTACAGAAGCTGCTAGTTACGTAACTAGCTAGAGGTTATGCTAATACAGGCTGTCAAAAGTACTATCCTTGGTGCAGTAATGCAGGCTTGTGCCGGGATGGGGTCCTTAGACCATCAAATAATTACATTTGTATCTGCTATGGCAGTAGTGGGGGTTGTTTGAGCTTTTCTGTGTTTTCCAGGATTTACATCAGGAGTTGTCTATGTTGCTACCTTGTTGGTTCAGCTGTCATGGGGGGGTATTGCTGACCTCAAGGCCCTCTTGTGCGCCTTTCCAATGACATCTGTAGCATTGTGGATAGGGTGTCTTCAAGCCTCCTGGGTGGAGGCCAAAGCAGACTAGTTATGTTGATCAGTGTACTGTGTACGCAGAAAAATGGACTGCCTGTTTCCTACCAGACTTATCGCTTGCATAATTTGTAAGCGGTGTTGTTCTGTCCATTTCCAAGTTTTTTTTCAGCAGCATTTGTACTCCCAGGAACTCCTTTTTACAGAGGATTGTTCACCCCTTTGGAGTTTTGGGAGAAACACTGTGCTTGGCCAGGGGCCTCCTTTAAGCTGATGGTCTTGTGGTCCCTGTGGGAGCTGGGGGCAGAACGCAGTTTGCAGGTGGGGACCTTGTCCTTCTCACAGTAGCATTCCAGCAATTTACCGTGTTGGGGCATTTTCCTCTCAGCCAACACTTGGGCACCGCAGAGCCCCACCAGGACGTAGTTTTTCTATTCCCTGGGTGTTCTTTGTGCTGTGCTCGCTCAGGTGGGCTTGGTACGGGGGGGGCCTTGCATGTCAGGCAAGTCTTCATGGCTGGATAGGGGCCCTGAAGGCAGAAATCACACAGGATCACCTCCGCTTGTTGTCCCAAATTCTCCTCCTTCTGTTTGCATTGCACTTTCTGCTTTTCCTCCCCTTGATGAACACAAGTGTCCAAAAGGTTCCCCACTATGTTGCGAAGATGAGAGTTGGGCTGCAGCTCCCCGATGGGGCCTGTGGGGAAAGGCAGAGTGGGCACTTGGAAGGGCCCTGCTGGCATTTCTGCCCCTTCTGGGTGCATTCTGTGACCGCACCCCGGAGATATGGGGTTCCTGTAAATATCCAGGTCAGATAGAGCAGTTTAGCCCATCCTTCGGCCTGGCTGCAGTACCCGCCTCGACCATAGCGACTGAGCCTCGCGACAGAGCTGAGAGCAATGAAGAGGGCACTGGTGGGATGCGGAGAGCATTAGACATGTGGCGTGCAGTGACTTTCAATCCTGCCGCCCAATCTCGACTGGTGCTGAAGGGGTCTCAGGGGAGCAGACAATTGGCTAAGCTAGCTGCTATATGGTAAGCAATGGATGCGACGCTGTATAATCAAATCTGTTACATCTACACTGATCCTTGGGATGTAGCCCAAAGTTTGGTAGATTGGTGAAGTAAATGGCAACGCGATTCCTAGAAGATAGGAACAGAAGAGGGGTGGGGTAAGGAATTTTGGGAACAGATCTGGAATGCGCTGAAGAATCGTGACATTCGTGTATTCCATGTCGATGCCCACATGAACCAGGAGATCGTGCCCTGGCCTTATGGGCACATGATAAGTCTGGGCACGCAGGGCAGGATGCAACGCTTGCTTGGGCAAGGGCCCGAGGCATTCTCATGCCTCAGATAGCTATCCAGCCAATGCTTAGCGAGTGTACTGTTTGTCAATCCTTGAGGGAGCGCAAAGTGCTCTCATTACCGCTAGAGCATTTGAAACGCAGATCACGCGGTGGAGAAGTATGGCAAATTGACTTTCCTGGTCCGTTGACAGGATATCAAAGGCAGAGATATTTGCATAGCAGCGGACACCCATTCTAGCCTTATAGTAGCCGTCAGAAATGGTTTGCAGGTGGTCGGGTGTGGTACCAAGCCCCAGGTGAAAGGAGTCCTGTGGCTGCTGAGATTGTGGCAGCCGATGATTCTCAGGCTGTTACCATTGCAATTGAAGGTCAAACAGAGGTTAAAGGAGTTCTCACTCCGCACCCGAGACGACGAGGGTGAGGGTGGGAGAGGGTGTCGACCTATAACCATTTTCCCATTCCTTCCGCATTTAGGTATCCGGGCGAGTGCGCACGGATAGTCCAACCATCATGAACATGCCTATTCCTGCAGTAAGCAAGCTGCATGTATTGAATAATGGTACACGTTTTTGTGTTTTATCTAGCAGGTTTCTCATTGCACCGGATCCAGGGGGTCACTCTGTCAAAGGATCCAAGAAGCTGAACGTCATGGACATGTTATTTCCTGTTACTTGTGATAAAAGGGGGATAGTTTTCCTAATGATTGTCGCGCGGTACTTATATTTTATGTTTGTATCTTTGCAATTGATTGTGGCGTTCCCCTTCCCCTTTGGACTGATGTAACACCCTTTTCGGGTGGGCAACCTCATGTGAATTATATGGAACTAAGACCTGTGCCTGGTAGGCATGATGGTAATGAAAGGATTGTCAGTTATGTACCTTCCATGGGCTTCGGCCTGATCAAACCAGTAACATTGAGTGTTCTGTTTCATTTGTGCCACGATTTCACAACCTTCCGGAACCCTCCGGTTGTGGACAACTGTCTTTTATAGCATGGAGGCAAGAGGTACCTGCACTACCACTCCATGAGGTGGAGGGGTTCGATTGCAGTCAGGGGCTCGCTATGGCAGGATGGCTTGCCCCCGACGAGGCCTTGAATTTACAAAAGGAGTGAAAACTGCCCGTGGGGGCAATGATTAAACCAGGCAGTTGTCTGGTGCTAGACCACACTCCCGGTGTACGGGACCTGCAATGGCTCCCCATAGGCCCATAAAAATGGTGGCTGGCAGTCGACCGCTTCATACTATAAAAGATGTATCGAAAGTATTAAGTTGTCCCATGGTTCAAACCGAGTTCTAAGTTCTTTTATTGCAGTGTTTAAGCCCATGCAAGCGGACATACCGGCTCATCCGTTTCACCGTGATATCTGTCAACCGGAGACTGTCCAGTAACTAATCACCAGAACACACGCGGACCTCCTCCCCGGGGATGGACATGATGACCGGGACAGTCTTGTCGGGACTCTCTCTATTTGAGACTCACCGGTGCCATGGTCCAAACACAGACCACGCGGTGGCATGTATTGGGACGAAGTTGGGATGTTACTTTTTGGTCTGTGTTTGGCCCTAGCCACCTGCAGTTAGTTTATGCTTTCTCCTGCCAAGTCTTCTGATAAAGCAGTGAACTTGGCCTTGGAGGGAGAGTTTCTGTGTAAACTGTTTTAATTGGTCTGTTGTGATTGGTCAATTGCTCGTCAGGGGCAGTTGGAGGACAAAGTGATGAGGAGGGTGATGAAGTAAGCCCACAGACTCATTTGGGAAGACCCCCCCCAAATCACTGTGCCTGCGTGGGGGACTTTCCAAGGTGCTCACGCACGCGCAGGAGGGGTGCACTTACATAACAGAAGGGGTGGGATTCAGAGCCCTGACGGGGCGGTGCTGGCCACACCTCTCCGGGGCAGGTGCTCTCAAAAAAACTTTATAAAAAGCAGAGACGCTTCTTGGGGGCGCCGGCTCTTCACGATGGACCAAGTTGCTTTCAGTGGGGACGCCTGCTTGAAGTGGGAGCCTGCCACCCCCCATGAACCCGCAGCTGCTGCAGAGAGATTTCATTATTGGTTAGGATGGGTAAGACTTGTTTACAGGTGATACCTTGGTGAGTATGGGGGGGAAGCCTTCTTCCTAGGGTCTTTATGCACTTTTTCCTCCGCCCCAATCCTTCTCCCTCAGGCGCCTGTTTTGTTTTCTCCCTTTTCCCTGGTTTGCCACCTTTTCCTAATAAATAGCTATTATTTTTGCCAACTAGCAACGGTGTTTGGTTTATTCACGTACCAGAATCTCTCGAACCTGTGTTTTTCCCTTGATTTAATCCCTTCCCTGCTACACTCACTTTGGCAGAAATACAGTAATTGGCAGTCAATTGTTGACATTGGTAGCTAACCACACTGCAGAAGATTTTATCAAGGTTGCCGACTATGCTGGCAGCATCAGGAATATTAAGAGAAGGAACTTCAGGAATACTGCCACAAGAGGTAAGAGAAATAATAGCTAGAAACAGTTCCACTACACAATTTGAGAAAAATTACCAAGCGTGGTGGCAGTTATTGAACTTCACTTATAATCCTCAACATGAACAAATTGAAGCTTATGTACTCACTCTCAGTGCAGCCAAAGAAAAGGCCATCTTTCCTGTCTTGACATTAGGAGCCATATACCAAAACATAATTATCAGACCCATAGGCCATAATGTTTCGGCAAGTTACTATCACACCAAGAAAAAGTGGCAGTCAGTCAGTACTGAGGCATGTATTCCTAAAGGACAATTAGGATATATCTGTGAAGATACTGTAGTAGAAAATGAAGATTTATGCTTAGATACTGAAAATAGTGTGTGTACCTTTGAGATGCTTCCCCATGCTAAAGCCCAATCACAAGTCTATTATGTAGGAAATGGATGTGCATGTGTTAGAACCTTTTGTGTTAATTTTACCATAGATGCTTGTCATGAAGTAGCGAATGGTACTAATTTTTGCATATGTAATTTTACTCAAATCATAGGCTGTGAATTTGATTATATCGCTCCAGTGACTACTAGACAACTGATTGAAGCTGATTATACATGATGTGCTGAAATTGCAGATAGGAATGACCATTGATCTTTTTAAAGCAATGCTTAGACATCCTGATATAGAAAAACTGGTCCAGGAAGTAAACAGAATGACTAAGCGAATGCTCTGGCAAGTAGAACATGACACTGAAAACAAAAACTGTTTTAACTAAAGTGGAAAAAGTAGGAGAGCACCACTGGTGTGACATCTTTACAGGGTACTCCCCTACAGCCTTTTCTGATTGGCCAGTGGCACCAACAACCTGTACATAGTTATCACTTTTAGGCATCAATTCTTGATTTAAAACAGAAAACGTAGCTACAGTGTCAATTAAAAAATCCAGTTTTTCTTCTTCTTCCTCTAGCCGAATTGTAACCAGCAGGTCTGCTAGGGATAAACCAGCCGGTCCCCTTCATTCACTATCCTGGTGGGCTATGACAGCCCCTCCTGTATTTCTATTTGCCCGGTTAGGACACTCTCTCTTCCAGTGTCCTTCTTGCTTACAATAGGTGCATTGATTTTGACCCATCTCTGTTTGTTTGAAGGGTAAACCTCCTTTCCCCCATGTTGCCTGTCCTCAGCCACGACCCCTGTAATACCATCCTGTTGTTATTGAGTTCTGTGTTAAAGCTGCAATCATCGCCCTTTTAAGTCTTCTGTCTTCCCTTTTCTCTGTTGTTGTACACTTTCCAAGCTTCATTCATCAATACCTCTAAATCTTTATTGGCAGGGTGTTCTATTTTCTGCAAACTTTTTCTAATATCAGGATTACATTGTCCCATTAATAACCCCACCAACTGTAGTTTACCTTCTTTTGATGATGGGTCTAGGGTAGTGTATTTTCTCATTGCAGCTCTCAGTCAATCCAAAAATTCTGTGGGGGTTTCATTTCATCGCTGCCTTACGTCATACAAGGCTGCCCAATTAACCTCTTTAGGTATAGCATTTTGTAATCCCACCTTAACCAGGTCTCTATATTTGACCAGCAGTCTATAATGGTCTGGGTTGTTTGGGTCCCAATTAGGTTGTTGCAATGGAAAAATTTGATCTACATCCCCTGTTAAGGTTCCTGTTGCAATCTGTCCTTCTACTTCTCATCTGGCTGTTTTTATTACAAGTTCTTTTTCTGTTTCTGTCAACTCTGATAACATCAAGTCAATATCTGTCCAATCAATATCCTGATCTTTTGCAATTAATTCAAATCTCTTAGCCACTTTCTCAGGATTTTCCCTAAAACACTTAGCTTCCTCTCTCCAGCTATTCAAATCACTCGCTGAAAAAGATGCTTTCACTTTTGTCTGAGTACCTGTAGGTGTCATTATATGGAGCAGGAGTACCAGCGTGTGGCTCATCTCTGCTGCTTGAACTCTTGTCCTGACCCCAGTCTTGCTTCTAGCTTTCTGTCCCGCAATCTGATCACGATGGGTGCTACTCACTCCTTCCTCAGGGTCCTCTATACTCTCCGCTATATTCCTAGAGTCCTCTGCCCCTAGTCCCAACTCCTGTGGGCTGCTTGGCCCTTGCCTAGCCAGTTCTGGTCCTCTAAAATGTGTTGGCTGCAGTTCCTGAGGGTCCAGGATATTATCTTCATCACTCTCTCTTTTTCCCAGCTTAAGACACCTCTGACCTATACTACAGGTATCACAGCAATGTTTTCTTGGCTTCCTATTTTTCTGATTCCTTTCCAATGCCAACACAAGGGGATCCTGGGGGGTTACATTAATTCCACAACTTTTCTGCCACTGGTTTGTTTCTTAAAGTGAAAAACATGTCAGTGTACATTACTTCGTCTCACTTTTGTTCTCTGCAGAGGAATAACATAAGCTGCAGGATTGTATTGTAATTATTACTCCCCTGAGGGGGCCATTTTTCGCCATGATCTAAAGTATACAGAGGCCACCAGTTTTGGCAATATTTTAAAAAGGTCTTTTTACTCAGGTTTCCCCTGGGAGTTCCTCCCAGATCTTTCCAGTGGCTCAATATGCACCCCACGGGAGTCTTGGAATTTATCTCCTTACTTACTTTGACTCCCATTGTGAAAATAGGCAACTAAATCTAAAATATCTTAACAACTGCAACTCCAAACAATATTCACCCCTCAGACCTAAGTACTGCTTTTCGACAAAAACTTCCTAAAATCACTAGTTTGATAACCAACTTGCCCTAATACAAAAATACACAAGATGTCAATCTTAGACTACAAATATGCCTGGCTTCTACAATAAGCCTGTATATCTACAAAAATCCATAAGATGCTGCTGTTGACCACTAAATGCACACTCTATAACAAATCTGAATACTTTAAAAACCACGAAAATCCAAAACACATTTTATAACCCTGAACATTTTGAAACACTGGCCTATGAGTTCTGCAACAGTAATATCGGGCACACCTAGTTTCCTCCAAAGTTTGATTAGCTCCACATCTAATACAATATAAATTTAAAGTTCAGCCTAATCTTATTTCCTGGGTAGATCGGGGTCCAAGAATGTATTTCAAACAATTCTTACATAAAGCATGCACATGCAACGAACAATTGCAAAATGGACAGATCTTAATTCTAGGTTTCAAGCTATGTGGTGTATTCACAGTCAATTTTTCAGACCCCCTCCCCATACAAATTTAAGAAGATGTTTCTATGGTTGGTTTAGGATGGACAAACGCTTCAGGAGCTCGATTTTGCCTCCAACACAGAGCAAGAAAACACAAAATTAGCAAAGCAATGTAAAACACACAAAGTACTATGACAACTGCTATTTTCCAAGAATGCATAATAGGTGCCTTAAAGCATAGACAAAAGAACAACCAAAAGGAAACTTAGGTGCCTTGTTTTCCCCGAAATAAACAATATTTGGCCAAATACAGACAAAACCAGAACATACCAGCCCAGAGGGGATATTCCCCTGGAAGAGCGTCCTCTCCCGTGTCCCCCACGAGAGACAGCGTCCCACCTTCAGCTTATGGGAATCCAGAACCAGAATAACCAGAACCAGAATAGACAAAAACAGAAACCAGATATAAATACCTTTTATCAATAGGCAGTGTTCTTGTCCAGCCCCCACAAGAAGCCACTGAAGAAGGGAGCCCCTTCAGGTAAAAAGACTTACCTGAGGGCGTCCAAGGGGGTCCTGTCCTCCGAGGGATTCCACAGCCAGGTGGAGAAGGTGTGCTGCTGCGAGTCGCCAAATGAATCCGAAAAATCCGGTATAAAGAACTGCTCAGAGTCTTTTGGATCTTTGAGTAGCAAAGGTATTTATTGACAGCGCCGGGAGCAAGTGTGGTTTGCACCACAAAGAACTCACTCAAAGGCTTCACACAAAATCAGTAGTTTTTATACAATTTTCATATATGATTAAATACATATTCATACGATTACAACATCTATCTATACATATTAATAACAGGAGGAGTATAGGTGGAGCTCAGGCAGGGCTTGGGGTGGTGCTTCTCTTGGCCCTCAATTTTGGTGGTACATCTGCTCTTCTTCCTGTGGGTCTGGGGGCTTAATCTCATCTTCCTCAGCTTGACCTTCCTTCTTTTCTATTGTTCTTGACTTGCTCACTGAAGCCTTGGCTCCAGGCCTGTTTCTTCTATTCAAATGTCTACTTTATCTTACTGCATCCTAATTTATTACCTCTAGGCCTATTATAAGTTTTGGTCCAGTAGGTAGAACAGAACGAGCACAGACCATTTAGATGTTGGTAGCTTGTTAGCAGGCCCAGATTTCTCAGTTAACTCTTTTGGGCCTGGTTTCTTGTTTCACCCTTTTGCTGCCTGGTTGGCAAAATGATTCCCCAATTTGGGAGTCGTTTTCCCCTTGTGATGAGCTCTGCAATGCATGATAGACACCTCCACAGGTTTCCAAATACTCTGCAGGAGTGCATGGATTTGGTCAGCATGTTTGATCCCATTGTCTTGGGCAGTTAGTAGCCCTCCGTCCTTATACAATTCCCAGTCTGGGTTTTCCAGAGGCAAGTCTTTCAAGTCTGGTCTGATGGATTAGGCCTGTTTGATGGTCTGCAGTCATGCTTGGGCATGCTGTCAGTCAATGTTGAGGACAGAAACATAGCAGGATTAACAATAGATGTTTTCAGGGTAACATCATCTTGTTCCAATAACACAGTTTGATATTTAAGCATTCTGCTAGGGGACAACCAGTGGCCCCCCTTTTGTTCAAGCACAGCTTGGACTTCATTAAGTATGCCCAGTTCTACATCACTGCATTTGAGGGCATTACATAGACCCTAGGGGAAAATGAAGTGGGGTTGGTAGGCTTTGACTGCCTGGCGGGTTTCCTACATTGGCCCCCTGCCCCCATCAAGGGGTTGGTGATATATATTCACTGCTGTGGATACAGTGTCAGGATTACTCTTTGCTAAAGCCTTTGTTTGTAGCATGTGACCCTTGTATAACAAGGAATAAGTGATGCTCCTCATGCGGTGGTGAGACAAAGAGATTTTATTCGAACTCGCGCGCCCTTTTATCCTTACAGATCATGTGACTTTCTTAACCAACCAGTTTACTAACTCTGGGGCATGCTCCTTGGGCTCTGTACCTGGGCACTTCCTCTGTGCCACCTTTGGCCCGCCCCTACACATCCCCTCTTTTAATTATATTAAGAAGTCACAAAAACAGTATGAACAAAAATGCAAACAACAATGCAAACAACAATTTTAACAATCAGAACATTATAAAACTACTAAGCTTCGCAGTGATCCGGCACATTGCTTGCTCAGTTTCTTAATTCTAATGTAAACCTTTTAAAACCTTCTTATATTCCTATAGGGTAGTGCAACTTGGATAATTACTTTATTAACTGGGGGCTTATCTTAACTGTGTATAAACTTATAACTTTTTAATCTGAGGGTTTTTTAATAACTGGGGATTTCAAACTTTATTTAAGAACAGGGTAATCTTAGCAAACTACAATTTCTTAAAAGCGACCTGTGGCTGAGGTAGTGTTATTTGTGAGGTGTTTGTCTTTTATTATTTGACCAATCACACAACTATTTTCATTCACACACTCATATCATACATCGGTGGCCACCGCACTGAACACACACATGAACACACACACACACACATTCCAGAGACTGCTTTTCACCACGTTGGTCATTTCTTAATGTAAACTTGAAAACATAACATAACTCTTTTCCAAACTTCTGCGTTGCTCTGGTTCCTGCTGCTGTGGTCACGTAGTTGAATAGGGTTTTACACACCTGGAAGAAACTTGCTTGAGTTCTTTTCTATAACTTTTAGGCATAGCTTTCTCTCCATGTCACAAACCTAGGTATCTCATCCATCGTCCTGAAATCAAATCTTCTATGATTAGCAACTTTGGAGAAACAAACGCCTGAGGTGTGTGCTGCTTTTCAGACCTGCTTCTTTCAGCACTGTCACAACTCAAAATTTGATAACATACATGGCTTTATACAGATGTTCTTACAGGTTACACCAGTTCTCCCCCTTTTTGTTTAAACTTAGCACGTTTTTCAATATGTGTTTTTACTGTTTTATGGATTAGTGTGAAATGCTTGATGTGAGAATTTTCCTATTTCATAGGAAGTAACTGCTTAATTTTAATGTTAATCCATTTTAGAGTACCAAAGGTTTGCTAAGCAAGTAACTCATGTGTTTTACACCTTTGTGTTTTGTCTAGTGAATGTAGTAGCAGTTATGTTTTGTGAATGTATATCTATTTGCATGTACAATTTCAATATGTCCAATTCAAAATGTATATCTCTGATCGCCAAGCCTCATTTGCTATTAACTCTCTAGGGTGGTTTCCTGACAGTGTGGCATACTTTGATGATGTAACTTTATTGATTGTTATTTGAATGGTCTCTTAGAGAACCTGTATTCTGATGGAGAATGAATGAAGCAATTGCTTGCTTTAAAACTCTGGGTATAGTGTTAAACATTGCTGCTTTAGCAGCTTTTCAGTTTCTGTCAGTCATTGGCTGTGGCAGGTCAGGATGTGATTTTGCGTGCATTTGTATACAAATCATACCTTTTGTAACTCACAGGAACCAATCAGAACGCATTTCAAAAAACAGGTAAGGGTTAACAATATCTCAAGGAAATTAACTTTCAAAACAGATTATCAACCTCATAGCATAATAAGCACAATTATAACATCAAAGGATTGTTTTAAAATTTTCCCAAGGTAATGACAATCAGTCCAGAACTATACAGAAGCTTAGTTCATGGCTTGTAGTTTTCTCACTGTTCCGTGGCAGGATTTATTTTAAGTCTATTGCAGCATATTGTGTTTTCCTAGATGCATATGTGAAGGCCCTGAGGCCTTTCATTGGTTCAGTATTGCATCTGGTGTGGCCTTTAAAGGTAAACTGTTGATTTCTGCCACAATCTGTGCTTAAGGAGATGGATTAAAATATTACCACCAAAACTTGCCAGGGCATCTTGAAATCCAGCGTCCTCAGCTGTCATCCTATCCAAATTGTCCTTTCAAGGCTGGAATGTTGGTAAAGGCAGGATTTCTTCCGTCCAGATCTTCAGTCGTGCTCTGCCCTAAATGACAAGCTTACAAACTCAATAGCAACTTACACAGATTTAGGTGGTGGGGTATGACTGAAAGAGCTGTTTTAGAACTAACAGCGGCTTCTCTCAGTTTGATCCCACTGAAACAAAGCTGCAATGCTTCATACCTGCTGGAAACAAAAACTAGGCAGATTTGCTTTTCAGGATTTCTCCTGATTTGTTTGCTTTTCATTACCTTGGTATAATTCTCTAATTTTTGGTTTGCCTCTGTAATCAACAATTTGTCAGACTTTAAGTTGGAGTTCTCCCCTAGCAACACAAAGAGAGGTTGTAGGTCCCCTCTGTTTATGGCTAAAACCGGTTTTAAGCAACTGGTAGCCTTCTGAGGTTTCTGCAACTCCTGTAAATACAAATGTTTTTTACCTCGAGCTGCGTCACTTGTGTAGAGCTTTTTTGCTGTGTTGTCTTGTCCATGGCAAGTCCAGAATTGTGGTTGTTGGATTCTTCCTGAAACAAACTGAAGATCTGCACCTTGGGCAGTTTCGGTTAAAACAGCAGGAACAATTAGCAGTTCATTTCTTGTGGCACTGGTTATTAATGTGTCTTCTGCATAATGATGTATTATGGCTGTCTGATACTTCATCGAGGTATTTTGCATCTCCTGAGGAGGTACAGCCCAGCAGTGAGTTTGAATAGTTTGTGCACTGCTTAAAACCATGATGGGAAAGAGGGGTTTCTGGGCATCCTCAGGGTGACAGAGAATGGTAAAGGAATTGTTTTTTGAATCAGTTACCACTTGTGACAAATTTGCTAGAAACCCTTTAAATAGAGGCAGTCCAATCTGCAAGGCTTCTGCATGTGTTTTGACTGCGTGTTCTGCTGTTAGCATCTGTAATGTTTTCCACCTGTCACCTTTCTTTGGGGTACCGGGTACATGGTTATTTTGGGGGCTGGTTATTGGTGTGTGGCTTGCCTTAAGTAGTTTTCTCTTTTGCACATGAACAGTAGTGCTAAAAAAGAGTACAGCTAGCAATGCTATTACAAGCAATACAATACTTGTAGCATATCTTTTGTTTTGCGTACGGCACCCTTGGTACAACTGAGTCATTTCTCTGCTGCTAGGGTGTTTATGGAATGTTGCAATTAGGGGTTTCCAGGGACAACTCTCCTGATAGTGATTCATTTCTCCACAACTAAAACAACTAGTTGTGTGTCTGACTTCTTTGTGTGTTCTTATTTGGGCATCTAAAGCTGCAGCTAGAGAGGCAGGTAGCTGCTTCTCAGAGCTAGCCTTTTGATAGGGTTGCACTAGCTCAGTAAAGTCACAGTTCTCTCTTGCAGGAGAGCTCTGCAAAGCTCTTGCATTTTCTCTTTCAAAAGCCAAATGCTTGTACAGCATCTCTCTGGCTTCATTGTATTCAATTTGCTTGTTTAAAGTCGACTGTAGCTGGTCCAAACATCTTAAATTCAACTCAGTATAACTTTGTAACCCTTCACTGTTGGATAGATAATCATTTTGATCTGCAGTGATAATGTTTTTCATAGCTTTTAGGGCTTGCCTGGCTATCTCTTTATGGTATTTTGATTGTGAATCTAAATTATAATTTGCTTTCCCGCTTGACTGGTGTGCCGTGGTGTCTGCCTGTAGGTATTTCCTATGAATAGAACAATTTTTCTGGAAATCAGCTAACCAGACTGTATATTGGGTGTCACTGAGAACTAGTTTTATCAGTTCTTTCCAGTCAGATGTAGTGAGTGGGTAGGTGTAACTCAATGCCTCCAAATATTTAAAAATATTGGTTAAGGACAGACCAGAACCACTTATCAATTGCCTCAGGATTTCTGCGGCCTCATACAAGGCTTGACTCTGAGGGGGCTGGCTTAGGCTCATATCGCCTGGGCAAGCCTGAATAATATTCAGGTTTTCCTTTCGTATTGCCTCGTCCAGACATTGTTCCCACATGTTAGCTGAAATCTCCTCCTGTGCCCTATTGATCCCTCCCGTTGGAACTATGTTTAGCTCTTTCTCCCCCTCCTTCTCCCCTTCCTTCTCTCCCTCCCTCCATTCGTCCCATTCCTTCCATCCCTCCCCCCTTTTGGTTTCGGCAAAACCGGTTCCTTGTGGGGGGATGGTGGTTAGTGCAGGTGGCGAGTGGGGGGCGGGGCTGGGCTCTCGGCCGGAAAAGAAAGGTTGGAGTACAGTCTGTGTGGGGGAGGAAAATGGCTGCGGCCATGGCTGTGCACGAGGTCGCTGATCATTTGCAGCGAAAGGGGATGAATACATTAATTTACTCTCCCCATCACTGTAACAGGACTGCCTTGTGTGGACCTGGGGGTCAGAAGTTCGCATGGCAGTGTCTGTCTCTTCCCAGCGACTTGTTTTACGTGGCTCCCGTGTCTCCCGGTATGATCCCTGAGTTTGTATTACCATGTTGTGCTGTGCTTGCTTTCAGCAGTGTGTGCGGGGGGGGTGTGGTGTGGGTTGTTTGTCTTTCTCTGTGTGCCTCGTGCAGGCAGAGTTTATCAGAGTAAAACTGCTTTATGTTGCAAAGTTTAGCAAAACCCTAGAGTCTGAGTTTTGTTTCAATGTATCAGAGGTTTCTATGGAAACAGGTGTCTTATGTTACCTTATTTCGAGCGGCTGGGAGCACACGTTTTGAGTCCTTTTGTAGCAGATTGGGCTAACTGCAGTCTTTTTTTTGCGGCTTTTGGGAGGTCCGGGCTGTGTCGGCTGCGGCGAGGGGGTGCGCGGTGCTGTTCCGGCGGCGTGGGCGGTTCTGCGCACGGCTGGAGGCGGCTGCAGCTCGGGGCAGGTCCCGGCGCGGGGGCAGGCTCGGCAGATGCTGGTTCGGCGATGGCAGGCCGTGGGGTTCCGGCGCTGGTGGCTGGTGTCCCGGCGCAGGCTGCAAACTGCGGGCTCGGGACAGCGGCGGCAGCGGCGGGGGGGCCAGGACCCGCGCGGGCGGCTCCGGCGGCGTGCTCGGGGCCACGCGGTCCTAGCGCCGGCCGGGGCCGCGCGGGGCGTCCTCGGCGCGCACGGCTCGGCGGGCGCTGCGAGGCGCGGGGCCGGCGGGCGGTCCCAGCGCCGGGCCGGCGGCGAAAAGCGGCGAAAAGCTCTTTTGGGGTTTCCGCGGTTTCTGAAAGGTTTTTCCTCAACTTGAAGGGTCTACACTGTTCTCACAAACAGGCAGGGGTCCGCAGGAGGTGGCCAGACTCCTACGGTGCGCAAGACGGCGCAGGGGGCGGCCAGCACACGTGCTTGGCTCGGCCGCTTCTTGGGTACTTTCAAACTATGGGTTTAGTAGTTGCTAGGCAACAGGCACTAGGTGCCGGGCCGGCGGTGCAGCGGCACGGAGCTCTGCGCTTTCCGCTGGGCAGAAAGGCAATGCGGGGGTCGCGCGGTGGGGCTGGGATGGTACGGGCGGCAGCGAGACCGCTCCTCGCACGCGATCCACACAGTCGGTAGCGAGATATCGCTTTTACCAGACGACCGACACTTAGGGAATCAACAGGCTTTTCTCTGACGATCTTAAGGTGCTCCGCAGCTCGTTCTCCGAGCTGCAGGCACGCTTTCGTCCAGGGATCAGTCTTAGACGTGCGGTACGTCCCAGACAGACTCACCGCTTTTGATGTTGCGTTGACCCACTCCGCTCTCTCCGGCTGCCTGCTCTGACCTCTCGGCTTCTTCCTTAACTCTTTCTTCTCTTCTTCCGTGCACTACCTAATCTTTTTCGAGCTCGCTAATTAACTATCCGTCTCTTAGATGCCACTAAGACCACGGGGTTTACTGACGTCAAAGTTTTTTGTGGTCAAAGATTCCCAAGTCAAACTAATAGACTTGATAACCGGAAACTACCACTTATATACCTGATTCAGGGTGAAATATCTCGCTTAATATAAGCTAAAATTGTCCCTGTTCGGGCGCCATATGTAGCATGTGACCCTTGTATAACAAGGAATAAGTGATGCTCCTCATGCGGTGGTGAGACAAAGAGATTTTATTCGAACTCGCGCGCCCTTTTATCCTTACAGATCATGTGACTTTCTTAACCAACCAGTTTACTAACTCTGGGGCATGCTCCTTGGGTTCTGTACCTGGGCACTTCCTCTGTGCCACCTTTGGTCCGCCCCTACATTTGTTAATATCAGATTCTCAAGTTCTTGTGTTTCAGGTGTCTTTGACAAATGCTCGGGCCTTATCATGGGGGACAGCACTGGAACTCTTATTGGTGGCACAAACCCCCATGAAAATGAAGTTGAGCCTGGAAAAGCGCAAACCATACCTCTTTGATCTCTATGGGCAATCGCTCCCTCTCACACAATCACAGAATCACAGAATATGCTGAGCTGGAAGGGACCCACAAGGATAATCGAGTCCAACCCTTAGCCCTGCACAGGACCATCCCCAAGAGTCACACCATGTGTTTAAGAGTATCGTCCAAATGCTTCTTGAACTCTGTCAGGATTGGTGCTGTGACCACTTCCCTGGGGAGCCTGTTCCAGTGCCCAACTACCCTCTGGGTGAAGACCTTTTTCCTAATATCCAACCTAAACCTCTCCTGACACAACTTCAGGCCATTCCCTTGGGTCCTGTCACTGGTCACCACAGAGAAGAGAGCAGTGTCTGCCCTTCCTCTTCCCTCACAAGGGAGTTGTAGACTGCAATGAGGTGTCTCCTCAGTCTCCTGTTTTCCAGGCTGAACAGACCAAGTGACCTCAGTTGCTCCTCATATGGCTTCCCCTCAAGGTCCTTCACCATCTTTGTGGCCCTCCTTTGGACGCTCTCTAATATCTTAATATCTTTCTTATATTGCGGTGACCAAAACTGTATGCAATATTCAAGGTGAGGCCTCACCAATGCACAGTAGACCAGGACAATCACCTCCCTCGATGGGCTGGCGATGCTTTGCCTGATGCCCCCCAGGACATGGTTGGCCCTCCTGACTGCCAGGGCACACTGCTGACTCATATTCAACTTGCCATCTGTCATGGTTTGAGAGCTCTAAAACACCTAATTCTCTAGTCTAAGCCCCCTTCCCCATCTCAACCAGTATAAGATGTGTTTTTTCCAGACAAAACATGAGACTCAGAATGGGGAAAAGGGAATATATTACAATGACTGTACAAATAAATATTATAATACATTATACACACATGATCTCAACTATCTCTACCATGACATAAGTATTTACAATGGATCAGATCTCTTCTCCCCTCCAAATAAAAGTCCAGGAGGGAAGAAGGACAGATCCTTTCCAGTCTCTGAGCAGCAGTATCTTCTAAGGCAGCAGGTTCTCCTCATCTCATGCATGCAGCAGCTGTGGCTGGATTTCTGCCAGCACTCACGAGGGGGGTATCCAAGACCCCTTGGCCCCATCGTCTCCAAATGAGGGGTCTTCCGTGGGCTACGTTCACCCCAGACAGAGGTCGTTCCACCACGGTCATACCACAAAGCACAGGGGGTCTTCGTGACGGTCTGGTATCTTCAGGGGGACTCAAGCCCCTTGCAGAGCTTCTGTGCCCTGCCCCAAGATGGCTGCGAGCTTCTTTGTAGCTTGCAGCAAGGGAGGGTTCCAAGGTCAACCTCCTACACACTGTCCTGGCTGAGCTCTCAGGACAACCGAGCTTCTTAGCTCCTTTACTCTCTCTGGTGCTGCAGCGCTCCAAGGCTCCTCTCCTTAATAGGAGTCCATCTCCCTCCTTTCTCGGAGGTCTCAGAGGGGTATGGGGTCTTATTCCAGTTCTTACCCCAGCTTCCTCTCTCCCTGCTGCTCTCTCGGCTCTCTCTCTCTTCATTAGACATCTCTGTGTCTGCTTGCCTGGTTGCAAGCCGCCTCTGCTGCGTTCTTATTTTTTTGGCTCTCTGCCATCGCTTCTGGACGCTGCTTCTGCCGCTGCTGTCTCTGCTCACTCACAGTGGAGAAAACTTTCTTAGCTCTCAACTGCAGGCACTTAGCCCAGCTTTATGCTGTTCCAGGTCCCCGCAGCCCCTGCTGGGGGCTGGGGGAGCCCAGCCCCCAGTGGGCCTGCTGCTGTTTCTCCTCGTGGCTCCTACAACATGGCCACTTCTTCTACCACCAACCACAACTAACCTTCTCTTCCGTTTGCTTGTGGTATGTTTACATTTCGCAGGAGCGCAGATTGGACAAAACTTCAAAACTTCCAGGGGTCACCACCCCCTGGGGTTTTATCATTTTCTTAGCTTCAGGGGGAAAACCTGGTTCAAACCACTACACCATCAACCAGGAGCCCCAAGTCCCTTTCCGAGGCACTGCTTTCCAGCATCTCATTCCCCAGTCTGTACATACATCCAGACTTGCCCCATCCCTTGTTGATCTAGATATGGTTGGTGATGGTGATGCCTTAAGATTCTTAAGATTTGTAGTATATAGATTTTTAAAATAGCTGTATAGTTTCTAACACTTTAAAATAGCAGTTAACAGTTACTAAACACTCCTTTCTCACACTTCGTGTCAAATTCTCAAAATTCTTCAAATTTTGTTTAATGCTGTTGTGGAGGGTTGACCTTGGCTGGATGCCAGATGCCCACCCAGCCGCTCTATCAGTCCCCTTCCCAGTCAGACAGGGGAGAGACTAAGATAGAAAACAACTAGTAGGTTGGGATAAGGCAGTTTATTAAAGCAAAAGAAAAGCAAAAGCAAAGCAAAAGCTTGCATGCACAAAACCAAAGTGAAAAATATCGTATGGAATATCCCTTTGGTTAGTTTGGGTCAGTTGGCCTACTTGTGTCCCCTCCCAGAAGGAATGTTACAGTGCTGATGCTGTGCTCAGCAGTAGCCAAAACACTGGTGTGTTATCAACATCCTTCTAGCTACCAATGCAAAGCACAGCACTGTGAGGGCTGCTATGGGGGAAATGAACTCCAACTCAGCCAGACCCAATACAGTCTACACCCCTTATTCCATACCATTTGCATCATACTCAGATCCCATATAATATATATATCTTCTGACTACCTCTCATGCTTTCACAGATAAATATTATTTTTCTCATTTGATGGTCTTCTTCCACCCCTCCAGATCTTGGGCTCCATTCCATCAGGATTGGTACTCAGGACAGGAGAAGCAACACAATTGACCGTTGGACACCAACACTAGCCCAGCTCAGGTCATCGTCATACTCTTCTTGCTCCTTGCAAAATTCGTTCTTCATTGTCCTGCAACTTTACTTCCTGCAACATACAACTTACACCACAGATTATTTTCCCCCCCAAGGTTAAATCTCCTTGAGGCACACACTGGGTCTCCCTATCTTCCCTCATTAGCCACCAGGTACACCCTGGTCCCTGAGCAAAGACAATCCCAAGAATGAGTTTGCCTTTTCCCATGGGAGGAGAAATCCACATTGCCTTCTCCAGTCACTTCCCCATATGTAGTACGGGGACCTTATCTCCTCACATAGTGTGTAGGAGTTTTGTTTAGGAAGGACCAGGGCAGTTGGCAGATCCCCTAGTGTTGAGTCATGTTTTCCACCCGTGCAGTGATGTCCTGCCACAATGCAGCAGCCCAGATGGGTTTACCCCTGCGTTGCCAATTGGCCTTCTTCCATTGGTCTAGCCACCCCTATAGGGCATTAGTCACCATCCAGGAGTCAGTACAGAGGTATAGCACAGGCCACTTTTCTCGTTCGGCAATCTTTAGGGCTAGTTGGATGGCTTTCACTTCTGCAAACTGACTTGACTCACCCTCTCCTTCAGCAGCTTCAACGACCCATAGTGTGGGACTCCACACAGCAGCTTTCCACCTCCGATGGTTTCCTACCATACAGCAAGATCCATCAGTAAATAGAGCATAGTCTCTTTCCTTTTCTGGTAATTCGTTATATGGTGGTGCTTCTCAGGCACGAGTCACCTTCTGTATTAGGGAAGGGTTCAGAACATACTGAAATCTGAAAACTATAACACCATTGAAAGCTCAACAAAAAACAATATTTATTACAAAGAAATGGCTGAAGTACATGGGAACCCGAGAGAAAGAGAAAACAGTGAGGGAATACAACACCCTACTCACTCAGGTGTCATGAGATTATCTTACCAACTCCGAATGCCATAAAATCCTGTGCAGCAGCTGCGTTTTTCGGAGGGTTAGCAGGACTCACATGTAGCAGGCATCCCCGCTAAAGACAACTTGGTCCTTCGTGTGGAGGAAGCTCACCCAAAAAATGAGCTGTCTGCTTTTATACAATCAACTGATTACGTCTGCCTAGGCAGTTGTGGCCAACACCGCCCAGCCAGAGGTTCTCAGTCCCACCCCCTTGGTTATGCAAGTGCATCACTTCAGCGCATGCGCGAGTACTTTGGAATTTCCCTTCCACGTGCTCAGTATGCTTCGGGGGTCTTTCCTAATTGAGTATGGGGGCATATTGGCGGAGGGGACTGTGACAAATTGCTCACAGGCCAATATGGTCGGCAAAATGTCCAATTTATTATTTTAAATGAGTTAACTTTTATACAGTTTAGTTTGTTCAGGTTACATGCTTACAACAAGGTGATTGGATAGCTCAGTCTGTGCACGCGTCTCATGCTTTCAGTTCACTGGATCTGAAGCTCTATCCACGCAGCCTGAGATCATTCTTGGCACCCAAAGTCCCTTCTATTGATCCGCCTTTAGGGGTTTTCCAAGATTCTGCAGGTGTACCTTTATCTCCAGTTTCCCAAGGCTTTCTACTATAAACACACTATTTTCTCATACCTTATAACTATAAACACACAGCTAACGAGTATAAACATTGCATAGTTTCACACAGTTTGCAGCTTCTAAAGTCATGTCAAGCAAGGCCTACAAAATGCAGGAGAAATTCCTCAGAGAAATCTCTCTGCTCTGGCCACAAATCCCCATTTTAGTTTTGAACAATTTATGCTGCATTTTTGTAACATTCTTTATTATACCTATAACATATCAACAAATACAATTACATATAATAATACCACTACTATTAGCAAACTTAACAACTTATTGACCTCAGGGTTTGTGCTCCTTAACTTTTGTTTAGAGGTGTTTCTAAATATAGGGTTTATTCTTGAAAGCTTTTATTCAGTCTAAAACACTTCTGTAAATGGAACTCCATTCAATTTTAGGGTTATGTGTCTTCTGTTTTTATTTAAAGGTGTTTGTGTATTTGTGATCATATATTCACACACATACATACATACACTTTCATTTATTCACATTCACACGGTGGCCACCATCATTCAAACACATTTCACACAAACATACTTCTGAGTTCCATGTCACTGTGTTTTATGAGTTAAGAAATTATAATAATTCTCTAGTACCTTATAATGTTAAAGCTTCTTAACCAAACAGATAAATTTTTTTTTACTAATACTTAGTGAATAATCTAAAGTTCACACAACACACTCTCAAATTCTAAATATCTATAATTTATGTGCCTCTTAACTTCTAGAATTATGTACCTTAAAAATACTGAAAAATTGTGCTCATAATACTAAAAAATTGTGCTTTTGTAATACTGAAAAAACTGTGCTCAAAAAACTGTGCTTTCAATAAGACTAAAAATACTGTGCTCTTCTTGTAATTCACTGTTACCTGCAACAGCAACAACATCAGCCTTGTTCTGAAGTACCAGCTTCTTTCCAAGGCTTCATCCATCGTGCAGGTAGCTACTGAACGCCTGTGTGCAAAAAACTTCAACACATGGAACACTTTTGCAGTCTAGGGGGCTAGCTAGCTCTTCTCTCCTCCTTTCTGCTTTTGCAAAAGTGTTTTAAGAATTTTTAAATCACTAATTTCTTCACTAATATTTCCTGTGATAATAATAAAACTCTATAGCAGTTCTATTTTGTAACAGAGTATGTTGTATACTATCGATATTGTCTAACAGTTCTGATAAAAGCATAGGTTAACATGTTCAAAAATTTCACCTTCATGTTCTCATCTAGGTCAGGATGGGTATTAATTGCATGATGCAACTGATCAATAAACTTCCCAAATGGCTCTGTTGGTTCCTGTCGTACTGTAGTAAAAGACGGAGCTGTCTTATCATCATGTACTGCTTGTATTGCTTTTTGTGTCAGCTCCTGATTGAGCTGCAATACTTTGTTGACAAATTGTACTTGCCAGTTTGCTTGTGCAAAATTTCTAACTCTATTAATAAGGTCTTACTTGCAGTCTTAAGACCTGGCAAATTTTTTCAGCCTCTGACTGGTTATTGCCTTTCTGATCACAACTCACAGCTGTGCTACAAAAGCTGTTTCACCTGAAAAGCACAGATTCTTTTAACAAGCATAAAGTAAGATATATGGGTGAAAAGAAAAGAATTCCTATAGATCACTTAGGCCCTCAGTTAAATGCGATTTGTAAAAGAAAAGCAATGTATCAACATTTGCTTTGGGATGTATAATAGAGCTCCAGGATTTTAACAACAAAAAAATAGGTTTTGTCAAAGCTGAGGAATCATCTATTGAAAGAATGAAACCACAGGACTGAAGAACTGACAAAAGTCATATCTGAGTACACTGTAAAAAAAAAGGAAGTCTTTTCTACACTTAACCACTCTCAGCAACTCCAAAATCTCAATAAATCTCATTCAAGATGTGATACATAGCATTCGTGAGTGTAAAATCAAAAGGAATACTGAGCATTCTCTGCCTAAAATCCCTAGAATGCAAACAAATCATACCAGCTAGTAAGTTAAAACTACAACAGAGAAATAAATACCTTCTTTACAGATGAAGTGATCAAAGACTGCAAACAGTGAGAATTTTTCTCACCATTTAAAACTATGCCTTTGCTTTCAATCCTGCATATGCAGATTGCAAGTAAATACTAACACCTGGCAAAGAAGGCAGTCTCATGTCAGGGCACCGCAGGGGTCTCTTGGCACTGGAAATGTGACAATCCAAGCTGTATTAAATGCCACAGTAGCATTGCTTCAGTTACAAAACCATTGCCTAGAGCAGCTCATAGAAAGACCAGTGTGTACTATACACAGCTCTAAAAAAGAAGGTGGTATTGCACTGGCATAGTTAAACTGAAGCAATTTTGTACGTAAGAATGATGCACTAATTTAAAATTGGTTTATTTATTAGTTTATTCTTGCTTCACAACAGTGCCATATCTATGGGCAAAGTAGGCTTCAGTCTTAAGTAGATGCTTGGACTATCAGTCTCATAGGATTAGCAATTTTAAATTAAGGAAGAAGTTGCAAGAAAAGGTAATTTCATGCTTCAAAAAGAACTTTCATTTATTTCAAAGGCTTGGAACCTAGAACTATCAGTTCAGAATCTTATTCAAATGTTGATGTCTCAATACATTTTAAAGTAGCTTTCAATTAGGTTAAATAAAGAAAATAGAAGCTGATGAAGATAGCTCAGTAAGAATTTCTATTTCTAGATAAAGCTGCTTTAAATGCATAATCAATTCTGCTAACTGTGGGATGTGATGCACATGACTGAGTTTATAGGGGTTTAGTGAGAGTTTTGTGCCGCTTAATATGTTACTGTGAACAGTCAGTACAAAGATAATGATATAAATATAAAAGAGTGGGTCTATAACTTCTACTCCTTCTCATTGAAAACGTACATATATCGCATAAGTCATACTTGGCAGTATTTGCTCTGGGCTGCAACAGTATTTGCTTTCCTTTTAAACTGTTTCATCAGCCTAAATTCAAAAAGTCCTTTTTCAGTTTTCTTAGCTCAAATAAGCATACAGACAAGGCAAGCATTCAGGGAACATTTCCTGTATTTAAACTCTCTCAGTTAACAGTGCTGTAACTCAAGTCTCATCCAAGCCATAACAGGATCTTAAGAAAGCTAAATTGTATGTGTGTGGAAATCTGTAGCAGAAAGAGAAGAAATAAAAATTAGGTCAGTCTAATTGTTTCCTGTAAAGGACAAAAATATCTTATTCCTTCAGACCTCTTTCTCACTTAATCACAATGAGATGTGTAGACTGAAACTTAATCAGACAGAAGAAGGGTTAGGAGAGCACTGATTACATTTTTATGTAGATTTGCCTGTCCATCCTAGCTGAAATGAATTCTGATGTCTTTTTGACATAAACAAGGTAGGATTTGATAGAATCTAGCAGTTATTTGAGTCCCAATAAGTAACTCTCTTTCCTGTCACTTCACTATCTAATCTTACCAGCATTGTGATCTACACTGGGACAGCAGCTCAGTTCTTTGATATCAAACTAGCAGATTGACAAGGAGCACAAAAACTAGGCCCTAATATTTCTTCCAGGGGTCCAAGAACTTCAAAGCTCTCTCAAATAGCTAAAAATCACTTCAAAGATCATGCTATGAAGTTAAAGGGGAAACGGTCTTTTCTCGAAGAATTTTATAAAGAAACCACAAGAAAACTATGTTTTCTCAACCAGAACAAAGTTACATCTTTTTGCAGCTTTTGTAAACCAGACTTATCTTTCCCTACTCATTCTCATTAACACATGCCATTTGAAAAAATATACATAACAAATAGGAATGTCTCTAGATGTCAAAATCTGGGAAGTGTATATGGTGAATCACCACACCAAAAGACCTAGAATACTGCAGTGCAAGGGACAGCATAGACTCTTACAGGCTTCACCGTCTCCAGTCTATACAAGCATCCCTGCCACTAGAACCTGAGATAAAGCTTAAAGAGCTAAGAGAAAAAATGTCCTTATTATTGGAGATAATACTTATTCTTAAAATGCTGTCACACAGATGTAGTGTAATTCGATCTCAATCCATACTGAGTAATCGCAGACTTAGCTTCTCTTAACATCTTCCAATCTAAGGCTTGATAGTTTCTATTTCCTCCCGCATCTATTATAACCGGAAATGCGTTAGGAGTTAAAGACACAAACTTTCCCTCTATTATAGCATCTCACAGAATTCCCTTCTATCTCTGTACCGGACCCTCCCGACTCTCGCCAGCCCCTGATCCCCCAAACAGCAGATTTACAAATCCTCCCGGCACGGTCCCACGCCCTCTCCCCTCCCTGAATGGAGTCTGTGGAGGTGGTGGAATCGACAGAAAAGGGTTTGGGGGAACCTGCCCCTGTATGGGGGTATGGGGAGCCGACAATGGCAGAGGAGGTGCAGAGGGCTCGTCGCCTCAACTTCTTTTCTGCCACAGATGCCTCCAAAGCTGCAGCTGCGCCTGGTCCTCTGAGTCTCTCTTTCCGTCCTTGTAGTCTGATGTCGAACTCGGGGATGGGGGCGCAGACGGCGGCAGTGGCAAATAGAGCGGCGTGGCGGTGTGGGCTGGTTCGCGGCCCCTCCCCTCCCCCCGTTTTTTCTTGCCGAGGCTGTCTCTTGCCGGGTTCGGCGGGGGGGCGGTGGCTGCGGTGGCTCTCGACGGCTCGGGGTTGGTGTCGCGCGGCGATGACGTTAGCAGGGTGCGATGGTGGTCGCTCAGCGCGGGCTATGGCATCAGGCGCGATCGCGGCAGGGGCAATCGCGTTCGCGGACGGGCAAGCGGCGGTGGGCGCGGGCACGGGCACGGTCAGGCAGGGCTGGCAGGGCTGACGGTACACGGCGGCGCAGGGTCCTGGCCAAGGCGGCGCTGGGGGGACTCCCTCGGCCCAGGACTCTCGACCGGCGCTCGGCGCGGGCACAGGAGCAGCAGGGGGAGCGGCTCCAAGCAGCGGCGCGGCAGCAGCCTCAGAAGCGGCGGCGGGAGAAACAGCGGCGGGGAGGGCGGTGGAGAGCTCGCCGCGGGGGGAGGCACTGCTAGCAGTGGCCTCCCTGGCGTCCTGCACAGAGCTAGAACTCTCCGGGGCTGAGGACGAACTGCTGCTGGGGCCGCTGGCTGACGGTTGGGCAGGAGCCTGCACTTTGGAATTCGCCGGCAGCGCGATTGGTGGAATAGTGAATAAAAACTGAAAAGCTGACCTGCTCTCTTTGCTTTCAGTTTAGCTGCTCGCTAATGCAGCATAGGCTAAAGCTGTAACTTGCCTCTCAGTTCTCATAGATTGCAGTGTTTTGGTCAGCAGCCGCCACAACGTAGGATAGCAAGCTGCTGCCTTAGATCTTTGGGTGATCTCTTCCCACAGTTGCTTCCCTATAGTTTCCCATTCTGGAACTTCAAACACAGCATTTACTGTGGGAATTAACCCCTTATTTCAGACCCAATTTAACAACCCTTTAAGGGTGCCTGTATTATAACTCTCTCTTAGAGAGAATATATTGGAGGAGCTTCAGCACTGCCTTTTCTTCTTTGCTATGTGCTATCCCCATCTCCTCTCCGACCGCTCACCTGATCAGGGTGAGATTCCAAGTCGACTGTGGCTCGAGCTCTTTTTCCGGTGCCGGGGCAGCACCCTCACGGACAGCTTTCCTGCTCCCTCTTCCCGGTGCCTCACTGTCCTTGGGGAACACAGCAATCTGAAGGGTCCCTGACCGGACGCCACTTGTGGATGGCAGGAGTTCAGAAACAACACATAGACGATCAATATGATCAGACGATGTCCAATTTATTATTTAAAGGAGTTAACTTTTATACAGTTTAGTTTGTTCCAGTTACATGCTTACAACAAGGTAATTGGATAGCTCAGTCTGTGCACACGTCTCATGCTTTCAGTTCATTGGATCTGAAGCTCTGTCCACGCAGCCTGAGATCATTCTTGGCACCCAAAGTCTATTGATCCGCCTTTAGGGGTTTTCTGAGATTCTGCAGGTGTACCTTTATCTCCAGTTTCCCAAGGCTTTCTACTATAAACATACTATTTTCTCATACCTTATAACTATAAACACACAGCTAACGAGTATAAACATTGCATAGTTTCACACAGCTTGCAGCTTCTAAAGTCATGTCAAGCAAGGCCTACAAAATGCAGGAGAAATTGCTCAGAGAAAACTCTCTGCTCTGGCCACACTAATGATAAAGCATTATAAAGCCCAACAGAAGATGAAGGTATTTAACTGATAGAGGTAGATTCATATATAAATTATGAAGTAAGTTGAGACATTATCTATTATAACAGTTAAGAAAAAAAACTGAATCAATTTACAAATTAAACTGAAGTTACAAGAGAGTAAAAATACATTTCCAAAATCCCTAGGAAATGTCACAGAACATCTGCTGGTGATGCTTCCTGGGTACCAAGACCAAGAAGAATTAAAATAGGGGAAAACACAACAAATGTGATGCACTGAGTGCAGTGAAACTGCAAAATCACTAAAAGTTTAAGATGAGCACTCAGCTGACTGTGGATGTGATCTCTCATACAGCATATACCCTTATACTTCATTTACCCAACTCTCTCTGTATAAAGAGATCACTGACTTATGCCATATGCCGCCAAAAAGTCATCCACACTCATTTGAAGATACCCATAGAGTACACTGTTTTGCCTCTGAATTACCTTAACTGTTTTGTTCCCATATCTCTAAGTTGTGAGATTCAACCTCCAGGCTTTAGTTCTTACCACACATCTCTGTAAGTGGAGAGTCCTCTTTGTTCAAGGCTTTCCCCTTGTGAAGGCACATACACATCCTCATGCTTCTCAAGCTCTTCAGTCTGAGCTGTTAGCTTTCTGAGCCTTTCACAGTTTTATTGTTAATTTTAAAGCAAAAAAAAAAAAGTTTCTCTACACTGTCTCAATTTTTCAATAGCCTGTAAATATTTTATAAAGCATGGTAGTACACCATCAGAATAGCATGCAGTGTATTAGCACCACTCTTGCCATATAGGGAAGGAACAACCAGCTCCTTTACTCCTGCCCCTTTGTCTCATTTACAAGCCCAAGACTGAATTAGCCTTTTTCACCGCAGGGTTGTAATTGGGAGACCACCATTTCTTTTTCCAGTAACCCTCCTACCCCCCCAATCCTTTTTTGGTCTGGCTTAGCCTGAGTTACTAAGCACTTGAAAGTGCTCTTCTCAGTTGGCTGCTGCTCATCCTTACTGTAGCAGGGAGAATGCCAAAACTGAAACCAGTACACTGTTGAAAGCTCAACAAAATATTTATTACAAAGAAGTAGCCAACAAAACAAGAAGCCGAGAGACAGGAAAGAGAAGGGAAACAAGTCCCCAAGACAACCCCCCACTCACTCAGGCGTTATTTATGAGGTTGTCTTACAGCCCTCAGAATGCTTAGAATTACCCATAGCAGAAGCTGCATCCTCGGAGCATCAGCAGGCTCACAAAATGGCAGGTGTCCCCACAAAGGCAACATTGTCCTCCATGTGAAGCTTAAGTCCCCTCCCAGCAAGAGCTATCTGCTTTTTATACAATTAACCTATGACATCTACCTGGGCAGGTGTGGCCAGCACCGCCCAGCTAGAGGCCTTCGGTCCCTCCCCCCATTATGTAAGTGGTACCCTGTAGGGTGGCACGTGTCTTTATGTAATAAAGAAAATACATGCTCTCTGTGAGGTGGTAAAACAAAGAGGTTTATTTCAAATTCGGTGCTGCTTTTATCCCTTAAAACCATGTGACTTCCTTGACCAATAGGGTTGTCTATATCGGCACATGCTCCCTCGGGCACTCTCGCCCTGGTACATTCCCTCGTACCTTAGACACGCCCCCTACATCACCCCCCTCTTAATTATTTAAGGAGGTCACGAAAACAGTGCAAAACCAACAGTGCAAATAATCAGAACAGTACATTGTAAACCACCAAAGCTCGCAATGACCCAACACATCGCTTGGTTTGGCCTCTTATACTTCTATTGTAAACCTTTTAAAACTTTCTTATATTCTTAAAGGGTAGTGCAACTTGGAAAAATAACTTTATTAACCTAGGGGCCTTAGCCCAACTGTGTATAAACTTATAACCTTTATTAATCTGAGGGTTTTTAAATAACTGGGGAGTTCAACTTTATTTAAGAAACAGGCTAAGCTTAGCAAAACTAAATTCTCTTAAAGTGACCTTGTGGTGGAGGTAATGTTATTTTGTGAGGTGTTTTGTGTTTAAATATTTGTCCAGTCAAACAACTCTCTTATTCATTCACTCTTCTCATTCACCGACGGCCGTCTTACACTCACACTCACACATGCACAGATACTTTGTAGACTTCTTTTCACCACATTGGTCGTCCCTTGATGTAAACCTGAAACATAAACATAACTCTTTTTATAACTTCTGCATTACTCTGGTTCTTGTTGCTGTGATTGTGTACTTAAATAGGGTTTTACACACCTGGAAGGAATCCACTTAAGTTCTTTTCCTGTAGCCACACAGGCATAGCCTCTCCCCCAAGTCACAAGATCTAGGGGTCCCGTCCACTGTCCCTAAACCAAATCTTTAACCATGACTGGTGGTTTGGGAGAAGGATACGCCTGAGGTCTATGTTGCCTTTCATACTTACTTCTTTCAGTGCTGTCACAATTTAAAAAATTGATAACATGTGGCTTTCCACAGATGCTCTTGCGGGCTATACAGGTTCCCCCCTTTTTTGTTGTTGTTCTTTGAACATGTGTTTCAGTGTGTGATGTGCTCTTTCAATAATTGCCTGTCTTATGGGTTAGTGTGAAATGCTTGTGACGTGAGAATTTTCCTATTTGATAGGAAGTGAAGCTGATTTATTATTAGTGTTGATCTGCTTTGAGGTATTAAGGGTTGCTAAGCAACTAAGCCAGTGTGTTTTACACTCTTGACGTTTTGTCCAGTGGATGCTGTGGCAGTTATGTTTTGTGGAAGTGTATCTATTTACATGTACTTGTTTCAATATGTTAAATTCGGAGATGTGTATATCTGTTTGCCAGATGTCATTTGCCATTAACTTTCTAAGGTTAACACTTTCCTGAGATGGCATGGGTGTGATTTTCTGACAGTTTGGGCATGACATAATGATGTCGCGAGCCTAACTGTTATTTGGAATTGTCTCTTGAGAGAATGTGCGTTCTGATGGAAAATTGAGTGAGATAATTTCGCTTGTTCTAGGACTCTAGGTATGGTGTTAAACAGCTGCTTTTACAAGCTTCTCAGTTTCTGTCAGTCATTGGCCCTGGCATGTTAGCATGTGATTTTGTGTGTATTATATAGAAATCAAACCTTCTGTGATTCACAAGAACTCAAATAGAACGCATTTCAAACAACAGGTGAGGGTTAACAATATCTCGAAGAAACAAATTCTCGAGATGGGAGATTAACTATGCAGTATAACAGGAATCAGTTACAACATTAAAAGGTTGTTCAGAAAATTTCCTTAAGGCAACACGAATGGTAGCCAGTTCCAGAACCTGTACCGAAGTTTGGTTCATGGTCTGTACCTCTCGTTCCCATTGTTCTGTGGCAGGGTGTTACCCAAGTCACTGCAGTCTTTTGTGTTTTTCCCAGATTCATCTGTGAAGGCCCTGAGGCATTTCACTGGTTCATTTTTGCATCTGGTGGTGGTTTTTAAAGGTAAGTTATTGATTTCTGCCCACAATCTGTGTTTAGGGAGATGTATTGAAATGTCATCGCCAAAAGCTTGCCAAGGCAGCTTGGAATCCTGCGTCATCAGCTAGTATCCAATCTAAGTTGTCCTTCGTATCTGGGATGTAGATGATGGCAGGATCCTTTCCATCTAGTTCCTGCAGTCATCCTCTGCCTTTAATGACAAGCTTTGTAAACATCTCATTAGCAGTCTACACAGTTTTAGGTGGTGTGTGGGGTAGAAACAGTGACTTAGAATTTGCAGTGGGTCTTTGTCAGTCTGATCCCACTGAAACAAGACTGCAAATGGCTGGTACCTTCTGGGAACTAAGGTTAGGCAGATTTGCAATTAAGGAATTCTCTTCCTGCCCTGTCTATTCTCTATTGCTTTGGCACAAATGTCTAACGCCTGCTTTGCCTCTGCTGTCAGAGACCTGTTAGACATTAGGCTGGAGTCCCCCTTTAGCAGCACAAATAGAGGGTGTAGTTCCTTTGTGGTTATGCCTAAAATAGGCCTGTGGTGGTTTGGGCTAGGCCTTCCTTGGTGACCAGTTTGTAACCAAGGAAGGGTCCAGATTTACCCAGTATTCCCTACGATTTTTACGTAAGCCAGATTATAAGAAGAAAGGAGGAGAGGCCTTTGCCCTCTTTTCCTTCCTGCAGCTTGGAGGTGCAGGTTCCCTGCTGTTGAGTCTGCCGTGTTGGGGAGCGAGGCCTGGTTAGGCCTTGCCGACCTTGGGAGACAGAGGTTGCTGGCGATCGTTCCGGAGCGACTCTCGGTTGTCCCAGGAGAGTAGTGAGCTATTTTCTTTGCTAACTTTTTTAGTTGTTAGATATTGGGTCACTAATTGGGATATATATATTTTTTATTTTAGTTTTATTCCCTTTCCCTTCCCCCTTCCCTTTCCCTTGTGAAATTGTATATTTTAATTGTATATAGGTGTAAATATATTTATATATCTCACTTTGGTTGTCTCTCTCTCGTTTCGGGTTTTCTTAGTTTTTTTTTCTCCCTCTTCTCCCTGAGGTTTTTTTTTGGGGGGGGGGACTTCTGGTGGCAAGGTTTGGAGACTTGGCAGGGAACCAGCTTCAAACCATATCATAGGCCTTAACCAGTTGATGGTCCCCAGGAGCTTTTGCAACTCGTGTAAAGTTAAAATGTTTTTTACCTCGAGCTGCAGTGGCTGTGGGGAAATTTCTTGCTGCGTGATCTTCCATTCAAGGTAAGTCCAGGGTTGTGATGGTTGGATCTTCTCTGACACAACCTGTAACTCAGCATCTTGGACAGTTTTGGTTAGAGCAGTATAATAAATGGCAGTTCATTTCTTGTGGCCGTGGTTATTAATATGTCATCTACGTGATGGTGTATGATAACTGTCTGATTTCTCATCAGGTTGTTTTGCATCCCCTGAGGAAGGACAGCCCAGCAGTAGCCTTGCATGGGCTGTGCATTGTTCAAGGCTGTGATGGAAAAGGTAAACCTTGGCTTGTCCTCAGGGTGTAGGAAGATGGTAAAGAAAAAGTCCTTTAAATCAATTACTATTAGAGGCCAAATTGTTGGGAGCATAGCGGGTGAAGGCAGTTTTGGCTGCAATGCTCCTGTAAGCTTTATGACTGCATTTGCTGCTCTTAACCTTTGCAGTGTTCTCCACTTCTCACCTTTCTTGGGGGTGCAGAATACAGGGGTATTTTTGGGGCTGGTTGTTGGCACATTGTGGCTTGCCTCAAGCTGCTTCCTCTCTTGCTCAGGAAAGCGGGTGGCAGAGAGGAGGATAGCGAGCAGCACAGCAGCAAGCAATGTGATGCTCATGGTGTGGTTTCTGCCTCGCCCACGGCACTCTTGGTACAACTCAGTCCATTCCCTGTTGTTTAGGTATTTGTGGGATGTTGCTTCTAAGGGTCTCCAAGGACAATCCCTCTGAGAGTGGTCAGTTTCACCACATGTAACACAACTAGCTCTGTGTCTGGCCTCATCTTTTACTCCTAACTGGGCTTTTAGGGTTGTAGCAAAAGGGGTAGATTGGTGTTTCACAGAGCTAACTCTTTGGTAGGGTTGAACTAGTTCAGTAATGCTGTAGCTCTCCCCTTCAGGAGGGGCCTGTAAAGTTCTTTTACAGCTTGTGTTCGCCTTTTCAAAAGCCAATTGCTTATACAGCATCTCTCTGGCTTTATTGTACTCAACTTGCTTCTTTAAAGCAGATTGCAGCCGATCTAAGCATAGTGAATTTGGTTCAGTACAACCTTGTAACACTTTTGTGGAGGATAGATTGCTATTTTGGTCTGTAGTGAGAAGGTTTTTCATAGCTTTCAGGGCCTGTTTGGCTATTACACCGTATATCTCTCTATGGTACTTAGATTGTGTATCTATTGAACTATAATTTCTATTCCCGGTTAGCTGATGTGTTGTGATGCCTGTTTGTGGATTATTAGCATACTCAGAGCAATTCTTTTGAAAGTCAGTTAACCAGACTGTATATTGGATGTTATTAAGAACTAATTTCATTAGATTCTTCCAGTCATGTGGGGTAAAAAAATAGATGGAACTCAATGTTTCCAAATACTTGAAAGTATCGGTTAAGGACATGTCAGCATCTCTTACTGACTGCCTCAATTTCTCTGTAGCCTCATGTGATAGAGGTTGAAATTGAGGGGGCTGACATTGGCTAGTATCGATTGAGCATGCCTGAATATTATTCAAGCTTCCCACTTGAAATGCTTTGTCCAGACATTGTTCCCACATGTTAACTGACTTTCTCCCATTTGCCTCTTCGCTCCCTCCCGCTGGAACTATTCCTGATTCCTCCTCTTCATCCTTCTTTGTCTCCCCCCATGTGGCTCCAGTAATCCCAGCTCTCTGTGGGGGGGTGTGGGGGGGTGGTGGAGGCGGTGAGGGGGCGGGGCTGCCTTCCCTCTCATGCCTATGGGTGGGGCGGGGCTGCGCTGAGGCCGGAAGAGACAGATCGACTTTCGGTCTGTTTGGCAGGCAAGATGGCTGTGCCCAGTCCGAGACACATGGTCGCTGTTCATCCGCAGCGTGGGGTGGTAAATATGCTGGGTTACCTCCCTCATGACTGTAACAGAGCCCTGTGCACTGACCCCATGGGCTGGGATCTCGCATTTCACACTTTGTTCCCTCCCAGTGACTTGTGTCTCTGTGGTGCTCGGTTCTCGACCCGAAGTTTAACTCACGAACGGTTCTTTTCTCTCCCCCCAGTACATTTCATGAGTTTCTGTTACTATGTTTGGGGGTTGTGCTGCTGTTAGCAGTGTGAGTGGGGAGGGGGGTGTGCGTTAATTGTTTCATTTGCTCGTGTGCCTTGTGCAGGGGAGACCTTATCCCTGCATAAACTGCCACTATGCTGCAAGCCCCACGGTTGCTTGCCTTGGTTCCAGTGTTTTCTATGTGTTTAAATGTAACACTTCTGTTATTGGGAGTGTAGGGTGTACAAAACTCTGCTTTTGTAGTTTGAATGTGGTAAGATTTTAGCAGTAAAGTTAATGTTTAAACGTCTATGAGGTTTCTATGGAGACAAAGTTCCCCGTGTTTACCTTGGCTCCAGGCGGTTGCAAGCACACGTGTTTGGGAGTCTTTTGTCTGACTGCTTTTAGTTTCGGTTTCTCAGAAGTTGTTTCTCTGTGGTTTTCTTTCCTCTCGACGTGTCTGCGGGGTCCGGCGTGGGTCCCCGGGGCTTGGCTGCAGCGGCGAGGGGTCTCTCAGTGCAGCTGGCGGCTCCGGGCGTGGCGGGGCGTGGCTGTTTCTTGGCAGTGGCTCGCACGGGGGCGGCAGCGGCAGGGGGAGCGGCTCCTTGGCGTGGGTAGCGGCGGCGGGGCTCAGGGGCTCTCCGGCACTGGGAAGCGGCGAAAAGCGGCAAAAAGCAGCAGAGGTTCCTTTGGGGTCTGCAATGCTCCTGGTGAGTCTTTCTGTGGCTTGGATGGTCTGCGGTGTCGCCACAGGGAGGCACGAGGCGTCTCCGGGGCTCCCCCGGTCCGCTGAGCGGTGTGGGGGGGTCCAGGTACCTGCTGCGTTCGGCGCGGTTTTTGCGGGTCCCGCGCGGTTTTTAAGCGTGGCGCGGGGCCAGCAGGGGTGGAGGGCGACCTCTGGTGTGGATGTTTAGGCGGCGCTGGGCTCCGTTCAGCGGGAGTCCCGGTGCATCCGGCATGGGGTCCCTGTGGTGGCAGGTGGGGGGGGAGCGGCCGGTGGCAAGCGCGTGGCTCGGCTGTTTCTCATCACTTGCAGACTGCGGCACGCGTGGGGGGAAGGGCGGCTGGGTGGCACGTGGGGTCCTAGGGTCCCCAGGGCGTCCGGGGGGGCGGCAGGCTGCAGGCGCAGGTTCTCGGTGATTTTTCCTTGGCTTGGAGGATCCGCTCTGTCGTCACAGACAGGCAGGGATTGGCAGGAGGCGGCAGCACTTTCTGCTAGGCAGAAAACTGATGCGGGTTTTCCGGGGTCTGGCGGTGGGGCTGGGGTGTTACGGGCAGCGGTGGGGCCAGTTCCGCGCAGTTGGTTCAGCCCGGGTTTCCGAGCTGCGGACACGCTGCCGCTTAGGGAAGTGTCTTGGCCGTGTGTTAGATGTTGGGGCTGCCTCTCAGCCTGACTCACCGCTCTGGTGTATGTTGGACCCCGGTCTGCTGTCTTTGGCTGCCTGCTGTTCCGATCTCTCGGCTTCTTTTCTTCTTTCTTCTTTTCGTCTTGTTCCTGTGCACTTTTCCTAATATTTTTTCGAGCTCACTAAACTAAGATTGCGTTTCTCAGACGCTGCTGAGACAACGGCTTAAAGACGTCTATGTTTTTTTCGGTGAAAGATCCCCGCATCGGATTAATCGATGTGATAATCGGAATCTACCGATAAATTTCCTGATTCAGGGTAAGCTAAACTGACCTAATATAGGTTCAAGCCCCAAGTACAGGCGTCACATGTAGGGTGGCACGTGTCTCTATGTAATAAAGAAAATACACGCTCTCTGTGAGGTGGTAAAACAAAGAGGTTTATTTCAAATTCAGCACTGCTTTTATCCCTTAAAACCATGTGACTTCCTTGACCAATAGGGTTGTCTATATTGGCGCATGCTCCCTTGGGCACTCTCGCCCTGGTACATTCTCTCCTACCTTAGACACACCCCCTACAGTACCCCTTCTGCACATGTGTGAGTACATTGGAAATCCCCCTGCGCCTGCATGCTACACATCAGGGGTCTTTCCTAAATGAGTCTGGGGGCTTACTTAATGCTCCTCCTCTTCACTTTCTCCTTCAAATGTCCTTGGAGGGTCATTGGCCAATAGCCAGTCACCAATTAATTTCAGTTTATACAAGATGCTTCCTTCAAGTGCGGCGGCAGGAGTTCAGAAACAACGCACAGACGATCAATATGATCAAACGATGTTCAGTTTATTATTTAAATGGCTTCGCTTTTACACAGTCAGCTCCTTCCAGGTACGTGATTACAACAAAGCGATTGGATAACTCAGTCCATGCACGCGCTTCATGCTTTTAGTTCATTGGTCCCTATGCCCTGTCCACGCATCCTGATGTCATTCGCGCCACCCAAAGTCCCTCCTACCGATCCACCTTAGGGACTTTCCAGGGGACTTTCCAGCTTTCTCTTTATTGGTCACGTACACACAGTTTCACACAACTTGCAACTATAAACTATTGTTTTAATAACCTCCAAAGTTATGTCAAGTGAGGCCTACCGCTTCTCAGAGCTGGTCGTATGGATTGTTCACGAAGTGTCCATTATCCTGTAAATACTCCACATTCAAGGACGAAGTTCTCATTTATCAGTGCTTGTTTTCACATAACTTGGCAGGAAAAGAACAGACTCTCACAGGTGGCTGGGCCAAAAACAGTCAAAAAATAGCAGCGTCTAATTAAGCACGAATACACTTGCCTATTAGTCCACTAAAAACAAGAGGATTGGACAAAGATGTCAGTGATGTGCCAGTAGGGATCATAAAAAGCAACAGTAAGCATGAAGAGCAAGATAAGAGCAGACAGTTTCAAATTTTGGTATTAATAAATAAATAAATCAAACATACTGCTGACTTCTCAGTGGTTCTTTTCTCAGTGGTCTCAGCTTTTTACACAAAGTGTTTAATGTTGCTAAAGATTTCTGGGATTTTCTGATATTTTTTTAGATGATAATATATGAAAATATCCCACATTGCAGAGCATCTGAGTACTTGTATCTGGAGTTGTTTTGACACACACACCCCTCATGCGTTTTCTGGAAGTTTTACAGTATATCAGACATCATAATTTTAAAACAATGCACACATCTAATCTTTATTTCTCTTAAGATAAATTGTTATGGTTAGCAGCTGTGAAACTCATCAGATCACATACTAACAGCCCAAAAAATTAAATATGACCATTTGTTCACAGAATTCATGCAAAATTACTCAGACCTCCCCTAGATAATCTGCAGCGGACTACGCAGGAGTTCAGTCTTAAATCATAGAATCATAGAATCAACTGGGTTGGAAAAGACCTCTGAGATCATCGAGTCCAACCCTTGATCCAACACTGCCGTGGTTACTAGACCATGGCACTAAGTGCCACATTCAGTCTCATCTTAAAAACCTCCAGGGACGGTGAGTCCACCACTTCCCTGGGCAGCCCATTCCAATGTCTGGTTACTCTCTCTGTAAAAAATTTCTTCCTAATATTCAACCTAAACCTCCCCTGGCAGAGCTTAAGACCATGCCCTCTTGTCCTACTGCTGGTTGCCTGGGAGAAGAGACCAACCCCCCACCTGGCTACGACCTCCTTTCAGGTAGTTGTAGAGAGTGATGAGGTCTCCCCTGAGTGTCCTCTTCTCCAATATCAATATCAACATCAACCAATATCAATCTTCTTCAATATCAACCATCTCACTCAAGTTTGCCAACAGTGGCATCTATCAACTCTGATTTTGGCAATACATCTGTTAGAATTTGGACCAAAACCAAACTCATTCCATATCTGCCATCAAACAGGCAAAGGATCTAATTAATTATCTGGCAAGATTTCAAATATTAAAATGGAAAGGGTTCTCCATTCTGTTACCAATTTCCCTAGACAGCCATTTTCTTATTAAAAAAATGGTTTTTAATAAGTAAGATTTGCTAAAGTGGTTTGTGACATTACTAAAGTGGGGAGTATAAGCTAATTTATAACCTACAAAAATTCTACCATGTGTCTGTTATATTGGCCATTAACCACAATCCTATTTAAAGTAGCTAAAAAGTCACTACAGTTGCATTTCTATAAAATCCGTGAGCTGTTCCTTAAGGAGTTTCAGCCTCAGGTCAACCCCATAAGACATTTGGTGTGTTAGTCAAGGTATGGCTCATTTTGTTGACTATTATCCCTGAATATCTAAAAAATAAAAATAATGTAATGAATAGAATGATATCTGCTACCAGTTTCTTTACACCATGCCCAGAGGTCAGCAGGTTTGACCTGAATCAGACTAATAGTGACACTGAGAAATAGGGAATCAAAGAGTCTGGTGGCTTTATCAGTACTATCTTTTACTGCAGTGACATGTTTAGCATCACATTCCTGAGATGACATAAAAAAAATTAATAAGGGAGCTAGAACTGGTGAATAAGTAAGTCAGAACCTACTGCCCCCACCGCAGAACAGGGGACACCAGCAGCTGGTGACACCCAAGCTTTCAGGACTGTGAGGCACTGGATCAGTATGTAATTATTGGGTTGGAACTAACTTGGGGGGGGGGGGGGCGGACAGAGCCAGGCCAGAGCACACATGGCAGCCCCTGAACTCACATAGCAGGCCTGCAGCCTCACAGAGTCCACATGGCAGCCCCAGAGCAGCTGTCAATCAACAGGGTAGCCTGGGAGCCCATCCACATCACGCCCTTTGGAACACCTAACTCAGCCTCTGATTGGCTACACCACCCCTCACTCCAGCCTGAAGGCACTGAGTGGCCAGTGAGCCAGAAGTCCTGCCTGGGAGGGGTGGCCACAGGTGGCCAAAGCACATAAATACAGGAGCACATGATCCTTATTTCCTCTTGCTCTTCTGAGGCTTGCCACCACTGTGCAAAGCTGGGCTTCCATAGGACTCTTTCGTGGTAGCTATTTTTCTCTTAATATCTTCTCTTAATCTCTTTTCTTCTCTATCTTTACTCCCTTTCCTTCTTTTAATCTCTTTCTTTCTTTACTCTCTTAATCTCTTTTCTTAATATTTTGGGTAACTTAAAACCAGTGGGTTGGATTCTGCTAAGTTGTGTGGGTTGTGCGTGTGCTGGGTCAGTGCTTTGTGGAATGCTTTGTTTTGGTTGTATGTTACCCCTTTTAAACTTTTGCCAAGATCCTTATTTTCTCCCATATTTCACCTAAAATTAAAAGTATCTCCCGGGAAAATGTGTGGAGAATTCTCTCTTTACACAATCTCAAGGTATTAAAGAACCAAAGGCTCTGCAAAAGTTCAGTGGGTGAACTTTTGGAGTCTTGAATATTGTTTTTAAAAAGTAATACTCCTGGTTAAGCTTGTGGCTTCTGTGTCTGGGGTTGTACAAGGACCAACCCCTTGTGATGAGTATAAGGCAAACAGAGCAATACTTAGAAGATTTTCTATGTCTATTCGTGCCAACACATACATCCGTACATTGACATTTTCATGCAGAAGCATGTATAACAGAATAGTTGCTTGATTGGATTTCTGCTGCTCACTCAAAGCTGTGTATAAACTGTTAAAATTAATCTGGAAAGCATGTGGATTTGATGATGAAAAAACCATGTTATCTGAAATAAAGAATTAAAAAAACAATCTTTAACAAATACATTTGCCATCCAGGTATTTGTTAACTTTATAAAAATCTCTTGGTGAAATATTTTATACGGACACCACAGTACGGAGGAAACAGAAATCATCCATGACTCCGTATTGGGTTTCTGTGGCCAGGTTTTGGGGGGGCTACACATGTGACTTCTGTTCGAAGCTGCTAGAAGCTTCCCCTATGTCTGGTGGAGCCAATGCCAGCCAGCTCCAGGACAGGCTTCCTGCCATTGGCCAAGGCCGAGCCAATTAGGAATGATAGTAACGCCTCTGTGATAACATATTTAAGAAGGGAAAGAAAGTTATTGTGCAGATGAAAATGGCAGCCAGGGAAGAGCAGAGTGAGAATATATGAACAATAATGTAGACACCAAGGTCAGTGGAGAAGGAGGGGGAGGTGCCAGGTGCCAGAGCTGAGGTTCTCCTGCAGACCATGGTGGAGCAGGCTGTACCCCTGCAGCCCATGGAGGACCATCAGGGTGCAGAGATCCACCTGCAGCCCATAGAGGAGACCACGCTGGAGCGGGTGGATGCCTGAAGGAGGCTATGACCCTGTGGGAGGCCCACGCTGGAACAGGGTCCTGGCAGGGACCTGCAGCCCGTGGAGAGGGGACTCCATGCTGGAGCAGGTTTCCCTGGTAAGACTTGTGGCCCTGTGGGGGACCCACGCTGGAACAACTTGTTCCTGAAGGACTGCACCCCATGGAGAAGTGACCCATGGGACAGCAGTTTTGTGAAGAAGAACTGTTGCCCATGGGATGGACTCAGGCTGGAGAGGTTCATGAAGGACTGTCTCCCGTGGGAGAGACCCCACAGGAGCAGGGAAAGGACTCCTCTCTCTGAGCAGCAGCAGAAACAACAACTGACCATAACCCCCATTCCTTGTGTCCCTGCACTGCTGGGAGGGAGGAGGTAGAACCTGGGAAGGAAGGAGGGGTGGGGGGAAGGTGTTTTTAAGATTATTTTACTTCTCATTCTTTTGCTCTGATCCTGTTAGTAATAAATTTTATTAATATCTCCACTTTGAGTCTGTTTTGCCCGTAATGGTGATCAGTAAGTGACCTCTCCCTGCTCTTATCTCAACTCATTAATCCTTCATTGTATTTTCTCTCCTTTGTCCAGTTGCAGAGGGGAGGGAGAGAGTGGCTTTAGTGGGTTCCTGGCATTTAGCCAGGGGCAACCAACTACAGTCTCTTATCACCGATGGTCATAACCCTTAATAGGGTCTCATGAAGCTTCTGTTGTGCCAAAAAAGCTCAAGTTGTCCTCCCACATGAGCTCCAGTAAGACCCCTGTACCTGCACAAAATTCTAATCTTTTTTCATAAAGCTATTCTGTTCATCCAAATGGCTTCTACTCTGAAGAATGCGATCATAGGAGCTGCTGCAAGGCAGTTTCTCTGAAACTAATGTACTGACAATTCAAGTGTTTCAAACCCTGCACCTCAAACTTCCAGGTTTAGTTCACTGGCATAAAGGTGGAATGCCCCATCCCTGGAAACATTCAAGGCCAAGTTGGATGGGGCTCTGAGCAACCTGGTCTAGTTGAAGGTGTCCCTGTCCATGGCGGGGGGGTTGGACTAGATCCCCTTTTGATATGGTTTGAAGCTGGCTCCCTGCCAAGTCTCCAAACCTTACCACCAGAAGTCATCCCCCCCCCCAAACCTCAGGGAGAAGAGGGAGAAAAAAACTAAGAAAACCCGAAACGAGAGAGAGACAACCAAAGTGAGATATATAAATATATTTACACTTACATATATAATTAAAATATATAATTTCAAAAGGGAAAGGGAAGGGGGAAGGGGAAAAAAAAAAGAACAAAACTAAAATAATATATATATGTATCCCAATTAGTGACACAATATCTAACAACTAAAAGAGTTAGCAAAGGAAATAGCTCACTACTCTCCTGGGACAACCGAGAGTTGCTCCGGAACGATCGCCGGCAACCTCCGTCTCCCAAGGTCGGCAAGGCCTAGCCAGGCCTCGCTCCCCAACACGGCAGACTCAACAACAGGGAACCTGCACCTCCAAGCCGCCGGAAGGAAAGAGAGCAAAGGCCTCTCCTCCTTTCTTCTTATAGTCTGGTTTACGTAAAAATCGTAGGGAATACTGGGTAAATCTGGACCCTTCCTTGGTTACAAACTGGTCACCAAGGAAGGCCTAGCCCAAACCACCACATTCTCCACCCCTTATTCCATACTATTTTTACGTAACGCCTACGTCTCACGTTCGCCTACATCCCGCGCATATATATACACATATACATATATATATATATAGTTCTTGTTGGTCTCTCGGCGCAGTTGTCTCGTCGTTGGAAAATCAATACCGATGTCAGTTCAGTTCAGTTCAGATCTTTGGTCTCCTCAGTCACAATTACAGTTCTGATTTATGGCTGTTTCATCACTGGACTGTCTCATCACTTGATACCAGCATCAGCTTAGTTCAGGTCTCTCTCTCTTTCATCTGGTGAATGGCTCCCTGTAAAAACACAACTCAGGACATACAATTAGTTTTTCCCCAAGGCTAAATTTCCTTGCGGCACACACTGGATGACTCCATCCTTCCTCATTATCCACCACGTATATCCTGGCCCTTGAGCAAAGACAATCCCACGAATGGGTTTGTCTTGGCCTGAGGCAGGGGTAACCCAAACAGCTTTCCCTAGCATTCCCCTCAAACGGATTGCTGGAACTTTATCTCCATCGACAATGTGAAGGGATTCTGCTTGTGCAGGGACAGCTCGATTGACAGAACCCCTGGTGTTAACTAGCCAGGTAGCCTTGGCTAAGTTTTTGTCCCAGTTTTTATAAGTCCCCTCACCTAGTGACTTTAGAGTTGTCTTCAACAGTCCGTTATATCTCTCAACCTTCCCAGCAGCTGGTGCATGATAAGGAATGTGGTACACCCATTCGATACCATGTTCCCTTGCCCAAGTGGTGACTAATTCATTTTTGAAATGAGTCCCGTTGTCCGACTCAATACGTTCTGGGGTCCCGTGTCTCCACAGGACTTGCTTTTCAAGACCCAGAATGGTATTCTGGGCCATTGCGTGGGGCACTGAAAAAGTCTCTAGCCATCCGGTTGTTGCTTCCACCATGGTAAGTACATAGCACTTACCTTGGCGGGTCTGTGGCAGTTTGATATAATCAACCTGCCATGCCTCTCCATACTTATACTTATCCCATCGTCCACCATACCACAGGGGCTTCAGTATTTTTGCCTGCTTAATAGCGGCACAAGTCTCACAATCATGGATAACTTCAGAAATTATATCCATGCTTAAATGTCGTAGGTCAGAAATTGTGTGAACAGTTTCTGTTGCATTTCTGTGATTTCTCCCCTGGCATGGCTGGGTGCAGATAGTAAAAAATGCTGCGCCACTAATATGGCTGCAGGCCTTGTGCCAAGATGCCAGGGAGGAGTTTTTGGGAGGTGAATAAAGTTTTCTCATCTCCTATGACCACCTGTTGTGGTCCAATTAGCAGGGAACAGCAGAGCATGTTTTCCTTATGTAACCAATGTTGTGTGAACAAGAAGCTGAGCGTCATGAGCACTATATAATCTGTCTTTCTCCTAATAAATCCGACATTTGCCTGATCATATTGATCCTGGAGCAATCTGTCCATACCCTTCCATCAACAACTGGTGCCTGCAATACAGGGACTCAAAGTTCGTCAGTTCTTCGGGACAGAAGACAAACGGAGAGCCGAAGGAAGCAGCTGTTAGAGACAGCGCTGAACCCCGGTGCTGTGATCAAAGCCGTGCACGGTCAAATTGGAAGCTCGCCTTGGCCCGGTGAGTCAGCTGGTGGGAGTATGGGGTCCACTGATTCTAAAGATGAAGAAATCGTGGGAAGGCTCCTCAAAAATATAGTCTCTCTAAGAGAGCCAAATTATGATAAAAAAGCCCTTGAAGGGTTAATTGTCTGGGCGAGAGCAAAGAATCTACTCCCCTCCGCTCAAGCAGCCTTTGAGGTATCCATTTGGGGTGCTATTAAGGCTCAAATATGGGAAGAAATGGAACGAGGGTCTAAAAATGTTAAAAGATATAGAAAATACCCTAAAGTTTGGCGCTTGGTCGTTGAATCGCTGAAAGAGTTAACTACGGATCAGCGAAAACTTGTAACTGCTCAGGGAACTTTGCCGGGATTTAGTGAGACCGCGGCGTGCCTCCGAGCCGATAAGTCTGTTAGCGGGGAGGTCCTAGTGCCTGCAGAGACCGTAAGAAATGCAGGAGCAGCGGAGAGCGACGCTGGCACTCTGCCAGCGCCACCGCCCTTCTCTGCGCCTGCGTTGCCAGCACTGCCACCTTCTTCTGGGCCTGCGCGGTCAGCAGAGTCAGAAGTTGTTTCTGAGCATGCGTCATCTGGAACAGAGCTGCTAGAAGCCTCCGAGCCACTAGATGTCGCTACATCGCCACTGCCTGGACTCATCATGTCGCCTGAAGTTACGTCATCAGTAGTCGTCTCTTCAGAACCAGGAAGTGAAACCATGGAAACTGTGGTCGCGGCAGCTGGAGTTGTCCCTTCAAGTGTTGCCGTAGCAACTGAAGCTACTTCGGCAAGGTCTGCCGCCTTGGCAGAGGCTGCTACCATCCTAGTGAGAGCTACCCTTTCGGCAGAAGCCACCACCGTTCCGACGGGGACCGGGGCCATCTCCGAACCGAGCATAGCTCCTCAGTCTCCCTCAGTTCTGCTGCCGAAGGAGGACGAGAAACTTAATCGTGATAATGCACAAGAGTTATTTTCATCATTTCCGTCCTCAGGCTTGTCTCCTCATGACAAGAGCTTGGACAATGGAAGCGAGAGCGCTATTATGCCTGCAATAAAAGACCTTAAGGACACCTTATTGCTTTGCTTTCAAAAGCTTGAGTCTAAATTAGAAGAGAGACAGCTTGTGCAGCTGAATACAACCCCCTCTAATGTTTTAACTTCAATTGAGAGTGAACCCTGGAAAGCTTTGGACTGGAAAATTTTAAAAGAAGTTAAAATGACTGTTATGCAGCATGGTTTAAAGAGTAATTATACACAAATAGTATTATGGTATCTTTTTACTGCTCATCTGCTGACACCATATGATATTCGTAAAATTATATCTATGTTACTTTCCCCTTTCCAGCAACTAGAATTTTTCACCGAATGGAGTGTCAGGTGTGCAGCAGTGGTTGCACAACCTAGGCAGGAAGGACACCCTCTCTTTGGTGTTTCTGCTGACATGCTCATGGGTTTCGGTCAGTATGACAGTGCATATTTGCAAAATCAGTTTCCAGATGAGGTATTAAAAACTAGTCAAGCTTTAGCTTATAAGTCATTGCTTCTCATAAGAGATGCAAAGTCAAGACTCCCATGTATTTCAATTAAGCAGGGACCCACGGAACCATACGATCAATTTGTAGATCGTTTACATGAGTCAATAAATTCAGATCCGGACATGGATAATAACATGAAAACAAAATTCTTAGATATGCTAGCCTATAATAATGCTAATGAAAATACAAAACGAGTTTTAAGTACACTACCTAAGAGTGCTACTACAGCCCAGTTTTTAGAAGCTGCTGCAAAAATAGTCCATCAAGAGAAAACAGCCTATTTGGTTGATGCTATAACTGCAGCAATAAAACCCCTTTTGTCTGTAGAGACTGACACTTCTTCAGATTCAGACCTACGTTCTGATGATGATGAAGAAGAAAATAATACTGGAGTTTAGAACAGATCAGCAACATCCCCAGAATTTTTTCAGAATTATTGAATAATAGAATTAGTATAGTGGAGTTTGTTGTAGAATAAAACTGTTATAAGTCTAGACTTATTAGCATAAGAGTATTTAGTAAAGACATTAGTGATTTAAGAATTTTTAACACACTTTTGCACAAAGAAAAGGGGGAAAAGAGAGATATCAGTTTTCCTCTATTGATTTGCAAAAGTGTTTCATATGTTTTAAGTTTTTTGTCCACAGGTGTTCTCTGATTATCTGCACATAAATGAAACCCTGGAAAGAAGCTGGTTCTTCAAAACAGAGCTTCAAAACAACATCAGTGTTGTTGCTGTTGCAGGTGACAGTGAATTGCCAAGAGGACACAGTGTTTGGTCTTATTGAGAGCACAATTTTTGGGCACAGTTTTTTCAGTATTACAAATGCACAATTTTTAGGTATTATGAGCACAATTTTTTGAAGAAGTACATAATTATAGAGGTTTAGAATTTAAGAAAGTGTGTTGTGTGAACTTTAGATTATTCACTATATATTAGTAAAAGAAAGTTTATCTATTTGGTTAAGAAGCTTTAACATCATAAAGTACTACGGAATTATAACTTTTTAGCTCATAGAACACACTGATATGGAATTCAAAAGTATGATTGTGTGAGTGTTGACAGTGGCCACTGTGAGAGTTTGTATGTTTGTATGTGTGTGTGAATGCATGATGATTAATGTGTTTTGATCCAACAAATACACAAACATCTCCAAATAAACACAGAAGACACATAACAAAAATAAATAAAGTTCCATGTCCAGAAGTGTTTTATACTGAATAAAGATTTTCAAGAATAAACCCTATATTTAGAAAAGCACTTTTAAGAAAATTTAAGAGCACAAACTTTGAAGTTATTAAGTTGTTAAGTTTGTTAATGTACTATTATTGTTATATGTAATCATGTTTTATTGATATGTTATTGGTACAATAAGGAGTATTATAGAAATGCAAATCAAACTGTTCAAAAACAAAAAAGGGGATTTGTCGTAGGTCAGAAATTGTGTGAACAGTTTCTGTTGCATTTCTGTGATTTCTCCCCTGGCATGGCTGGGTGCAGATAGTAAAAAATGCTGCGCCACTAATATGGCTGCAGGCCTTGTGCCAAGATGCCAGGGAGGAGTTTTTGGGAGGTGAATAAAGTTTTCTCATCTCCTATGACCACCTGTTGTGGTCCAATTAGCAGGGAACAGCAGAGCATGTTTTCCTTATGTAACCAATGTTGTGTGAACAAGAAGCTGAGCGTCATGAGCACTATATAATCTGTCTTTCTCCTAATAAATCCGACATTTGCCTGATCATATTGATCCTGGAGCAATCTGTCCATACCCTTCCATCAACACTTAAATCCACCCCTCGGTCTCGTGCCCATCTGTGGGTGGCATCTCGGCCCTGATGACCGGAAGCATCATGGGCCCATCGAGCTAGAAACAACTCTCCTTTCTGCTGCCAGTCTAGGTCCACTTGTGACACTCCTATCTGTGCAGCTCGGTCCGCTTCTCTGTTGTTATTGTGTTCTTCATTAGCTCGCTTCTTGGGCACGTGGGCATCTACATGGTGGACTCTCACATTCAGATTCTTCGCTCTGGCAGCGATGTCCTGCCACAAGTCAGTAGCCCAGATGGGTTTTCCTCCACGCCTCCAGTTCATCTTCTTCCATCGGTCTAACCATCCCCATAGGGCATTGGCTATCATCCACGAGTCTGTGTAGAGGTAGAGCCTTGGCCATCCTTCTCGTTCGGCAATGTCCAGGGCCAATTGGACGGCTTTGAGCTCTGCAAATTGACTCGACTCGCCTTGACCCTCAGCAGCTTCTGCCACTCGTCAGGTGGGACTCCAAACGGCAGCTTTCCACTTCCGGTTCCTTCCTACAATACGGCAAGAACCATCAGTGAAAAGGGCATAACACCGTTCTTCATCTGGCAGCTGATCAAATGGCGGAGCTTCTTCAACTCGGCTCACTGGCTCTTCTTCTTCTTCTGCCAGACTGAAGTTCCCACCTTCAGGCCAATTTGTGATAACCTCCAGAATTCCAGGGCGATTTGAGCTTCCCAATCGTACACGCTGCGTAATCAAGGCTATCCACTTGCTCCATGTAGCATCGGTGGCATGATGCGTAGGGGGCACCTTCCCTTTGAACATCCAATTCAGGACTGGTAGTTGGGGTGCTAGGAGGAGCTGTGTTTCTGTGCCAACCACTTCTGAGGCTGCTTGTATGCCTTCATAGGCCGCCAGAATTTCCTTTTCCACAGGAGTGTAGTTGGCTTCAGAACCCCTATAGCTTCGGCTCCAGAAGCCAAGTGGTCGCCCTCGCGTCTCACCAGGCACCTTTTGCCAGAGGCTCCAGGAGGGACCTTTATCTCCAGCTGTAGTGTAAAGTACGTTCTTCACGTTTGGTCCCGTTCGAACTGGTCCAAGAGCCACGGCATGTGCAATCTCTTGTTTGATCTGTTTGAATGCCTGTTGCTGTTCAGGACTCCATTGAAAGGTATTCTTCTTACAGGTCACAAAGTGAAGAGGGCTCACAATCTGGCTATACCCAGGGATGTGCATTCTCCAGAAGCCTATGGCCCCCAGGAAAGCTTGCGTCTCCTTCTTGTTGGTGGGTGGAGCCATGGCTACAATCTTATTGATGACATCTGTTGGTATCTGACGTCGTCCATCTTGCCACTTCACCCCTAGGAACTGGATCTCTCTGGCGGGTCCCTTGACCTTATTTTTCTTAATGGCGAAACCGGCATCAAGGAGAATCTGGATGATTTCCTCTCCTTTCTCAAAAACTTCTTCCGCTGTGTCCCCCCATACAATGATGTCATCGATGTACTGGATATGTTCTGGGGCCTTGCCCTTCTCCAGTGTGGCCTGAATCAGTCCATGGCAGATTGTTGGACTGTGCTTCCACCCCTGGGGCAGTCGGTTCCACGTGTACTGCACACCTCTCCACGTGAAAGCAAACTGCGGCCTGCACTCCGCTGCTAAGGGAATGGAGAAAAATGCATTGGCGATGTCGATGGTAGCATACCACTTTGCTGTCTTGGACTCCAGCTCGTATTGGAGCTCCAACATGTCTGGTACAGCAGCACTCAATGGTGGCGTGACTTCATTCAAGCCACGATAGTCCACCGTCAGTCTCCATTCGCCATCAGACTTGTGTACAGGCCAGATGGGGCTATTGAAGGGTGAGTGTGTTCTACTAACCACCCCTTGGCTTTCCAGTTTACGGATCATCTTATGGATGGGAATCACAGCATCTCGATTTGTCCGGTACTGTCGCCTATGCACTGTCTTAGTGGCTGTTGGCACTCGCTGGTCCTCGACTCGCAGTAATCCTACAACAGAAGGATCTTCTGAGAGGCCAGGCAGGGCAGATAATCATTTGGATTCCTCTTCAGTCACCGCGGCTATACCAAAAGCCCAGCGGTACCCCTTCGGGTCTTTGAAGTATCCTCTCTTGAGGTAGTCCATGCCAGGAATGCAAGGGGCTTCTGACCCTGTCACAATGGAATGTTTTTCCCACTGGTCTCCTGTCAGGCTTATTTCAGCCTCTACCACCGACAGCTCTTGAGACCCTCCTGTCACCCCAGAAATTGAAACAGTCTCTGTGCTCACGTGTCCTGAGGGCATTAACGTACACTGTGCGCCGGTATCTATTAATGCTTGGTATCTCTGAGGATCCGATGTGCCAGGCCATCGAACCCACACAGTCCAGTAAACCCTGTTATCTTCCTCATCCCTCTCCTTCTCCTGGCAGAAGGCAGGACCCCTCTATTGGCTCTGGTCGGAGCACTCACCATCGGATCTTTGTTTTGGCTTGTCAGAGGCTTTCCTGTCATCCTGGAAACGGACTCCAGACCCTCTGCATTTGGGAGATCTCAATTCTTTTTCAAAGAAATCTGCATCTACTACGTAGACAACTTTCTTATCGGCTTCCTTGCGTTTTAGTTCTCTCACTCTGGCCTCAAGTCTGGAAGTAGGTTCACCATCCCACTTCCTCATGTTTTCTCCATGGGCGCGCAGATAGGACCACAGTTCATTGCGCTTAGATCTACGCTTAGGGTTTTCGCTCCTTCTGCGTGTGACGGAAGGAGATCACGAGCGGGACCGGGACCAAGATCGAGATCGTGGTCGAGACCGGTCTGCTGATCTATCTCTGTAGCGTCTGTCCCTGTGGTCTCCGTAGTCATCTTCATAATCAGAGCGCCCGTAAGGTTCATCTCTCTCAGGCCTTTGTCTGTAACTAGAATCAGAATAGTCTCTAGAAAACTCATTCCTAGATTCTACTGTTTCTTTTATATGTCGCAGAACCGTACACAGCATGCTCACAGGCGTTTCTGGCATGTTTGGAAGCATTACTCCTGCCAAGGTATGGACATATGATGCAGGAGCACCTTGGATTATCTTCTTCCACATGGGCATTGTGCAAGTGGCAACCTCTGGGTCATCAGTGACGGGATCGTAATGAGGGTCCTCATACATAAGTTCCAGCAATGCCAATTCTCTTAGGTACTGGATGGCGTCTTCTATCTTGGTCCACTTCCTCACGGGGCACGGTAAATAGTCTTTAAATGGAAACCTTTGTCTCACACTTAAAACAAGTCGCGCCCAAAGACTGAGGTCGGGTTTCTCCTCTGCAATTAAGCGATCAAGTTCACGATCTCCGGAGATGGAAACTAGTTGTTCTGCTTCAGCAGTTGACAACATGTGACCTCTAGCCCCACGGTCTCGGCATTGGAGCAACCACGATAGAATTCGCTCACCAGGCCGACGAGTGTAATCTTTTTGTAAGTCCTGGAGTTCTGATGGGGTCATTGACCGCAACTCTGTAGTTTCCATTTTTCGGGGTGGTGCTGCTCGTGGAGGTGGAGTTCTGGCACTGGCATCAGTATCAGTTCCCTCTCCGTTATCTCCTGACCTGTTTTGCTCTCCATCTGGTCGTAGGCTTAAAGTGTCGGGCGCTGGTACCCACGACGTCCTTTTCACTACAGGGGCGAGAGGTATCTCAGGTGGTGTAGTCTGGGTTCCGCTTTCAGTGTATGTAGTAGAAGTGGCACTGGTCTCAGGTGGCAGGGTTTGAGTTTCTACCTCAGCCTTAGTCTTCCGAGCATTGTCCACAGCAGCTCGATAGGCACTCGCCAGGCCCCAGTACAAAGCAAAAAACTGCATATTTGGGTCCTCGTAAGAAAAACACCCTTCTGCCAGACGACGTGCCACCTCATCAGGATCAAACACCTGCTCTGGTGTGAAATCCCAACTAATGGGAGGTGTCACGCGCCCTACCAATTTACCAAAGTTGACCCAGATTCCTTGCCATCCAGGGACTGGTTTTTCAAGGCCCTTCCCAAAGTTCCAGCAAATCCCTTTGAGTTTTGACGTTTCCTGCAACAAGAAAAGCAGTACCACACCACGTTTCCAATGTTAAACACCACTTCCATGGCTTTTAGGAATAGTAGAACCGTTGCCAAACAATTTAGGTAAGGATTGGGGCCAATTTTGATCCCAGGGACCTCAGTCACTAGGCCTTTGATGCCATAATTAAGGAAAGGCAGGTATTGGTAGATGCTTGTTGGGTTAGTTCTCACTGGATACCCAGCAGCATATATAAAAACGGCCAAAATAACCAAGAAAATGAATAAAAAGGCCATGTTTATATATTTTTCTCTCTTTGTTCCCAAACAAAGCTATATTTATATAAACAATAGGTTCTTGGCAGCTCTCCCGGTAGTGTTCCCAAACAATGTGCAGTGTTTGCACCAACTTGACTCCCTTCCCAGACTTGTTCCCAAACAACTGTGGCAAAACCAAAACAAACCGGAGATAACCGGAGATAACCAGAGATAACCAGGCGGAAACACCAAAATATAAGGTGATATGGTTTGAAGCTGGCTCCCTGCCAAGTCTCCAAACCTTACCACCAGAAGTCCCCCCCCCCCCCCCCCCCCCAAACCTCAGGGAGAAGAGGGAGAAAAAAACTAAGAAAACCCGAAACGAGAGAGAGACAACCAAAGTGAGATATATAAATATATTTACACTTATATATATAATTAAAATATATAATTTCAAAAGGGAAAGGGAAGGGGGAAGGGAAAAAAAAAAAAAGAACAAAACTAAAATAATATATATATGTATCCCAATTAGTGACACAATTTTTTTTGTATGGCCAGTCTTCGCGAGCGAAGATTTGGGAAAGGTCATTAACCCTTCGAGCCTGCGCAGTGGATTTTTTAGGTGAGACACAGTGTGCGCTGAACTGAGCCCACCCTTTAATCCTGAGGTTCATCTGCCGGGGCCAAGCAAGCTTGGACAGTGGCAGTGAGGTCCTCTGGACATAGGTTTGTTTAGAGTGACCTTCTCTTAGATGGGTGGCCTTACAGGGCTCACGAACTCCATCTGCACGGGGGAGTTTTTCCCTGGCCGGAATAAAACCCGGGTAGCAGCGGTGAGAGTGCTGCAACCTAACCACTAGGCCACCAGGGCTCCCCAGTGACACAGTATCTAACAACTAAAAGAGTTAGCAAAGGAAATAGCTCACTACTCTCCTGGGACAACCGAGAGTTGCTCCGGAATGATTGCCGTCAACCTCCGTCTCCCAAGGTCGGCAAGGCCTAGCCAGGCCTCACTCCCCAACACGGCAGACTCAACAGCAGGGAACCTGCACCTCCAAGCCGCCGGAAGGAAAGAGAGCGAAGGCCTCTCCTCCTTTCTTCTTATAGTCTGGCTTACGTAAAAATCGTAGGGAATACTGGGTAAATCTGGACCCTTCCTTGGTTACAAACTGGTCACCAAGGAAGGCCTAGCCCAAACCACCACACCTTTAAAGGTCCCTTCCAACCCAAACTGTTCTATGATTCTATTGTTTTTAGCCCATATTCTTAGCAAAGTTTCTAAATAGCTTTCAACATAGAAGAATGTGGTAGTTGTCACTTATTTTGAACAACATCTCCACCTTCTAAGGAAGGAAAAACTGCTTGGAAGACCTGCAGGAGCCCCATGGGAACCCTGGCTCCCTTTGGGTTTCTGGAGGCCCAGCAGAGACAGTATGCCAGGGAGCTGCTGCTTCTCTTGCGGGGAGACAGCTCTAGACATTCAGCTGAACACTTCTCCTTTCCATGGGAGTCAAGAGGCACTGCTACACACACAGCAGCGAGATGCCGCCCAGCAGCGATGGAAACTGCCTCTCCCCAAAGCAATGTACCAACAGGTAGAGGAGAGACCAAAACTTGTTTTTTCTGAACTACTGATTGTGATTATGGACCAACTGGTTTAAAACTGTCCTGCTTCAGGTGAGTATTTCTCTTTGCTAGGGAAAATTTGGGTGTATACAGCAAAATCAGCTCAATTCAGCATGTTCTATTAAACAGCAACTTGATACCACAGTTCATTAGCTGAGGAGTGTCTACTGACATTCTAGCTTCACTTCTGTGAATGTTTAAACCATGCCACTTTGATTTATAGCATTTCACTATCTTTTTTATTAAAGGATATTAAAAAAACTGTAAAAAAAGTATTTAAAAAACTTACCAGCAACAGCAGCATATCCTGTATTATTCTACAGAACATTAAACCAAATTATATAAATTATTTTTTTAAAAAGCCAGTTTTCATTTTATAGTCACATACTGTAGATCATTGTGCCATTAACCAGCCCTTCTTTTTCATATCATTTTCCTCTTATCAGCCCCTCAGAATGTTCACAGGAACCAAATTTAAACTCAGTTATATGAGTACTGCTAGTGGAAACAAGTTTCTGGGAAACAATAAGTCATTCTATTAACATACACATCTAGAGAAAATACAGCTTTTTGTGCTAATTTTGACATTAAGTTCTTTTAAAATTTTATAATGATACATGTATAACAGTTTTCAATGAAATACATTGCTAGTTACTGATGATGTGAAACAAAGTCAACCAAAATAAAACATTCATAGAAATTTGCAGTTAAAAAAAACAGAACAAAACAAAAACGGGGGCGGACCCTCGGCTGCCAGGAGCTTTCCCACTCCATGTGCGCAGTTGAGCCTCCAGGCCTCGGCCGTGGCAGGAGAAAGGAGAGAGAAGGGGAGCCTTGCTGGCAGGTACTGCGCCCCCATGAAAGAGGAGAGGGGAGCTTCGAAGTACACAGAGGTTTGCCGTTCCAGGTTTGGGGGGAGAAGGGGGGAGGGGGTGGGGGGGGGGAGGATTAGGGTAGAGTGTCGAGCGGGCCGAAGGGGTCCGCCGACAGGCAGGAGGGAGAGCAGGACAATCCCGTATGAAATGTCGCAGGTGAGCAGTGCACCTGAAGATATGTGGAAACACAGTGGAGGAAGGATAAGGTCAGGGTAGACAGTGGGTTCTTTTAAAATAATGGGGGTCCCGGTCAGACTGGGGCCATGAAAGGCACCCCCGCCTTGGATGGGTACTGGGGTCAGGACGATTGCTTTGTTTGTCTGTCTGTTTTTGGTTCACCTGCGGCTACTGCCCAGGTTTGGCATGTTCTGGATATATTTGCTTTGCTCTATTACATCCTGAAATGGTGGACAGGACAAAGGGTTGTTCCTGGGTATCTCCTTCAGATTGTTTATAGATAGGTGATAATAAAGTAGGAAATGAAAGACTTGCCCAAATCGTTCTAACAGGAACGTAGTCTGTGTACCCCTATGTGGTTGCGAGCTATGTGGTACATGCCTCTGGTAGGGTCGCCCATGCCAGACAGGTCAAAACCGTAGGACCAGATTTAATACATTCTTGGGCAGGATGAGCTCATTAGCCTTCTGGCAGTCATCCTAGGAGAAGGACAACTCTAATCTCAAACTCGGGCAGATGGAACTCGCTTAGCCCTGTAAGGCCATCCATCTAAGAGAAGGTCACTCTAATCAAACCTACGTCCTGAGGACCTCACTGCCACCGTCCAAGCTTGCTCGGCCCTGGCAGATGAACCTTAAGATTAAAGGGTGGGTTCAGTTCCTCGCATACTGCATCTCACCTAAAAAATCCACTGCGCAGGCTTGAAGGCTTTACCCACATGCAGAAAGTCCTGCAGCGACGGGCGAGGGTCGAAACGGCAGGTGAAAGGTGCACTGGAACAAGTGGTGGATTGATCTAGCTGAAAAAACTCAATTATGCACAGATTCCGGAGATCACAAAGGATTCTATGAGACCCTGAAAACAGCATACGGGCCTACATACCAAGTCCAAAGCCCTCTACTCAGCGCTGATGGCCAAACGCTTCTAACAAATAAAACCTCCATTCTGAATCGATGGTCTGAACACTTTCAGACTCTTTTCAGTACCAACCGTGTAGTCCAAGACTCAGCAATTCAGTCCATCACACAACAACCAGTGAAATACGAATTGGATACCACCCCCACTTTAGGAGAAACCCTCAAGGCCATACAGCAGGTGAAAATTGGCAAGGCAGCTGGGGTTGATGGAATTCCACCTGAAGTCTGGAAACATGGGGGCCTTGCACTCCATACCAAATTTCACGAGTTTGTGGTGCGCTGTTGGGAACTAGGCAAGCTACCATCAGACCTTCGAGATGCAGTCATTATCACTTTGTATAAGAAGAAAGGAATTAAATCTGATTGCTCAAATTACCGTGGTATTACTCTGCTCTCCATTGCAGGCAAAATCCTGGCAAGAATACTCTTGAACAGACTAATACCCGCTATAGCAAAAGGAATTCTTCCTGAAAGTCAGTGCGGTTTCAGAGCCAACAGGAGTACCATAGACATGGTATTTGTCCTCAGACAACTGCAAGAGAAATGTAGGGAACAGAACAAATGTCTCTATGTAACCTTTGTCGACCTCACCAAGGCTTTCGATACTGTGAGCAGAAAAAGTCTGTGGCAGACTTTGGAACGTTTAGGTTGTCCCCCTAAATTCCTTAAAATGATCATCTCACTCCATGAGGATCGGCACGGCCAAGTCAGATATGGCAATGCACTTTCTGAGCCCTTTCTAATAAAGAATGGTGTGAAACAAGGCTGCGTTCTCGCACCAACCCTATTCACACTCTTTTTCAGCATGATGCTCCAAAGGGCCACGGCAGACCTCGATGACGGTGTCTACATTCGATACCATACTGATGGAAGCCTTTTCAACCTAAGACGACTGAAGGCCCACACCAAGACCTTAAACCATCTTGTCCGGGAGCTGCTTTATGCCAGTGACGCCGCCCTTGTTGCCCACACAGAAGCAGCTCTGCAGCGTTTAACATCCTGCTTTGCCGATGCTGCTGAGCTCTTTGGGCTGGAAGTCAGCTTAAAGAAGACAGAAGTCCTCTACCAACCTGCACCTCAGGAAGTCTTCCATCATTCCCATATCACCATTGGCGAATCAGAGCTCAAATCAGTCCAGCAGTTTAATTACCTAGGTTTCCTCATCTCCTCGGATGGTAAGATTGATGGGGAGATAGACAACAGGTTAGCAAAGGCATATAGTGCTTTTGGAAAACTCCATGAAAGAGTATGGCGTAATAAACACTTGAAGAAAAGCACCAAGATCAGTGTTTACAGAACCATAGTGCTGTCTACTCTCTTATATGGTTCCGAATCATGGGTCGTCTACCACCACCACCCGCGTCTCCTAGAACGCTTCCATCAACGCTGTCTCCGTACAATCCTAAACATCCACTGGTCGGATTATGTGACCAATGCATCTGTTTTAGAACAAGTGGCAGTCACTAGCATTGAGGCCATGTTGCTGAGAATTCAGCTGTGCTGGGCAGGGCACGTCTCAAGGATGAAGGATCACCGCCTCCCTAAGATCTTGCTTGACGGTGAACTTGCCTCCGGATGCCGCATGAGAGGAGCCCCGAAGAAAATATACAAGGACTCCCTGAAACAACATCACAGCCTTGGCCATATTGATCACCATAACTGGTCTACTCTGGCCTCCAGTCGGGAGGCCTGGAGACACACCATCTACAACGCTGCCATTTCCTTTGAGAACGCACGCAGGATCACTCTCGAGGAGAAAAGACAATGGAGAAAGAATCGTATCCTGCTGAATACACCACCTAAGGAGTCTTTCTGTTGTGCCTTTTGCAATCAGATATGTCTATCTCATATTGGCCTCATAAGTCAGCAGCGTGCCTGTAACAAACATGGATAGAGCCTTCCTAAATCTTCGTTCGCGAAGCCTAACCATGATTGATGTGGCTTTACAGGTTGTCGCGCAGCTCCTGAGCTGTGCTGAGTAGCTCTGTGCATGCTGTCAACCTGGGCAAAGCCAACATAAGGGAAAATCCCATAGCTAAAACTTGGAGGTATGTATGGTTAAAATATATATGGGAAGTGCTGGAGTCACCATATCTGGAGGGATTTAAAGGACATGTAGATGTGGCACTTGGGGACATGGTTTAGCAGTGGACTTGACAGTACTGGGTCAATGGTTGAACTCAACGGTCTTAGAGGGCTTTTCAAACCTAAACAATTCTATGATTCTATGGAAAGCAGCACACTGCTTGCACACTGAGCTATCTAGATAATCCAGGCTGTGTTAGGGCATTACTGTGTCCCAAGCAAGACCCTCTGTAAGTCAGTACAGCATTGCACCTGTAGTTATCTGATATACAGACCAAGATCAGTCTTCTACAAAACTAGACAAGCACTGAAACGACTCTGAAACTTTCCATATAAACAAATCCCGTGAAAGTGTTTACATTAACCAGTTTCTCTTCACATTTGCAATACAAGAATACCAGTCAGCAAATCAATCCAGTTAGCAATTCAATTGCTTATCTTAGCTCTAAGGAACATATCTTCAGCTATACAGGATTCCAAGTGTGATAAATTTTTAGGGGATTCCTGCATCCTTTTGGAATACCAACCTACTTATAGGTCAACTGTTGGAGGACAGAAACTGTGTGAACAATTTCTATTGCATTTCTGCGACCTTTGCCTTGGCATGGCTGGGTGCAGACAGTAAAAATACTACGCCACTAATATGGCTGCAGGCCTTGTGCCAAGGTGAAGGAGGAGTTCTTTTGGCAGGTAAACAAGTTTTATGGATACCTGCTGTGGTCCAATTAGTACTGTACAACACAGTGTGTTTTCCTTATGTATCCAATGTAACCTGGGAAAGAATCACATGTCTCTGTGTCACAAGGAGTATATAAGCTGTCTTTCCTCTAATAAAGGGGACATTTTTGCCGATCATATTGATCTGTGAGCATTCTGTCTATACCCCTCTGCCGATAGTCAGCTTTATTTATATTTTCTGAAATTATGAAGATTACTAAAATTTCTCAAGTCTGAAGGACAGAGTATCCTCCCTCTGCCCTCTCCAATAAGTTCCAGCAGCTGAGGAACTCCACCTCAAGACTCCCAGAAGAAAATGGATTATTACTTCTTCCACAGGCTGCTTGGAGGGAAAAAAATTTTGGAAAGAGAACCTCTAAGTAGTCAGAGCAACTTAAAATTCATTTTCCTCAGTTCATGCTTAGAAGTAAGAATAGATACAAACCTTCTGTATTCTTGAAGGACATAATAGCTTGCCTGTAGGGATTTGGCATATCTGGAGCATCGGTCAGATTAGCCAAGACCAGCAGAAGCAGAACCCTTGGGGTGGATTAGAGTGAAATGGCACTGAATAATCGGTGTCTGAAAACATATATTGGTAACGTTTATTTTAACAATTATGTATCAACAGGTATGCTAGCAATTTGGATGTTGTCATATAAAAATGTGACATAGAGATAACCTTTGGGGGGTGTGCTGGTTTAAAGGTAAACCAGCAGGGGAAATGAACTCAACTCAAGAGAGATTATAAGTCAGAATAACAATTTAATAAAATAATACAATAAGTATGATTATACAGACAAACAATTGGTTTTAACCCACAAAACCCAAATATATAACCCAGCACCCTGGGGCATGAACACAGTGGTGTTCTTTGGCCCTCCTGAGTCCAAAGTAAAAGGAGAGGGGAAAACCTGTTGGTGAGAGTGCTGTTGCAGTCTGGTCAAGAGTGGTGATTGCAGACCGGTCAAGAGTGATGGTTGCAGTCTGGTTGAAAAGTGGTGGTTGCAGTCCAGTCGAGAGTGGTGGTCTGCAGTCTGGTTGAGAGCAGTGGTCTGCAGTCTTCCACTGGATCCCACGAGTGGTTAAAAAAGTCCCAAGACTCCAAGATTATATATTCTCCCGTTCAGGCAGGAATGCTCAGTACTTCCCTCAGGGTGGGGGGTTCCTCAATGGGCATGAGGACAAAAACACCCTTCTATCTCGCAGGCCTCTTAACACCTAGTTTATAGCCTGATGAGTCAGGCTGCTCTGGGCAGAGGGTGCAAATAGTCTATTGACAACAGTTTCTGGGAAATGGCATGGAAGGTTACAGAATACACAGTTTTGGGTTACACCCATCCAGTGATGAACTGAGCCCAGCTGTTCTAACTAGGACATTATCCACCCCTTATTCTATACCATCTATGTCATGCCTAAATTAACACCTTTTAAAACTATATACATATATATATATACAATGAAATATTATAGACCATTCTTACTCAAAATTAGGTCCCCTTGTGGTACACAACGTGTCTCCCCATCTTTTTGCATTACCCACCAGGTGAAACCAGGCCCTTGGGCAAAAACAATCCCTCGTATGGGTTTACCTTTGCTTGAGGTGGGTCTAATCCAAACAGTCTTTCCTAACATACCTCTCATATGCACCACGGGGACTTTATCTCCATCTACAGTATGGATAGGTTCTGATTGGGCAGGGCCAGCTTGACTGATGGAGCCTCGACTGTTGACCAACCAGGTGGTCTTTGCTAAATGCAGCTCCCAGTGTTTGAGAGTTCCCCCACACAGTGCCTTCAGGGTGGTTTTCAGCAGTCCATTGCACTGCTCAACTTTTCCGGCAGCTGGTGCATGGTAGGGGATATGATACACCCACTTAATGCCGTGCTCTTTGGCCCAGGTGTCTACAAGGCCATTCTTGAAATGGGTCCCATTATCTGACTCAATTCTCTCCGGGGTGCAGTGTCGCCACAGGACTTGTTTTTCAAGGCCCAGGATGGTATTCCGGGCAGTGACATGAGGCACGGGGTATGTCCCTAGCCATCCAGTACTTCCTTCTACCATGGTCAGTACGTAGCACTTGCCTTGGCGGGTTTTGGGGAGCGTGATGTAGTTAACTTGCCAGGCTTCCTCATACCTGTATTTCGATCATCGTCCACCATACCATAGAAGCTTGGCCTGCTTGATGGCAGGACATGTCTCACAGTCATGGATGACCTGTGAGACAATGCCCTTGGTTAGGTCCACCCCTTGGTCACGAGCCCATCTGTAAGTTGCATCTCTCCCCTGGTGACCGGAGCCATCATGGGCCCATCGAGCCAGAAATAATTCTCCTTTGTGCTGCTAATGGCGGAGGGGGACAGACAGAATGCTCTTAGGTCACTGTGATCAGGCAAAATGTCCACTTTATTAGAGGAAAGGCAGCTTATATGCTGCCTGTGACACAGAGACATGTGATTCTTCCCCAGGTTACATTGGATACATAAGGAAAACATACTGTGGTGTACAGTAGTAATTGGATAACAGCAGGTGTCCATAAAACTTGTTTTCCTTCCAAAAGAACTCCACCTAAACCTTGGCACAAGGCCTGCAGCCATATTAGTGGCGCAGTATTTTTTTACTGTCTGCACCCAGCCATGCCAAGGCAAAGGTCGCAGAAATGCAATAGAAATTGTTCACACAATTTCTGTCCTCCGACATGCTGCCAATCCAGATCTACCTGAGAGACTTTAATTCCGGCAGATCAGTCCACCTGCTCGTTGTTACGATGCTCCTCCGTTTCTTGCATACATGAGCATCTACGTGACCGACCTTCACACTCAGCTTCTCTACCCGGCCAGCGATGTCCTGCCACATCTCCACCACCCAGATGGGTTTCCCTTGGCGCTGCCAGTTGGCCTTTCTCCATTGCTCCAGCCATCCCCACAGAGCATTGGCCCCCATTCATGAGTCAGTGCAGAGATAGAGTCTTGGCCACTTCTCTCGTTCAGCTATATCCAAAGCCAACTGAACGGCTTTAAGCTCTGCAACCTGACTTGACCCACTTTGTCATTCGGTCACTTCTACAACTCGCCGTGTGGGACTCCATACGACTGCCTTCCATTTTCGGTTTGTCCCTAAAATGCGACAGGAGCCATCTGTGAAGAGCGCATATCGTCTTTCATCTGCTGGTAGCTTGTCATATGGTGGGGCCTCCTCAGCCCGTGTCACCTGCTCCTCTTCTTCTTGTTCTTCAGAGGATAGTTCCGGCCCCACCGGAAATCATTTTTCTTCCGTGTCACAAGGTTGAGAGGGCTTACAATCTGACTGTACTCAGGGATATGCATCCTCCAAAAGCCCACAGCGCCTAGGAAAACCTGTGTTTCCTTCTTGCTGGTTGGTGGGGACATGGCTGCTATTTTGTTAATCACCTCCACTGGAATTAGGCGGCGTCCATCTTGCCACTTCACTCATAGGAACTGAATTTCCTGAGTGGGTCCCTTGACCTTACTTCATTTAATGGCAAAACCAGCTCTTAGGAGAATCTGGATTATTTTCTCTCCTTTCTCGAAGACTTCCCCCGCTGTGTTCCCCCATACAATGATGTCGTCAATGTACTGTAGATGTTCTGGAGCCTTGCCCCTTTCCACTGCAGTCTGGATCAGTGCATGGCAAATGCTGGGACTGTGTTTCCACCCCTGAGGCAGTCGATTCCAGGTGTACTGCACACCCCTCCAAGTGAAAGCAAATTGTGGTCTGCACTCCGCTGCCAAAGGAATGGAGAAAAAGGCATTGGCAATGTCAATGGTGGCATACCACTTGGCTGCCTTGGACTCCAGCTCGTACTGGAGCTCCAGCATGTCCAGCACAGCAGCACTCAGGGGTGGTGTGACTTCATTGAGTCCACAGTAATCCACCGTCAGCCTCCACTCTCCACTGGACTTAGGCACTGGACATATAGGGCTATTAAAGGGTGAGTGAGTCTTGCTGACCACCCCCTGGGTCTCCAGGTCACGGATCATCTTATGTATAGGAGTCACAGAGTCTCGGTCGGTGCGGTATTGCCCACGGTGCACTGTTGCTGTGGCTATCGGTACCAATTGTTCTTCAACTTTCAGCAGTCCCACAGCAGAGGGGTCCTCTGAGAGACCAGGCAAGGTGTTCAACTGTCTAATTTCCTCTGTCTCCACAGTAGCTATGCCAAAAGCCCAACTAAGTCCTTTTGGGTCTTTGAAATACCCACTCCTCAGGTAATCTATGCCAAGGATGCACGGGGCCTCTGGGCCAGTCACGATGGGGTGTCTGTGCCATTCCTTCCCAATCAGGCTCATTTCAGCTTCCAGTACAGTCAGCTGTTGGGATCCCCCGTCACCCCAGAAATGGAGATGGATTCTGCCCCTATGTATCTTGATGGCATTAAAGTACATTGTGCGCCGGTGTCCACTAAGGCCTTATATCTTTGTGGCTCTGATGTGCCAGGCCACCAAATCCACGCTGTCCAATAGACCCGATTGTCCCTCTCCTCTACCTGGCTAGAGGCAGGGCACCCCTAGTCCTGGTCATGGTACTCATTGTGCTCTTCTTGTGAGTATGACCTGGAGGTCCCTTCAAGAGGATCAGACATATCATCATTCCTGTACCGTCTGGAGTCTTGCCCACAAGAGACTGGAACAGCATTTATCCTTGAAGAGTTCCTTGTGGTACTTGTTCCTCTTTTCAATTCACATACCCGGGCTGCTAAGGAAGAGGTGGGTTTCCCATCCCACTTCCTCATATCTTCTCCGTGCTCATGGAGGCAAAACCATAGATTGCCACGTGGAGTGTACCCTCTCTCCTTAGCTGGGGAATGCTGGCTCCTGATAGCAGAGACTCTTGTTTGTCCTGGCGAGATATGGAAGATCCCTTCCTTAATTTCTTCTCTTAGCTTCTGGTGTCCCTCTTCAATCTTCTCTTCCAGGCTTTGGACATGGTCAGCCAGTTTGCTTTCCACAGATGAGTCGTGGGTTTGTAATGGGGCGGTTACAGTGTCTTCATAAATCCTGAGTTTACTAACCAACACACCCATCTTGTCTTCTCCCTCCCTCCATTGCAGCGTTGCTAAGTAGCGGGAATACATTTCTGGCCCGAGTCGTGCAAACTTTAACCACATCTGGGATGTGCACTGTACGCCATCTGGACTTTTAGGGAATCTTTCGTCCTCTGAAAAGATTATCTCCAGTACAGTTAATTCTCTTAAGCACCGGATACCTTGTTCCATCGTGTTCCACTGTCCTTGCTGTACGTGGAGGTCCTCCTTACAAAGGTATCTCTCCCTCACACTGCACAACAGTGGCCACCAGAGGCTGAGAGTTTCCTGCCTCTTTCCAATCCCCTGATCAATGACTACATCTCGAGACAGGGATCCCAGTTGCCTTGCTTCACTCCCATCTAGAATTGTATCGTTAGCTGTGGCGTCCCAGATTTGGAGCAGCCAGGTCAGAATGGACTCATTCGCCTGTCATGTGAACTCTCTCCGGAGCTCACGTAGCTCACCCAGGGATAGGGACTGAGTGATTATTTTTGGCTCTGTCTCCTCCAGTGGATGTGAAGGTCCTGCCTCTTCGTCATCATTTGCTATGCAAACTGATTTAGTCTTTGATTTCCTTTTCTGGACAGGGGCGACTGCTATTGGTTTGGGTTGTTCTTCTGGCTCCTCAATGGTTTGTGTGGACACGGTGCCGGTTGGTTTATTTCTTTCTCCCTCTGACTTAGCTGTGGTTTGGGTGGACATGGTGCCTGTGGATTTGCTCCTTCTCTCCTCCCCCTGACAGTGCTGTACCATGTCAAGTAGTGTCCGGTAGGCAGTGGCCAGGGCCCAGCAGGTTGCTGTGAGCTGGCCATCTCTGGAGCTGCCAGAGCATTTTCCCTTCACCAGTCTTATCATGCTAACAGGATCCTGCAGTTGTTCAGGGGTGAATGTCCAGATCACTGGAGGAGAAAACTTCTCCAAATACTGGCCGATGTCCTCCCACTTCCCGTGCCGCTCAGCATTATCCGCTCTCAGGGCAGGCGTCCAAAAAACTTCCCTAGAAGGCCCTGTTCTGACCCAAAACATGGTGTAGACAGTACAGAGCAGACAAAGCAACACTAACATTATGATGACATTATGATGTCTTTAACATCAAAAGGGAACTCAATACTTTCAAAGACTGTTGTAGCAGGCCTGAAGGGGAAGAAGGAGGTGAGAGGCTGGAAACAACCATTCCTTCCTGTTCCCCCAAAGGGCTGGGTGCAATTTTTAATGAGGCCCCAGAGGTAGCAACCCAAACCAGGACAGGCAAACAGGACTGAATACACATTTACAATGAAACTCATTGCTTCTGATGTTATGATGACATAAACATAGCATACTAATAAAGCAATTTGGGACCCTCTCCCTGGTCTTAAAAAGAGCATCAAAACAGGCAAATAGTTCCCCATCTGTGGAAATATGAACAGGCTCAGATACAACAGCCATGTGAATACATCAAACAACATGGTGATCAGGGAGTTTCTGTATCCAAACAGACAAATGTTTAAAATGAAATTGTGATTCTGACTTCTCGCTCTGCCCCACATTGGGCACCAAAAAATGTGCTGGTTTAAAGGTAAACCAGCAGGGGAAATGAACTCAACTCAAAAGAGAGATTATAAGTCAGAATAACAATTTAATAAAATAATACAATAAGTATGATTATACAGACAAACAATTGTTTTTAATCCACAAAACCCAAATATATAACCCAGCACTTTGGGGCATGATCAGAGTGGTGTTCTTTGACCCCCCTGAGTCCAAAGTAAAAGGAGAGGGGAAAACCTGTTGGTGAGAGTGCTGTTGCAGTCTGGTCAAGAGTGGTGATTGCAGTCCGGTCAAGAGTGATGGTTGCAGTCTGGTTGAAAAGTGGTGGTCTGCAGTCTGGTTGAGAGCGGTGGTCTGCAGTCTTCCTCTGGATCCCATGAGTGGTTAAAAACGTCCCAAGACTCCATGATTATATATTCTCCCGTTCAGGCAGGAATGCTCAGTACTTCCCTCAGGGTGGGGGGTTCCTCAATGGGCATGAGGACAAAAACACCCTTCTATCTTAACACCTAGTTTATAGCCTGATGAGTCAGGCTGCTCTGGGCAGAGGGTGCAAATAGTCTATTGACAACAGTTTCTGGGAAATGGCATGGAAGGTTATAGAATGCACAGTTTTGGGTTACACCCATCCAGTGATGAACTGGGCCCAGTTGTTCTAACTAGGACAGGGGAGGAGAAAATGCATAGGGGAGAGAAAGACAGGAGAAGAGTAAGGGAGAGTAAGGAAAAAGATGAGAGTGGAAAAAATGTATATAGTCACCGCCCACTGGATCCAACAATGCAACTTGGTAATCCTGAAAGCAATGGTCTCGATTCGCAGGCAGTGGGGGAGAAGAAAAAACCCAAACCCCCAAAGTCACCAGTCAATATATATACCCTCAGCGTGCTTTTGCACCCCCCCCCCCGAGGCTGGGAGTTGTTTCCACAGAGTAGTGTCTCTGACCGTGCCATGAACCCCCAATATTTTTCCCGCCTTTCATGATTGGCAATCATGATGGCAGAGTTGAGGGGCATAGCAACAAAGCCCCCAACATTTTGGCGCAGAGTTCATGTGGAGGGCATGGTAAACTCGGCTCTTCCTGCCTTTTCAGGGCTTGACACCTTCAGCACTGGAGGGAGGGATGGGCCCAACTGCCCATCAGAGGTATAATGCAAAAGTCAAAAGCATGCAAAAGTCTCCTAGAATGCATAAATCATTAACTGTTTTAGTCTCTGAGACCTGGTCTAGTGGAAGGTGTCCCTGCCCATGGTGGGGGGGTTGGAACTAGATGATATTTAAGGTCCCTTCCAACCCAAACCATTCTAGGATTCTCACACTGCCCCTGCCAGCAAGGAGACTGGGAGGCACAAGGAGCTGGGAGGGGACACAGCCAGGACAGTTGACCCAAATTGGTCAAAGGGTTATTCCATCCCATATGCCATCATGCTCAGCAATAAAATGAGGGGAGTTGGCCAGTGGGTGGTGGTTGCTGCTTGGGGACTGGCTGGGCATCAGTTAGCAGGTGGTGAGCAACTGCATTGCACCTCACTTCTTTTGTATATTCTTTTATCATTATTATTATTTTCCCTTCCTTTTCTGTCCTATTAAACTGTCTTTATCTCAGTCCACAACTCTTACTTTTTTTTTCTGATTCTCTCCCCCATCCCACTGTGGGGGAGTGAGTGAGTAGCTGTGTGGTGTTAAACCACAACAATGATGAATAGACTGTTTTAGGGTTATGCATTAACTTCATCAGGCTTATAATTAGCACCAGAAAGGTAGTACTTGGTAATGTAGAGCCTTTTGAAGAGTTTATAGAGCTTCAGGATCACTTTGGGTCATGATGCTATTGCAGGTGTAGTGGTTTGGACTTTGATTTTCCCCAGAGGCTGAAAAGTGGTAGACCCCAAGGGGTGGAAACCCTTGGAAGTTTTGAAATTCTGTCCAATGGGCGCTCCTGCAGAAATGTAAACATATCACAACCAGACCGGAAGAGAAGAGTTGTAGTTTTGGGGGTTGGAGGAGAGGTGGCCATGTTGTAGAGCCACGAGGAAGGGGCTCTAAGCCCCTCGGGCCCTCTGGGGCCTCCCAGCCTCTGGCTGGGGGCTACAGGGACCTGGAACAGCATAAAGCTGGGCTAGGTGCCTGTAGTTATGCAGGGAGATGCTTTTCTCCATGGGCACAGAACAGCAGCTGGGACTGACCAGAGAAACGGTGGCAGAGAGCCAGAGATAAGACCTGAACTGAAGAAGCAGCAGAAACAACATGCAGCACCGGAGAGAAGACTCCTGGAAAGGGAGGAGAAGAAGAGAGCAGCAGAGAGACAGAGTTTGGGGTAAGAGACTGTACCAGATCCCCCAAAACTCCCTTGGAGACCCTCTTGGAGAAGAGGGACATGGACTCCTATTTTAGAGGAGCCTTGGAGTATGCAGCACCAGAGAGAGAGAGGAGCTGAGAAGCTCAGAGCGTCCCGGAGCTGGACCGGGACGGCCAGATGGAATGCAGGGGGAGTTGACCTTGGCTCCCCCCCCTTGCACTGCTGCCGCGGTGGCAGCCTGAGAGGCAGTGGCATAGAGGCCCTGCAAGCAAGGAGCTGAGTCTCCTGCAAGAGATACCAGACCTTCACGAAGACCCCCCTGTGTCTTCGTGATATGACGTGGTGATACGACCTTGTCTGGGGTTACGAAGCCCACGGAAGACCCCTCGGTTGAGGCGATGGGGCCGAGGGAATTTGATACCTCCCTCGTTGAGTGCTGGCAGAAAGCCAGCTATCAGCTGCTGCATGTGGAGAAGACAGACTGCTGCCTCAGAAGATGCTGCTGCTTAAAGACTGGAAGGGATCTGTCCTTCTTTCCCTCCTGAACTTTTATTTGGAGGGGAGAGGAGACCTGATCCACTGTAAATACTATATGTCATGGTAGAGATAGTTTGTGATCGTGTGTATAATGTGATATGGTATTTATTTGTACAGTCATTGTAATATATTCCCTTTCCCCCACTTTGAGTCTGGTGTGTTTTGTCTGGAAAAGCCCATCTCACATTGGGTTGAGATGTGGGAGGGGGGATGGAACTAGGGAATTGGATTTTGGGACTATCTCAAACCATGACATGAAGGTAATCCATACCTTCATTCTTTTCACAGTACAATGGTTTAGTTTTGTGAGTCACAGCTCATCTTTGCCAATGCTCAGAGTTCTAGAAAGCTTTAAGAAAACTTCTGGAATTGAATTTTGGAATTCGGTATTCTGTTCAAATTAAGTCCTAGCTCCACACTCTGCTTTCCTATTTCTTAAACTTTCAACATCCAGAAGATTGTCCAATGTTGCAACAACATCTAAGAGCAGTAAATATAGATGATGAACTAAAGCAAAAGTGATTTTCATTGCATCAAATTGATACCACCATGTACTTCCTTCACAAAGTACCAGTGAATAAGGTATTATTCAAAAACATTTAATTACTATTTCATTCTTTTTACATTCAAGCAGCAGCAGCTTTTGGAACTTGAGGGGTTGTTGGGGTTTCTTTTTTATTTAATGCTTATTATGTGTGTCACATTTTTTAATTTTATTCAATGGTTCTCACATTTTGGTCTGATGAACACTTTCTGGTGGCCCATGGCGAGCTGGCAGTTCATGTTGTGCTCACTCAGCTGTTTCCAGCTGCTACATTGTGTTATAAGAAAGCTAAAAATGCATAAATACTTTCCTATGATTACTTTTCCATGTAAGCTATTTCTCAAGTTGCCATGGGGATGTTATGTGATAATGAATAGGAGAGGAAAAAAGTGGTCCATGGAGTCATAAACAGGGATCAGTAAGGCAATTGCTATATCAAGATGCAGTTCACATAATGTCTCAAGTCAAAGGCATTTTATACTTTACAAGCATGTCCTTAACATCTCCGGTCTCTATTTAAGCAACTTAAAACTGCTAATTGAACACCAGGTATACTTGCTTAAAAGACTATAAAAACAGCTACATTAATTTTAGGAAGGTCCCATTGCAAGTTTTTGGAAGATTCATTACAGTAAGAAACTAACGAAGCTGAAATATAGGAAATATGGAATAATTTTTATGTGGTTTATGAACTTGCATGTTAAGTATTCCATCCTCAAGCAACATTAAGCTCATCAGGAGCATAAACACACTGATGTATATGCAAACTACAACCTCTGACTGAAAAAGGGGATCTGATGACAGTGCAGATTTTTTAGATAGGGAAATTATAAACTCAGAAGCATAAAAATGGCTGTCCTAAATATCACATAACTTTTTGTTTGCAGTCACTTTTTTATTGCAGTAACTTTTTCAGCTGACACAAGTTCTTATAAATGATAGATTTTTGCAACATTCTATCTGACATGGTAATACAAATGACAAAAATAACAATTTTTAATTTTCAACAATATTTTTCATGCTCTCCACTGTCTGGCATTAGATTAACAAAATTAACCCAAGCTAGATTGAGACAGAGAAGGAAAGAAGTTTTAAAAACAACTATAAATGAATAGTTTCTGGGCAACACATAGTCTAGTAAAATAAATTCACATTTTAAATACTGGTAGGCTAGCTGCTTTCTAAGTTCATCAGCAGGCTGTGGCAACAATTCACACATGGGACATACTAAATTTAAAAGCTTGCATGCAGTGTTTTAAGAATTTTGAAACGACAGCTATGTATCAGTCCATCCTAACTCTATTTACTGTTTGGAATATCGGAATGGTAAAGGATGCATATCAGAGTAAATATTGTAAATTCAAGAGAGTTGAAACTGCATATCTAGGCTTAAAATCCGTGGTGCAAAGTGCTGTGCAAGGTCAGTCATGTCTCAACCATTTACATAGTGGATTGCCATGGGCTTTATTTCAGGTGCTTTGTTATTATACTTTATTTTTGGTATTTAATTCCTAAATACTACAGAAAAGTGACTGCAATGCTATAGAACAATTAAGAGCATGTTTTAGATGACTTCTTTAAATTTTTTTTTAAAAATGTAGAAATGTTTTAAAAACAATTTATTTTCTTCTCATCTAATCAGTGCAACAGAACAACTAAGATTGGCTCATTGAAATATATGACTATGACTTCATTGCTTGAGGCTTTTCACACCTAATAATACTATTGTAAAGGAGAGAAGTATTTCATTGCACTTGCCAAAACCAGCAGAAGAGAATCTTCCTGTGAAACCAAGCTCTGCAACAAAAATTCTACTGCCTGCCCCATTCCTGGTCACAGGCTCTCCAGAAATAGCCCAGTTCATGTATGTATTTGTATTTTTAAAATGTGCCTCATGCATGCATGCAATGCTGTAGGATAATGGGAAAGCTGCAGGGAAGGGCTGAGCTATAGGAGCCACTGGAAAAAAGCCCAGCATCTCCACATAACCCTCCCAAAAGCCATAGCACTGAGAAACACTGGTGAGTCCGAGGCAGCCAGGGCCATGATGTTATGCATGCATTCTGGAAGCAGTTTTTCAGCAAATGAATCATGGAAGCAAATGATATGCAAAGATTTATTAGGTAACTGTTCATCCCCTACCCATGCAACAGTGTTTCCTCCAGTACATTTTGTTATTCTATCCAGTCTAATTTTAAGGGACTAGTAATGGAGCATTGGGAAGAGTGTTCCATAATCTAATAGACCTCAATGTTAAGATTTTTTTTCCTAATGTTCAGCCTAAGCATTACTTTGTTCAACTTCACCTACTTATTCCTATAAGTGGTTCCATGCAATACCATAAAACATTTCTTCCCCAATTCAGTGTTTACAGCATTTAAATAAAAGGAACATTCAGGTCTCCTTTGTTGCCCAGCCAAATTATATACACAGATTTTTCTGTCCTTTCTTTGAATGTCTTTTCCACTTTGCTTCCTGCTATTAATCCCAGCTTCAACACTTTGCATAACCTCTCAAACATCATTGCACTGAAAAGATTACAAATACTAAACTGCATAGATTTAATATACTAAACAAGCATATTCCTTATTTCACTTGCAAAAATAGAGTTTGATTCATTTTAAACTATCCTCTTTTTTTATCACCAGATCTCAAGAGTTCATTACTGTGACTTCTAAAATGATTTAGACATTTTTCAGGGTGGGAACCCCATCTGTTCCATTAGATTGCCTAACTTTTTCTTGTTTTGAACTTCAAAATAAGATCACTACCTTCTCCCAAGAAGATGAAACTCAGTGGGAGACCTGCATTCCCATCAAAGATTTTGACTCCACAGTTGTATGAGAAATGTATAGACACCCCCAAAAATTTATTTCATCTAAAGTACTATAGAGACATTTATAAACAAAGTCCACGGCTTTAAACTGTCTCACTGAAATTATTATATTATATAAAATTACAAATATTATTTACAGTTGGACTCAATGACCTTAGAGGTCTTTTTCAACCTTAACAATTCCATGCTTCTATGATAAATGTAACATCTTCAGATGGAGTCTACTTCTCCTACTTGCACACAAATGCTGAAGTATGGCATAGCTTTGTTAGCTGGAAACCTCAGAGGACATTTTTAGTATCTGTAACAGGAATCTGAGTAATAGAAATATTTGGTGACAGATACCTTGAAGAATTAAGTAAAGCAAATTACATATAACATTTCTGAATCAAAAGCCTATAAAGTTGCCAAATAAAGCTGGAAATAACTCTAATAAACCATTCATTCACTTCAAAAACATATTTTAAAAAAATATAGAAAGGAAGCATCTTAAACAAGGAAGGAAACCTTCAAATTTTTATTAGCTGCACTTCTGGCCCGTTGCACCTATTTCAACTCCTTTGCACACAAGTGATACAAATTCTGAAATGGAACAATATTTCTACTGTGCATTTGAAGACTGTCCAGTATAACTGAAGCTGCAAATGTGACCACAGTATATTAGAAAAAAAATAAAAAAGGTTTTATGGTATTATACAAGAACACAACACCACAGTATTATGACTATTTTAAACCTGGGAAATAGTGCAAGCCAGAAAAGAAGAGGAGGAGTGTCTCAGTTTAATGAGACTGAAGTGTTTTGCTAAGGAGGATGAGTTATGAGGAAGACCGAACTCCTCCCTCTAAGCAATTGTAAATCCAAAATTAAGAGGCTTCAATTGAGGAAGTGAGGAGAAAGAAAAGATAACAGCCCTTTATTAAAGGATATATGTGTATTGGCAGAACAACAAAAGAACACAAAACCAATTAAACAATAATCCTGTATCCAATGTTCCCTCCAAGAAAAAAAACAGTTCAGTACTTTCCGCCTTTTAGCGCAATTCTAACCATGATCGGGAAGGGGCACTGTTGGATCACTGGAGGAGCAGAGCCTGCAGTTGCTCTGTGGTGGTCAGCAGGGGGCGCTGTTGGGCTCTGGCAGTCACCACATGGGGGGCCCTGTGTGCGGGAAAAACCAAAATGGAGATCTCCCCCACACGCACCAAGAAGCGGAAGGGAAAAGGGGGAAAAGGGGGTTCTTCCCACAAACTCACGCTGTCTGTGGCTGGCTGTGGCCAGAATTCCCCCCCCCCCCTTCGTCAATGGGAACAAATCGCTGGCAAACATGGGAGCGAAGGAGGGAAAGGGCGACCTTCTCCCCCAAAGGTTCCTCTGCAGATGGGTCAAGCCTCTCCGATGAAATCTGAGCAGATCTGGGCTGGGGGCAAGACAGGGCGCAGGAAAATGGAGGCAAACCGGGGCCAGGAGCAGCCAGGTGACCAGGCTGAAAACAAAATGAACTCGGAGCCTTTCCACACACATCCCCTCCCTGAGTCAGGGCAAAAGTGAAGTGCCTGTCATTTCTGAAGAGAGGAAAAAAACTCATCACCCCTCCCCATAGTCTTCGGAGGGCCATCAGCTTAGAATATGGGTCTGCTGGCTAGTTCTTTTGTGTGGGTCAATCACCCAAGGCAAACTACCCTCCCCTGTTCAATATCTTTTTTTTACAGTGATGCAGGGGAAAGAACAAATTTTTTTTAGGTTTTTTTAGAACAAGTAAACCTATGACAAGGAGAAAGATGAAAACATATGTGAAATGTGGGAAAAATTGCAAATCCACCCAGTGTTGGATTTAATTTTACAAGAACTGTCTGACTGAATCAACTGTAACCTAAAGAGACCTTGGAGAAAAAAACTCCAGGCCAATTTAGTGTATAAGATAAAAAGAGCAGGTCATTTAATCAGGCCATCAGGCCCGGGGAATACACACGACACACACGCACCTAGGCAATGGTTCTACAGTTTTATAATATGGTCCGTCCAATCCCAGATTTATCCACCCCCCAGTTCTGCCCCCCGACATGCCCCTTCAGGAACTGGATTTGGGGTGTTTGAGACCCCTTCTTCCTCATCTTCATCTTCTTCACATCACTCACAGTCCTTGGAGATCCTCCAAAGTTCTGGGCTTGAAGGTTGCTTTTGTCTGTCGTGATATCTTGTTGTTCAGGCCTCGGGTGCGATGTTCTTAAACAGAGGTGTTTTTCTACAATTCTACCTTGAAAAGAAGACTAAACACGCTAAAGGAATTTAGAGGGGTTTGATATGAAATGGGGTAATAGGGTTGGGTATGTGTAAACTACTGTGCTAAAGGGTGGCATATTATACAGGTACATTAAAATCTACATTTACTACACAACTACTTCTAAAATCTACAAAAAACTTTAAAAATCCAAAAAGTTGTAAGGCATCAAGCTATCATTCTTGGAACAGCAAACCTCACGCCAACAAGCTCACATAGTGAGACATTAAAAAGGAGTTGTTGGGTGTTGTAGGCTTTTTTGGTTATGGGGTTTTGGGGTTTTTTTTGGGGGGGATGGTTGGTTTTGGGTCTTTTTTTTAAATAGAAATCTCATGGCTTTTGACCAGGGCACTGTGCTGGTACTTTATTGTTGTGGTCAGAATGAGAGGGTGCACAGTGAATGTGTATAATCCCACTGATGGGGATTTTCAGTAACTTTTTTTGTCTACTCAATCAGACAAAATTTGGGACAGAAACAAACATGGAAACATGTTCAAAAAATATCTTGGCAAAATGAGAGCAACACTGACTTGCAGCACTGATTTTGACAACAAAATGATCAAGCTAGTCCACTGCAGAAGAACACTACCAGGACCAAACTAATGGCTCAAATAAATGAGATAAAAAGGATGGAAAAGACAGAGAAGTTTTAAAAGTTGAGTAGAAAGGAAAAAATATTTTTTCAGAGCACAAGATCGCAGGATGATTCAGGCTGGAAGGTACCTCAGGAGGTCTTTGACCCAACCTCCTGCTCCAAGCAGGGGCAGCTATGGAGTCACACCAGGTTGCTCAGGGCTTCATCCAGTTGAGTCTTGGAAGCTTCCAAGGATGGAGATGGCACAAACTCCCTGGGCAGGCTGCTCCACTGTTCAACTGTCCTCATAGTCCTCACACATAAATATTTCCACAGGATTCCAGAATCTCTTATTTTCTTTTCAAACTAATTATTCATTTATAATATAGAAAAGCATCCATTTCCAATCCTACGTGTTTAAAACAGGATTAAGGGAGAAGAAGGGCAAGCAACAAAAGTTTTCAGATATACGAAATAAATTTTTCAACAAGAAAAATGAGATGTAATGACAGCAATATCTGATTTTATAATTTCACATTCATTCCTCCCTCTACCCTCAACAGATTTCAAGTCAGATGCACAGAATTGTTGGGGAACTGATTTTAAGATGCATATATACTAAAAGAGGAGGAATTTTGAATGAAAGGATAGTTGTAACCTAGTGCTGACACATGTAAACATTTAAAACAAATGAAATACTAGCTTTACTTAACAATATCAAAGTTACTTTTACTAAAACAAAACTAGAAAGTCAAACAATTGTCAGCTGTACTTGCCAGTCATTATTTCTTTTGCAATGAAATTGCTGGGTACTCTGGGCTTCATCAAAAGAAGTGTGACCAGCAGGTCAAGGGAGTACTGCCTCCAGCTCTGTGGCCCCCAACGTAAGAAGGATGTGGACCTGTTGGAGCGAGACCAGAGGAGGTCACAAAGATGATTGGAGGGCTGGAGCACCTCTGCTATGGAGACAGGCTGAGAGAGTTGGGGTTGTTGAGCCTGGAGATGAAAAGGCTCTGAGGACACCTTAGAGCACCTTCCAATACCTACAGGGGCTATAAGAGAGCTGGAGAGGGACTTTGGACAAGGGCATGGAGGGATAGGACAAGGGGGAATGGCTTCAAACTGACAGAGGGCAGGTCTAGATTAGATATTGGGAAGAAATTTTTTACTGTGAGGGTGGTGAGACTGGAACAGTTTGCCCAGGGAGGTTGTGGCTGCCCCATCCCTGGAAGTGTTCAAGGCCATGCTGGATGTGGCTTTGAACAACCTGGTCTAGTGGAAGGTGTCCCTGCCCATGGCAGGGGGGTTGGAATGAGATGGTCCTGAAGGTCCTTTCCAACTCAAACCATTCTATGATTCTACTTAGCAACAATCTGAGCTACACCCACTCTGCACAAGGCACTGTAATATGCATATAGGGAAAGCAGGAATCTGTTTTAATAGTTTATAATAGACAATAGAAGGAAAGATATAAACTGTGAAAAAAAGGTATAGAGAAAAAAACAGATGAAAAAGGTAATTACATTTAGTAAATGTAGTGGGTTTCTGTGGCTGGGTTTTGGTAGCGGGGGGGCTACAGGGATGGCTTCTGTTAGAAGCTGCTAGAAGCTTCCCCTGTCCCATGGAACCAATGCCAGCCGGCTCCAGGATGGACTTCCTGCCGCTGGCCAAGGCTGAGCCAATTAGGAGTAATAGTAATGCCTCTGTGATAACATATTTAAGAATAGAAGGTTGTTGCGCAGAAGGAATTCCAGCCAGGGAAGAGCGAAGTGAGAACATGGGAATAACAAAGTAGACACCAAGGTCAGTGCAGAAGGAGGGGGAGGAGGTGCTCCAGGCACCAGAACTGTGTCCCCTGTGGCCTGTGGTGAAGACCATGGTGAAGCAGGCTGTCCCCCTGCAGCCCATGGAGGACCATTGGGGTGCAGGGACCCACCTGCAGCCCATGGAGGAACCCATGCTGGAACAGGTGGATGCATGAAGGAGGCTGTGACCCCATGGGAGGCCCAGGATGGAGCAGGGTCCTGCCGGAAACCTGCAGCCTGTGGAGAGGGAAACCTACACTGGAGCAGGTTTTTCCTGGGTAGGACTTTTGACCCTGTGGGGGGGGCCCACACTGCTACAGCTCATGGACTGCACCCCATGGAGAAGTGACCCACGGGACAACAGTTTGGGAAAAACTGCTGCCCAAGGGATGGACTCAGGCTGGAGAGGTCCATCAAGGACTGTCTCCTGTGGGAGGGACCCCACGGGAGCAGGGGAAGGACTCCTCTCTCTGAGCAGCGGCAGAAACAACAACTGACCGTAACCCCCATTCCCCATGTTCCTGTACCGCTGGGGGAGAGGAGGGAGAACATGGAAGGAGGGGTGGGGGGAAGGTGTTTTTAAGACTGTTTTATTTCTCACTCTTTGGCTCTTATCCTGTTAGTAATAAATTTAAGTACTATCCCCACTTTTGAGTCTGTTTTGCCCATGAAGGTAATCAGTAACCGACCTCTCCCAGTTCTTATCTCTACTCATAAATCCTTAGCTGTTTTTTTCTCTCTCCTCTGTCCAGTTGCAGAGGGAGAGTGAGAGAGCGGCTTTAGTGGGTACCTAGCATCCGGCCAGGGTCAACCCACTACAGTATACTATATAAGAGTTAAGAATGATTGAGGAATGAATAGTGCAATCCATCACAGTGAATTTATTATACTTGTCTAGCTATAAACAGCTTGAATATTTTGACAAAGACAATAGTCACAGTTACACATGATTCTTCTTGGAAAAAAATCCACAACAATCACACTCACACTACCCTAAACAATAATGCCAAGACAGGCACATCAGTGTTTTACTAGGAGAAATAATCAGTGTTATAAGTTTGGAGATGTTGTAGTGGTAAGACAGTATTCTGAATTTAACAAAAATCTAGAAAATTACAAGTGAGAAATCTTTCAAGGGTTGAGTGTCCAAAAGTGTTCCATACACCACAGACAGACATTTACAGGAGAAACTATATCCCATTTATGCACTGCAGAAGAGGTTTTAGGTCTTCAAGTAATGATCTTGGTAGAACATAACATATGAACCATAAGAATGAGTGGAGTTACTGACTGCCAGACATTTCTGGAAGTCTGATTGCTATTTACTTGAGTTGCAGTCAAAAGGGATTCAACAGCTCCTAGCAAACTGCAGAATACTCTCTGAATTTATCCTAATAACCTTGTCCTTAAATTATTTTTGGTTTACTGTGCACTCAGAGAATTGCAAGTATTTATCACAAATTTAGGCACACCTTGATCATTGTCCCTTTCAGAGAGAGGGAAGAGAAACCTTTTCAAGTGCACTTAACAGAACAGGGCTGCCTTCATGAATTCCCCTCCATAGCAAAACTCCAAAAATTACTGTCATTTCTTTAGATAGATAGATACATTTTGGAGTTTATATATGTATATATATATAAATTGCAAAATATAATCTATATACATTATTAAATATATATAAACTATGAACATATTAAGACAGAATCATGAAATTCTCATAATTTATAAATACACATTTGTAACGCATGCATTAAGTGCAAATTTTCTCCAAGCACAAGGGCTTCTCCTATTGGTATTTCATGCAAATGGGCTCTGCTGTACTTCAAACACAATGTAAGACTTTAAAATGGGATGTTAAGCTACTGAAACAGTCAGTAATAAAAGCTTGTAACACTTTCTCATTCTCCTACTGCAATGTTAATCTGTTCCAATCACGAACCACAAGATACACAAGCGACACAGATACTCACTGCAAAAATAATGTTAGTCCACACTGCCTTAGTTCCCTTCTCTTCTTTATGCAGATGATACCAAAACACCCACAGACATTCATATTTTCTATGCCTTAGATAATCCTATAGTAAATGAGAGCACTCCAATTTTCCTTTTTACCACCAATCTTTATTTCTTGGATTCCAGTATTATTTTTAAATAGTGTAAATCAGGGTATCAATATTAACTGATGCTTTTGAAGCAGTACCCTCAGAAGAATTTCATCCCCCCATAGAGGGGGAAGGGGGAAGAAGAAATACAGACTACGGTTGACAGAAGTGACCTGTAATGTTGCTAGACAGATCAAGACATTCAATAATTGACTTCTAGAGCAGTCAGAATTTTATATCACTTAGTAAGTTTAGCACACTGCTCCTGTTGACTCATTGTAACTATAGGCACTCAATTAAAAATAAACCCATTTCTTGAGACATAATGACATGAAGAACATAAGTGAGTGGCTTCTGGGAAAGTCTCTCTCTAAAACAATTTGCCTAATGTCCTAAAAAAATAAAATAAAATTGAAAAGAGGCAATGGAGACCTACCTTTTTCTGGACTCAGTTGCCTAAAACACAAGATAATTTTCCTCTTTCTGCTCCCTTACAGCTCAGTTTCCATGGCAAGTATGACAAGACATAACACAATTTCATGACAAGACATATCTCTCGTTGGAGGACTTCAGAGCTCATTCTTGCCACCACTCAAGGGGTCAAATCCAGATTTATGTTCAAGTCTGGTATTCAGGAAACAACAAGGGTCAGCTTTACCATGGCAAAACTCAACTTCTCTCTATCTGTGTTTAACCAGGCAAGAGCTAAGCAATTGCAATGGAGAAGTATGAGGCAAGGGGTGAATTTGCTGCCTGAATCCCAACTGGACTGATCAGCAGACCTGATGAATCAGGCTCTGTGAGGATGCATCTCTTCTCCCGGTCCATTTTCATTATTCCCTCCATCCCATTTGCTGAATTACATCTCAATGGCTAAACCTCAGCATCTTCCCCAGCCTCTTCATGCCCTTCCTTCTACTGAAGTGAATGCCTGATTGCTCCTTTCCCCAGCCTGCTGCACATATGCCAGATCAAGTAATCAGTCTCCCATTTCTTCTCCCATACAAAACTAAGAAGGAACAACAAGCACAGCAAAATCAGCACAGATCTGCTGCTACCCTCCTAGGCCTAAGTTTCACTCCTCCAAATTTGTGAAGCATCTGAGCACTGGTACTTGAAGCAGTTTCAACTAGCTTATCTACCAGACCCTTCAGGAGAGCATTTAAAAGAAACTAAATAAAACTCCTAAAATAAATATGTCTTGGGTCAAAGACAATGTTGCCAGGGAAGTGGGACCACAGATGGAACAGAGAGCCCCCTTTTCCCAAAATTAATGTAAATTTAAAAATAAATTGAGACTCACAAGGGAAGAAGTAGAAACAAAAGTAAAATTTTTTTCTAAAAACCAGGGAACAAAACCAAAATAAAACAACAAACACACAATAACAGAGAAAAAACTATCATCCAGAAAGTCTCTTTGTCCACTTCTGTGTTGTTGAGCTGGCAGTTGGGGGTTTCCTTCGGTGCAGTTACAGCCGTGGCCAGAAGGTGGCGCTAGCGGGCTTTCCTGGCAGCGGCAGACTCTAGTGGTCGCTGCAGCTACAAAATGGCGGCCGCAAGCCCGGGGTGGTGGCAGCTGGCGCAGGCGGGGGCTCCCCTGCAGGCGCCAGTGACTTGCGAAGTGGGGCTGCGATAGGACAAGCCCTCGACCTGGTGTGATTGCTACAGCCATGGTCCCCACCTTTCGGTGGCTGGAGAAAGAAAAAAGATGAACCGTGGGGTAGGCAGCAACAGCCACAGCACGGCAGGAAGGAACTTCAATGTGCAGTGCCGGCGCCGGGCGTGTGGAGCAGATGGGTCCAGGGGGTGCCGCGGGGAAGCAGGCAGCAGCAGTGGATCGCAGGTCACAAGTGGCAGGGCCGTGTGGGGTCTGCAGGAGCCAGTGCGGTGGATGGAGGGGGGGGGGAATGTCGACAGAGAGCGTGGTCTGAGATGAGCGGGAGGCAGCTCCCTGTCCGATGCTGGGCAGGAGAACAAAGAGCCCAGTCCTTGTGATGCTAGTGGTTCTTATGCCCCTTAAACTCTTGCTTCACTTTACATGATAACCCCGATAACCCCCACTCCCTCCACCTCTGGATGCTCTGGGCTTTTTTGTTGTCAGCGAGCACCCTTGCAGGGTGGCAATGGGAAAATTCAAACAGGGACTTTAAACCCATAACAAAGTACAGTTGGAAAACTTGGTGTTTAGGAGTGCTCTAGCTGCCACCCATATTTCTAAGAAGATTTGTTCACACTCCTTGGAGCCTGACAGCTCTCCCCAATGCCCACATGCAACAGGCATGATGGTTTTTAATCCATCCCAGCCTGTCCCTATTTTTCCTCTAAGTCATACCATTTTGTAATGCAGTGAGATAACTTCTTATCTACATTGCCTGCTGTATCAAGTGATGCCTTAAGCCCCTATTAGTTTTTATTTTTCTAATTATTGTAGGCTTTATAAGTTTTATAAGTAGTAGAAGTAGATTTTAAAAGCAGCAGCCCACAGTCCCTTTCCCTGTAGCACAAGTAGTTTACACATTCCTTAACCCTCTTACCCCATTCCATGCACCCCATATCAAATCTACCCCTGAATTCAGTGGCAATGTTTAGTCTCTTGTCAAGGCAAGGCCTATGCTGTTTAGAGAACAACCATATCAGGGCCTGAATAACAAAACAGAGTCAAGAACTAGGTGACTATGTACCCTTTGTGCTCTGAAGATGATGAAGATGGTGAAGTAGGTGGTCCCTAAAAGCCCCCCGACTCAATTGTCAGGGGGTGGACCCAGGGCGGATCAGAGCAAAGGCTATGGGGTGGACACAGGATTGGACGGATAATATTATAAAATGTAACATCTCGGGCACAGAGGCTCGTGCGTCTTGTAACATCTATTGCCTTGGCACAATTAAACCCTTTCCTTATCTCACCCCTAATTAACTGCTCCTGAGTTATTTTTTAGCATCAACATTCTACAGCATCACAAGGAAGACAAAGTCCTCGAGTGTTAATTCTCTTGCTTGAAACCTGGTCCACCAGCAACTGGATAAAGCAACTTCAGGGAAAGTCCCCCTTGCATCCTGGAACAGGCTCACAGACTTCACAAGGGGTGCCACATCCCAAGCCTCACTGGCATGATGCTATGTAGAACACATTTCAAGAAAACTCAACACTGAGACAATTTTGCTGCTAGTTTTTCAACAAATTTCTCTTCAACATATACAAACAGCAAGTTTCAGGACCTTGTAACTTGACCAGATTCAGTAACCTTTAAGAGGGATTGTAAATGGCATATCTTTATCCAGTTTTCCGCGGTTCTCGCGTGGCCGCAGGGCCGGGGCCGCGGTCCCGTGCTGGGCCGCCCCCGGTCCCCTCCCCCCAGCGGGAAAGGAGAGTGGGAGCTTCGCCGGCGTGGCCTTGTGCCCTCGTGAGAAAGGAGAGAGAGGAGAGTGGAAGCCTCGGAGTACACAGAGGTTTGCCGGTCTGGTTTGGAGGGGGGGGGGTACCAGGCAGGCTGTGGGGGTCCTCGGACTGGAGGGTGGTCAGGTAAGTAGTGCGTGGGAAGATATGAGGAAACACGGTGGGGGGAGGACAAGATCAGGGTGGATAATAGTTTCCTCTGGGGCTTGGAGATCTTGGTCGGGCTGGGGCCTGGAGAGGTCCTCGAGCCCTAGGTGGGTACGGTGGCCAGAACAGTTTCGCTCGTTTGTTTTTGGTTCACCCGCGGCTACTGCCCAGGTTTGGTATGTCCTGGATTTATCTGTTACACCCTGAAAGGTTGGTCAGGACAAAGGGCTGATCCTGGGTGCTTCCCTGGGATTGAATATAGACAGATGGCAGAAAACTAGGTAGTGTAAGACTTGACCTAATCGTTTTTAATAGTAGGAATGCAGCCTGTTTACCCCTATGTGGTTGCGAGCTATGCTGGCGATGGTACATGCCTTCGGTAGGGTCGCCCATGCCAGACAGGTCAAAACTGTAGGGTCGGATACAATAAATCTGTGGGCAGGATGAGCTCATTAGCCTTCTGGCAGTCATCCTAGGAGAAGGACAACTCTAATCCCAAACCTGGGCAGATGGAGCTCGTTTAGCCCTGTAAGGCCATCCATCTAAGAGAAGGTCACTCTAATCAAACCTACGTCCTGAGGACCTCACTGCCACCGTCCAAGCTCGCTCGGCCCGGGCAGATGAACCTCAGGATTAAAGGGTGGGTTCAGTTCTGCGCATACTGCTCTCACCTAAAAAATCCATTGCGCAGGCTTGAAGGTTTTACCCACATGCAAAAAGTCCTGTAGCGACGGGCGAGGGTCGAAACAGCAGGTGAAAGGTGCACTGGGAGCCGCAGACTCAACCCTGCATGCAGGCGGTTCAGGATATTGGTCATTTGAGACTGACCGGAGATGACAGTCTCTTGGGGCAGCACCATGAACGACCAAGCAGCCTTTCCAAGGACAGCACTGCTTGCTCCACTCGGAGAGGGGCCTAGAAAAGGTGGCCTAAACAAAGCTCATCTCCACTTTCACCCGGTTGGTTAACCGCAGGTCAACGGGCATCTTCTTCCAATGCAGTCGCACAAAGATCAAAAGACAAAGGCACGCATCTGCCTCCAAAGGTGTACCTAAATGAACTCTAGTATGTTGGAACATCAGAACCATGCTCGATTCTGCGGACGGCGGACGTCCTGAGCGTCGGTCTGCCCTAATTGCCCATGAGCTGGCTCGTCTCAACATCGACATTGCCGCTCTCAGTGAAGTTCGCCTTCATGAAGAAGGCAGCCTCAGAGAACATGGTGCCGGTTACACACTCTTTTGGTCAGGCCAGCCCAGAACTGAAAAACACCTCTCAGGAGTCGGCTTCATGATCAAAAACTCCATTGTTCCTAAACTCGAAAATCTGCTGACAGGTCACTCTGACCGCATTATCTCCCTACGCCTTCCACTAAACAACAAGCAACATGTTGTCATCTTTAGTATATATGCCCCAACTCTCCAAGCTGACCCTGGTGAAAAAGAAAAATTTTACACTGACCTGCGCCTCCTTACCCAAAAGGTTCCTGCAGACGATAAGATCATTATCCTTGGTGATTTCAACGCCAGAGTAGGCAAGAATTTTGAAGCCTGGAAAGGAGTATTAGGCAAGCATGGTGTTGGAAACTGCAACGATAATGGTCGACTTCTGCTAGAATTCTGTGCAGAGCAACAACTCACCATCACTAATACTATCTTTCAGCAGAAAGATAGTCTGAAGACAACCTGGATGCACCCCCGTTCTAAGCATTGGCACCTCATCGATTACATCCTGGTGCGACGGAGAGATGTCCGCGATGTCCACCATACCCGCGTGATGCCCAGTGCAGAATGCCAAACAGACCATCGGCTGGTGCGCTGTAAACTAAATTTCAAGATCAAATTCAAACCAAAAAGGGGCAGCATCCCAAGGAGAAGACTCCAAGTTAACAATCTCCAATCAACCACAGTAAGAGACAGTTTCCAGGCAAACCTTCAAACTAGGCTCGAAAACATTCCCACAGTTTCTGCAGATTCCTCTCCTGAAACAATCTGGCACCATATTAAAAACAGCATCCTGCAATCCTCTGAAGAATCCTTAGGGTTCTCCCTCAAGAAGAACAAGGACTGGTTTGACGAAAACAACCAAGAAATCCAAGACTTGTTGAGGAAGAAGAGAACCGCCCACCAAGCACACCTTGCACTGCCATCCTGTCACGCAAGAAAAACAGCCTTTCGTCTTGCATGCAGTAAACTCCAACAGAAACTCTGTGACATCCAGAACAAATGGTGGATCGATCTAGCTGAAAAAACTCAATTATGCGCAGATACAGGTGATCACAAAGGTTTCTATGAGGCCTTGAAAACAGCATACGGGCTTACATACCAGGTACAAAGCCCTCTACGCAGCGCAGATGGTCAAACACTTCTGACAGATAAAACCTCCATTCTGAATCGATGGTCTGAACACTTTCAGACTCTTCAGTACCAACCGCGTAGTCCAAGACTCAGCAATTCAGTCCATCACACAACAACCAGTAAAGTATGAATTGGATACTGCTCCCACTTTAGGAGAAACCCTCAAGGCCATACAGCAGGTGAAAATCGGCAAGGCAGCTGGGATTGATGGAATTCCACCTGAAATCTGGAAACATGGGGGCCTTGCACTCCACACCAAATTTCATGAGTTCGTGGTGTGCTGTTGGGAACTCGGCGAACTACCATCTGATCTTCGTGATGCAGTCATCATCACCTTGTATAAGAAGAAAGGAATTAAATCTGACTGCTCAAACTATCGTGGTATTACTCTGCTCTCCATTGCTGGCAAAATCCTGGCGAGAATACTCTTGAACAGACTAATACCCACTATAGCAGAAGGTATCCTTCCTGAAAGTCAATGTGGTTTCAGAGCCAACAGGAGCACCACAGACATGGTATTTGTCCTCAGACAACTGCAAGAGAAGTGTAGGGAACAGAACAAAGGTCTCTATGTAACCTTTGTCGACCTCACCAAGGCTTTTGACACTGTGAGCAGAAAAGGTCTGTGGCAGATTTTGGAACGTTTAGGTTGTCCCCCCAAGTTCCTTAAAATGATCATTTCACTTCATGAGGATCAGCACGGCCAAGTCAGATATGGCAACACACTTTCTGAGCCCTTTTTAATTAAGAAGGGTGTGAAACAAGGCTGCGTTCTCGCTCCTACCCTATTCACCGTCTTCTTTAGCATGATGCTCCAAAGGGCCACAGCAGACCTCGATGATCAGGACGATATCTACATTCGATACCGTACTGATGGAAGTCTATTCAATCTAAGGCGTCTGAAGGCCCACACCAAGACCTTAAACCATCTTGTCCGGGAACTGCTTTATGCTGATGACGCCGCCCTTGTTGCCCACACAGAAGCAGCCCTGCAACGTTTAACATCCTGCTTTGCAGATGCTGCTGAGCTCTTTGGTCTGGAAGTCAGCTTAAAGAAGACAGAGGTCCTCCATCAACCTGCACCTCAGGAAGTCACCCATCATCCCCACATCACCATTGGCCAATCAGAGCTCAAATCAGTCCAGTAGTTTAATTACCTCGGTAGCCTCATCTCCTCAGATGGTGAGATTGATGGGGAGATAGACAACAGGTTAGCAAAGGCATATAGTGCTTTTGGAAAACTCCACAAAAGAGTATGGCGTAATAAACACTTGAAGAAAAGCACCAAGATCAGTGTTTACAAAGCCATAGTGTTGTTGACTCTCTTATATGGCTCTGAATCATGGGTCATCTACCCCCACCACCTGCGTCTCTTAGAACGCTTCCATCAACGCTGCCTCCGTACAATCCTAAACATCCACTGGTCAGACTATGTAACCAACACGTCTGTTCTGGAGCAGGCAGCTGTCACAAGTATTGAGGCCATGTTGATGAGAACGCAGCTGCGTTGGGCAGGGCACATCTCCAGGATGAAGGACCACCGCCTCCCTAAGATCTTGCTTTATGGTGAACTTGCCACTGGCTGCCGCAAGAGAGGAGCCCCGAAGAAAATATACAAGGACTCCCTGAAACAACATCTCAGCCTTGACCATATTGATCACCACAACTGGTCTACTCTGGCCTCAAATCGGGAGGCCTGGAGACACACCATCTATAACGCAGCTGTCTCCTTTGAGAACACACGCAGGATCACCCTCGAGGAGAAAAGGCAACGCAGAAAGAACCGTGTATTGCAGAATACACCAGCTAAGGAGTCTTTCTGCTGTGCCTTTTGCAATCGGATATGTCTGTCACGTATTGGCCTCATAAGCCACCAGCGTGCCTGCAACAAATGTGGATAGAGCCTTCCCAAATCTTTGTTCGCGAAGCCTAGCCATGAATACTTCTTGATCTATGGTGTTTAATACACTTAATCTTGTGCCAAACCATCCGGTTACATCTCTTTGAATTCTGGTACGAGGGGATCTGGCCATCATCTATGCATGCCAGCCTTTAAGGCTTTGTTGAATACAGGGCTGACAATCTTTTTGTATGTTTGATATGTTTACTTGAAGGTTTATTCGAACCCTCTTCAGTGAATATGTGGGATCTAACAACAGCTTCTGCTCATTTGAGTGTCTAATCATGTAAGGTCCAGCATAAGTTAAATTGTGGACACTCTCACAGGTTAAAGAAGGAGTTGTAGAACTGGTGGTGGTCTTAGTTAATGGGGTGGTAGGAGATTTGCTGGTTGGAAATCTCCTGGTTATATTTCCTTCCCTGAATGTCCACTGACACATCACAGAAACTGATTTATCTAGAGTGAAGGTGTGCCAACATTGATCAGCCACTAATTACATTTCACAGTAACGTCAATTCTGGGTGACCATCTAATCTGTGCCTATTAAAACACTTGCATTGTATGGGGTACCAGGATTTTACCAATTATTCAGTACCCTCGTTCCTTGGAGGACTATGACAGATGGATTGTATTCGTTCAGCTTGCCTGGGTGAACCGGAAGTTCTGGGTCTATATAAAATTGTAGACCAGAACTCTCGTTGTAGGCTTGAGACCATAATGATTCTTGGGCAAGAATTTCATCAAACACCAATGTACTTATCAGTCCAAAGATCAGCATTGAGGAGGCTTGATAGTAGATGATTCTTCTCCCAAGGTCCATGCTTCCTCTGGAACCCTCTTGACTCGAGAGTAGTGGATCCACGTGGGTTTCTCTTTCACCCAGATCGCTGTGAAGGTGGTCATCAGCACCTGGTAGGGTCCATCCCACTTCTCCTGTAGTGCATCTCCTGAAAGATTCTTAACATATACCCGATCACCAGGGTTGAATTGATGTAACTTACAATCAGGCTGCTTGGGTCGGTGTTCTATCACCACTGTAGCATTTTTCTGCAATTGTTTTCCTACAGCCATAACATGATCGTACACATACTGATTACCAATTTGATCTACAGTTTCATTATTCACAGTTTGCATCATATAGGGTCTGCCAAATAGAATTTCAAATGGACTCAGTTTCTCTTTTGATCTTGGCTTGACCCTTAGCCTGATTAAAGCAATAGGTAAAGCTTGATACCAATGAAAATTTGTTTCTTGACATATTTTAGATTCATCTTTCCTACTTGCCCATTTGCTTGGAGTCTGTAGGGCATATGCAGTTGCCAATTGATTTTTAGTGCTTTACTTATTGCTTGTACAATTCGTGCACAAAAGTGTGAACCTCTATCTGAAGAGATGCTCTTAGGCATTCCAAACCGTGGTATAATCTCATTCAACAAGACTTTAACCACTCCTTTTGATTCATTTTTTTTCCTACATGGGAAAGCTTCAGGCCATCCAGAAAATGTGTCAGTCAAAACTAAGAGATAACAGGACCCCCCCTTTTTCTTGGGAGCTCAGAGAAATTAATTTGCCAAATCTCACCTGGGAAATGCCCTTTGCTTATTGCCCCTTGGTGTATTTTTTGTTCCAGTATTTCAGACAAAGTTCACATTGGGATGTGACTTGCTCTATTGTGGTAAATAAATTTGGTCCTGCTACTCTAGTCCTTAAATGCTAATAGAGTGAGTCTAAGCCCCAATAGTTTTATCATGTTTTACTTTTACAAATTGCCACACTAATTTTTCTAACAGTATTAACTGACCTGTTTTTAGTTAACCTCATCTATTGTCTAACACCTTACCTTCATTTTCATGTATCCACTTATAATCTGTTTCTTGATATTCTACCTGTTGATCTGTGTCTAGTTCTTCTAGCATTAAAGCTGCTACTGATAGTTCTTTACTTCTTGCAGCAGCTAATTCAGCTTCTGCATCAGCTTTTCTGTTTCTTATTTCCAGGACAGTGTTACCTTTCAGGTGTCCTTGGCAGTGCATAATTGCCACCTGAGAGGGGAATTGTACAGCTTCTAATAATCATAGAGTTTCTTCAGTATATTCCATAAATTTCCTTGAAGAGTTAAAAGTCCTCTTTTTCCAAATTGCTCCAGGAGCAAAGGCATATTTGGAGTCCGTCCAGGTGTTAATTTGTTTTCCTTCTGCCAATCCTAAAGCTCGAATGAGAGCTATCAGTTCTGCTTTCTGGACTGAGGTTCCTGCGGGCAAAGGATTTGATTTGATTACCTCAGGAGTGGTGGTCGCAGCATACCCAGCCATCTTCACACCTTGTCTTATGAAACTGCTGCCATCGGTAAACCAGTCTTCTGCATCCAGGGGTGGTTCTTCTTTAAGGTCCAAGCAGCTGGAGTGCACTGCTTCAATGGTTTCCAGGCAGTCGTGCGTGACAGGTGCAGTCGAGATTCTTCCTTCTAGGAATGAAGCTGGGTTAACAATGTTAGTCACCTGAATGGTTATGTCATCTGATTCAGCCAGGATTACCCAATATGTCAGAAATTGGGAGGGTGACAGCCAATGATTTCCTTTCTGTTCCAGTACTGTAGATGCTGTGTGGGACACTAACACAGTCATTTTCTGTCCCATTGTACATTTCCTGGCTTCTTCTATATTTATGATCATTGTTGCTACTGCCCTTAGGCAGGTGGGCCATCCTTTGCCTACTTCATCCAATTGCTTGGAGAAGTAGGCTACTGCTCTTTTGTATGGCCCTAGTTGCTGAGCCAGGACCCCTAGAGCCATTCCTTGTCGTTCATGCGAGAACAAACAAAAGGGCTTCGTTACGTCAGGCAATCCCAACGCCGGGGTCCTTATGAGTTCTCACCTCAGTTGTTTAAAGGCTCCACTTGCTTCGGGGGTCCAGATGAGGTTGCTCTTAGTCATTTTCAGCAGGTCATATAAAGGCTTTGCAATTAGCCCATACTGATATATCCACAAACAACACCAACCTGTCATTCCTAGAAAGGCTTGAAGGTTTCTCACCATCTGTGGTTTCGGTGTCTGGCAGACAGTTTCCTTTCTTGTTGTCCCCAGTGATCATTGTCCTTCAGATACTTCGTAATCCAGGTACACCACTTGTTTCTGCGCCGGAAGTGCTTTCTGTTGAGAGACTCGATACTCATTTAAGTCCAAAAAGTTTAAGAGGTTTACTGTCCATTGAACACATTCTCCTTGTTTTTCAGTAACAATCAATAGATCATTCACATATTATAAAAGTACACCCTTTCCCGGTGGTGACTGCCATTGTTCCAATTCTTTAGCTAATTAATTCCCAAAATTGTGGGAATATTTTCTAACCCTTAAGGTAACACTGTCCAAACGAGCTGAGTTTTCCTTCCTGTGGTGGGATTTTCCCACTCGAAGGCAAATATCCTTTGACTTTCCTGTGTTAAGGGAAGGCAGAAAAAGGTATCTCTTAAGTCTAATACTGTGAACCAAAATTACACTTTCTTTTAATATTGTTAATAAGGTATATAGGTTTGCAGCAGCTGCATGTATGTTTTAGCTATTTTATTTACTGCTCTTAAATCCTAAGCCAACCTATGTATTCCATTTGGCTTTTTGACTGGTAAAATTGAGGTGTTGAAATCTGATTCATACTCTACAAAAAGCCCTAATTTCAAGAAGTTATGTATTATTAGCTCAATTCCTTTCCTGTCTTCTAGCCTCAGTGCATATTGCTTCCTAATTACTGGGTTTGCTCCTGGTCATAATTCTATTTCAATGGGAGCTGCCCTTTTTGACTTTCCTGGTGTTTCAATAGCCCAAACTCCTGGGTATACCTGATCTAAAATTTGATTGACATTTGAATTACGCTGGCTTGGCTCCACATAGCTCATTGCTAAACTCAGAGCTGCTATTAATTGTTCTTCCTTTACCTTAAGTTCAATTTTACCTTGTTTGAATTCTATTACAGCTCCCAGATTTTCTAGTAGGTCTCTGCCCAATACGAGTTTGGATAAATTTGGTAAACACCAAAACTGATGCACTCCCATTTGTTTTCCAATTTTGAACTTTAGGGATTTCAAAAGAAAGCTTTTCTGATTGGCCAGTGGCACCCACGACTTAAACATATTTATCACTTTTAGGTATTAATTCAAAACAGAAAATGTAGCTCCAGTATCAATTAGAAAATCTAATTCTTCTTTTTCTTCCCCTAGCTTAATTTTTACCAGCAGGTCCCCTAGGCACTGGCCCACCGGCCCCCCCCTTCACTCAGTACTCTGTAAGCAACAACAGCCTCTCCTGTGCCTGTATTTCCACCTGTTAATTCAGGGCATTCTTGCTTCCAGTGTCCCTCTTTTCTGCAATATGCACACTGGTTCTGACCCAGCCTTGTCTGTCGGGGAGGTAAACCTTACATCTGTTACACAAGGTTCATACATATAACTAACAGTTGTAAAACTGACAAATCTTAATTCTAGGTCTTATCCAAAGTGATGTGCTTATAGTTAACTCTTCAGCACTACCTCTCATATAGCAACTCTTAGCATGATAATACCTTTAACTATATGCTCCTGGATGTTTCAAGGTAAGCAAGATATATCAGGTACGCAATAACAATATTTGGCCAAATACAAACAAAACCAGACCAGACCAGACCAGAGGGGATATTCCCCCGGGAGAGTGTCCTCTCCCGTGTCCCCTGCGAGATGGTGTCCCGCCTCGACTTATGGGTATCCAGAACCAGAATAACCAGAACCAGAATAAACAAAACCAGAAACCAGATACAAATACCTTTTATCAATAGGCAGTGTTCTTGTCCAGCCCCCGCAAGAAGCCACCTAAGAAGGGAGCCCCTTCGGGTAAAAAGACTTACCCGAGGGCGCCCAAGGGGGTCCCGTCCTCCGAGGGATTCTGCAGCCGGGTGGAGAAGGTGTGCTGCCGCAGGTTGCCAAATGAATCTGAAAAATCGGTCCAAGAAACTGCTCAGAGACTTTTTAATCTTTAAGCAGTAATGTATTTGTTTATTCAACATTGGGAGCAAGCCAGCTCGTGCTGGACAAACTTGCTCGAAGGCTTCACACAAAATCAGCATTTTTATACAATCTTCAGATGTGATTAAATGCATATTCAAGTGATTACAACATCTATCTATGCATATTAATAATAGGCGGAGTATAGGTGGAACTCAGGCGGAGCTTGGGGCGATGCTTCTCTTGGCCCTCAATTTTGGTGGGTCTGGGGGCTTAAACTCATCTTCCTCAGCCTGACCCTTCTTCTCTTCCATTGTTCTTGACCCGCTCACTGAAGCTTGGAAAAAGCCCTGGCTCCAGGCCTATTTCTCCTATTCAAATGTCTACCTTCTGGATCCCTTTCCCCACCCACGACGTGGGGGAGCCCAGTTCTAGTTCCATCTACATCTGAAGAACCATTCGGACGTCTTGAGGGGATGGGGAAAGGGGACTCCAGCGACAGGGTTTTTCAGGCCCCGAGCCTGGAGGGGAGAGGTGCTCCCCCCTCCCCCCACGCACGTGGTCCCATGGCTGGTACAGAGACAGCACACCGGGCGTGGAGAGGAGGCAAGAGAGACTTTATTGTTGGGGGATGTCACATTTATAGGGTTAGGGAGAATCACAGGTTAACCAATTAGAAGTCTCAAGGGGCTTACAGGAACACCCAATCACAGGAAGGGGTTAACAAGGACCAATGGGACACCTCAGGACACCTTTCCCAGGACATTCCTGCATAACAGTTGCTGTGGGGGGTGTTGGGAAGAAGAAACACGTGTTTGCAAAGAGACCACAAAGAGCCAGTTTAAGACATGTTTAAACAAGTTTTCCCATATAATGCAGCTTTAGTGCCACACTACCTGATCCTGTTATATTTCTAATTTATTGCTTCGAGGCCTATTACATGTTCTTGTACTATTCTCTGAAGCTTTGGTCCAGTAAGTAGAGCAGAATGAGCACAGATCGTTTTGGATGTTGGTAATTTGTTTGCAGGCCCAAATTTCTTAGTTAACTATTTTGGGCCTAGCCTCCTGTTTCATTATCATATCTCTGCGAACATCTGAATAGGGCTACGTGCCAAGAAACCACACACAACCTCCTTTAAACACTATAAAAGTTGAGGAGAAATTTGGGAAAAGCAGGGAAAGAGGAGTGGGAAAGAGAATTGGCTATAGCAGCTGAGAGTCTCTCCCCTGCCTCGCCCTCACCTTTTCTTCTGCCACTGTATGCTGCCTGCCTGTCACCAGAGACTGGACCTCTGCCATCTTGAAGTGGACTGAGACCCACCGTGCCACCTGCATGAGTTTTCCACCCTGACCATATTTCTGAGGGCCGAGAGGTGTGGCTGGACCAGGACCTCCGCATGGCCTGGGACACGGCCCAGTGTGAGCGGTGAAGCCCACATCCTGGCTGCATTCCAGAGAACTAAAGCTGTAAAAGACCTCCGGCAGCTAAAGAGAGAACATCCAAAGCGGCAGAGACAGAAAAAAAAAAGGGCAGAAAACTGCTTCTCTCTCTCTCTCCCCCCCCACCCCACAGACCAGTTCAACGGAAAGGTAGTTTTTCGTGGTATCTTCTAAAAGTAATCTTAGTATTTTCCAACCTTTTCTTATTTTTTCCTCTTTCTCTTTGCATCTCTTAGCAATTAATAAAAACAGTTTTGGTATCAACAGATAACTTGTATGAGTTTTAATTTTGCTCAAGGGAATATTTGAATCTAAAAGTTCTTTCTGCAATATTTAAGCAGATCGTAACACCCAGATACCTTACTTCTTTTTCTACAAACTGAAGTTTTCTCTTTGACACTCTTAATCCCTGTTTTCCTAAAATGTTTAGCAGCCTCACTGTTGCCTTTTCCACTTCCGTTCGGGTTTTCCCAGCTACCAACAAATCGTCTACATATTGTAGAACAGTAATTCCTTCTCTTGGTTCAAATTCATTCATTATTCTTTCAAGAGACTGTCCAAAGAAATTAGGTGCTTCCGAGAACCCCTGCGGGAGGACTGTCCACCTGAGTTGTTTCCTGCCCATCTATGTCTTCCCATACAAATGCAAAAATATCTCGGGAATTTTTTTCTAGGGGTGTCAGAGACCTTTACCTTGGCATTGCTGGGTGCAGACAGTAAAAATACTGTGCCACTAATATGGCTGCAGGCCTTGTGCCAAGGTGAAGGAGGAGTTCTTTTGGCAGGAAAACAAGTTTTATGGACACCTGCTGTGGTCCAATTAATACTGTACAGCTCAGTGTGTTTTCCTTATGTATCCAATGTAACCTGGGAAAGAATCACGTCTCTGTGTCACAAGCAGCATATAAGCTACCTTTCCTTTAATAAAGGGGACATTTTTGCCAATCATATTGATTTGTGAGCATTTCTGTCTGTCCCCCTCCGCTGTTATAGGGGACAAGTCCAAAATGCATCTTTCAGGTCAACCACTGAAAACCATTCGCACTCTGGAGGTATTTTGCTCATTATGGTGTATGGGTTTGGTACTACAGGATGTCGAACACGAACTATATTATTGATTTCCCATAGGTCTTGGATCAATCGATATATCCTACTGCCTTTTCTTACTGGCAAGATGGGGGTATTGTATGGTGACATGCAAGGTTCTAATAATCCATCACATATTAAGTTCCCTATCACCAGTGAAAAGCCTCTTTTCCCTTCCAGGGGAATAGGGTATTGGCGAATGCGAATTGGAAATTCTGTATACAATTTGACTGTAAAGGGTTCTATTTTCAATCCTCCCCTGTTCCCATCTTCGGGCACACTTCAGGATTTATGCCCAAATCTTCATTTAAGATAAAGAGTTTAACTTCCACTGCCTCCCCTTGAGGTACCACCCCTACTCCCAGGATTCCCATTAGATCTCTACCTAACAGATTCACCCCTGCCTGGGACGTAATCAGTAGATCTGCTTCAATCACCTTCCCATTTCCTTTTATTAATACTGATGGGGCCACAGGTACCTCAAAGTGTTCTCCTTTTGCTCCCTGTACTGTGACTGTTTGGTTTGATACTCTTATTCCCGATGGAAGTTGGGTTACACAGGTCCTTTGAGCCCCTGAGTCCACTAGAAAGATGGTATTGTCCTCCTGGGGTCCCAGTTTTAAATTTATCAAGGGCTCTTTTCCTGTTTCTGACCCCAGGAGGCAGAGCCCCTGACATGCCTATTCTGAGCTCTCCTGTAACTGGAAGACTTGGATGTCTTTTTGGCACCTATGGCAATCCCTTTTAAAATATCCTTCTTGTCCACAGTAAAAACAAACTCTTCCCTTACTTTGTACATTCGGGGGGGCTGTTTGCATCCCCAGTTTTGTTAGTACTCAGGGAGGCCCTCTAGGGTATTGAGTCCCCTGTCCTTCATATTTACTGGGACCATTTCCATATTTCCCTTGTTGTACCCACGCCCTTCTCTGCCCTGGGGCCCGTTCCCCCCCTTGTTTATTCACTTCCTCAACTGTAGCTATCATTAACTGAATCTTCTGCTTTTCCCACTCTTCGTCTCTCCAAATGTATACTTTCTGAGCTTCCTTCAATAACTCATTCATATCTTTCTCATTCCAGTCCTCCAACTTTTCTAATTTCCATCTAAAATCCGGCCACAAATGAGTCACAAAAAATACTTTCAGCAACTGCTGCCCTGCTGGACTGTCCAACTGGACCCCCGAATACTGTTGTATTGTGCTGGTTTAAAGGTAAACCGGCAGGAGAAATGAACCCAACTCAAAAGAGACCACAAGTCAGTTACAATTTAATAAAATATAATACAATAATACAATTATATGGACAAGCAATTGGTTTTAACCCACAAAACCCAGACGTATAACCCAGCACCCTGGGGCACGAAGAGAATGGTGCTCATTGGCCCCCGTGCTGAGCCCCACATGGTCCCCCTGAGTTCAAAGTAAAAGGAGGGGGAAACCTGTTGGTGAGAGTGATGGTTGCAGTCTGGTCGAGAGTGGTGGTTGCAGTCCGGTCGAGGTTCTGGTCCTCCTCTGGATCCGACGAGTGGTACCAGAAGTCCCAAGACCCCAAGATTATATACACCCAGGTTTGAGTGGGAATGCCCAGTACCTCCCCCAGGGCAGGGAGTTCCACAATGGGTGAGATATTTTTGGAATCCTTGGTGGCCTGTTAGCAGACATGACCCCTCAGGCCGGGTGTGGAGGGGTTAATGACTCCCTGGAGGGGAGTTAACATTACCCATAACTATAGCCTGAGGGGTCAGGTATGCTCTGGGCAGCTGCTGCAAATGGTCTATTGTTAACAGTTCCTGGGAAATGACACAGAGGGTATAGAATACACAGTTTGGGTTACACCCACACACTGATGAACTGCTCGCGGCTGCTCTAACCAGGACATTATCCACCCCTTATTCTATACCATCTATGTCATGCCTAAATTAACACCTTTTAAAACTATATACATATATATATACAATGAAACATTACAGACCATTCTCACTCAAAATTAGGTCCCCTTGTGGGGGACAATGTGTCTCCCCATCTTTTTGCACTACCCACCAAGTAAAATCAGGTCCTTGGGCAAAAACAATCCCTCGGATGGGTTTGCTTTTGCTTGAGGTGGGACTAATCCAAACAGTCTTTCCTAACATACCTCTCATATGCACCACGGGGACTTTATCTCCATCTACAGTATGCAAGAGTTCTGATTGGGCAGGGCCAGCTCGATTGATGGAGCCTTGGGCGTTGACCAACCAGGTGGCCTTTGCTAAATGCAGCTCCCAAAGTTTGAAAGTTCCCCCGCCCAGTGCCTTCAAGGTGGTTTTCAGCAGTCCATTGCACCACTCAACTTTTCCGGCAGCTGGTGCATGGTAGGGGATATGATACACCCACTCAGTGCCGTGCTCTCTGGCCCAGGTGTCTACAAGGTCGTTCTTGAAATGGGTCCCATTGTCAGACTCAATTCTCTCTGGGGTGCCGTGTCACCACAGGACTTGCTGTTCAAGGCCCAGGATGGTATTCCAGGCAGTGGCATGAGGCACGGGGTATGTCCCTAGCCATCCAGTACTTCCTTCTACCATGGTCAGCACGTAGTGCTTGCCTTGGCAGGTTTGGGGAAGTGTGATGTAGTTAACTTGCCAGGCTTCCCCATACCTGTATTTTGACCATTGTCCACCATACCATAGAGGCTTCACCCATTTGGCCTGCTTGATGGCAGGACATGTCTCACAGTCATGGATAACCTGTAAGACACTGTCCATGGTTAGATCTACCTCTTGGTCACGAGCTCATCTGGATGTTGCATCTTTCCCATGGTGACTGGAGGCATCATGGGCCCATCGAGCCAGAAATAATTCTCCCTTGTGCTGCCAATCCAGATCTACCTGAGAGACTTTAATCCTGGCAGCTCAGTCCACCTGCTCGTTGTTACGATGCTCTTCATTAGCTTGACTCTTGGGTACATGAGCATCTACGTGACCGACCTTCACACTCAGCTTCTCTACCTGGTCAGCAATGCCCTGCCACATCTCAGCTGCCCAGATAGGTTTCCCTTTGCACTGCCAGTTGGCATTTCTCCATCGCTCTAGCCATCCCCACAGAGCATTGGCCACCATCAACAAGTCAGTGTAGAGATAGAATCTTGGCCACTTCTCTCGTTCAGTGATATCCAAAGCCAGCTGAACGGCTTTAAGCTCTGCAACCTGACTTGACCCACCTTGTCCTTCAGTCGCTTCTGCAACTCACCGTGTGGGACTCCATACGGCTGCTTTCCATTTTCGGTTTGTCCCTACAATGCGACAGGAGCCATCCTTGAAGAGAGCATATCGCTTTTCATCTTCTGGTAGCTTGTCATATGGTGGGACCTCCTCAACCTGTGTCACCTGCTCCTCTTCTTCTTCAGAGGATAGTCCAAAACTCTCACATTTGGGCCAGTTGGTGATAATTTCCAGAATCCCAGGGTGATTAGGATTCCCTATCCGGGTTCGCTGCAAGATCAGAGCGATCCACTTACTCCATGTGGCATCAGTGGCGTGATGTGTAGAAGGAGCTTTTCCCTTGAACATCCAGCCCAGCACTGGTAGTCGGGGTGCCAGGAGGAGCTGCGCTTCGGTGCCGATCACTTCTGAGGCAGCTCGAACTCCTTCATAAGCAGCCAGGATCTCTTTCTCAGTTGGTGTATAGCTGGCTTCAGATCCTTTGTATCCCTGACTCCAGAATCCCAGCGGTCGTCCTCGGGTCTCCCCAGGCACTTTCTGCCAGAGGCTCCAGGAAGGGCCATTCTCCCCGGCTGCAGTGTAGAGCACGTTCTTCACATCCCGTCCTGTCATGACTGGCCCAAGGGCTACCGCATGGGCAATCTCCTGTTTAATCTGTTCAAAGGCTTATTGTTGTTCAGGGCCCCACTGGAAATCATTTTTCTTCCGTGTCACAAGGTAGAGAGGACTTACAATCTGACTGTACTCAGGGATATGCATCCTCCAAAAGCCCACAGTGCCTAGGAAAGCCTGTGTTTCCTTCTTGCTGGTTGGTGGGGACATGGCTGCTATTTTGTTAATCACCTCCACTGGAATTAGGCGACGTCCATCTTGCCACTTCACTCCTAGGAAATGGATTTCCCAAGCAGGTCCCTTGACCTTACTTTGTTTAATGGTAAAACCAGCTCTTAGGAGAATCTGGATTATTTTCTCTCCTTTCTCGAAAACTTCCCCCGCTGTGTTCCCCCATACAATGATATCATTGATGTACTGTAGATGTTCTGGAACCTCATCCCTTTCCAGTGCAGCCTGGATCAGTCCATGGCAAATGGTGGGACTGTGTTGCCACCCCTGGGTCAGTTGATTCCAGGTGTACTGCACACCCCTCCAAGTGAAAGCAAATTGTGGTCTGGACTCTGCTGCCAAAGGAATGGAGAAAAAGGCGTTAGCAATGTCAATGGTGGCATACCACTTGGCTGCCTTGGACTCCAGCTCGTACTGAAGCTCCAGCATGTCCAGCACAGCAGCACTCAGGGGTGGTGGGACTTCATTGAGTCCACAGTAATCCACCGTCAGCCTCCACTCTCTGCTGGACTTAGGCACTGGCCATATAGGGCTATTAAAGGGTGAGTGGGTCTTGCTGACCACCCCCTGGGTCTCCAGGTCACGGGTCATCTTATGTAGAGTAGCCACGGAGTCTCGGTCAGCGCGGTATTGCCGATGGTGTACTGTTGCTGTGGCCATCAGTACCAATTGTTCTTCAACCTTCAGCAGTCCCACAGCAGAAAGTCTCTCTCTGACAGACCAGGTAAGGTGTTCAACTGTCTAATTTCCTCTGTCTCCACAGTAGCTATGCCAAAAGCCCAACTAAGTCCTTTTGGGTCTTTGAAATACCCACTCCTCAGGTAATCTATGCCAAGGATACACAGGGCCTCTAGGCCAGTCACAATGGGGTGTCTGTGCCATTCCTTCCCAGTCAAGCTCAGTTCAGCTTCCAGTACAGTCAGCTGTTGGGATCCCCCTATCACCCCAGAAATAGAGATGGATTCTGCCCCTATGTATCTTGATGGCATCAAAGTACATTGTGTGCCAGTGTCAACTAATATCTTTGTGGGTCTGACGTGCCAGGCCACCGAATCCACACCGTCCAATAGACCCAATTGTCCCTCTCCTCTACCTGGCTAGAGGCAGTGCACCCTTAGTCCTGGTCATGGTACTCACTGCGCTCTTCTTGTAAGTATGACCTGGAGGTCCCTTTAAGAGGATCAGACATATCATCATTCCTGTACCGTCTGGAGTCTTGCCCACAAGAGACTGGAGCGGCATTTATCCTCGAATGCCGCAGTCAGGAACACGCTCAGACAGCAATTAAGCAGGGAAAGGCACTCAGCATAAGGCACAAGGCCTAAGGCCACTGGCCACTTTATTGCAACAGGCTACAGATATTTATACTCTCCACACAACACACATGTCAACTTATTATTGGTACTTTCATGTATACATATATCAGGCCATACACATGTCAATCTACTATTGGTACACATACATCAGGCCACACACATAGGTGGTCTACACTTCTTCGCATGCTGGTAAATCTCAAAAACAACACCTGTTATTTACAGCAGTTTTTCTCCTTATCTGCTTTCTCATTCTGGATTGTTTACATTCTTTACAACTTCACAGCTGCAATTGCTCAAATTCAAGGCCTACCATTTAGTCGTTTCCCACACTCAAAGAGTTCCTTGTGGTACTTGTTCCTCTTTTCAATTCACGTACCTGGGCTGCTAAGGAAGACGTGGGTTTTCCATCCCATTTCCTCATATCTTCTCCATGCTCATGGAGGTAAAACCATAGATTGCCATGTGGAGTGGACCCTCTCCTTAGCTGGGGGATGTCTGCTCCTGATAGCAGAAACTCTTGTTTCTCCTGGCCAGATATGGAAGATCCCTTCCTTAATTTCCTCTCTTAGCTTCTGGTGGCCCTCTTCAATCTTCTCTTCCAGGCTTCGGACATGTTCGGCCAGTTTGGTTTCCACAGATGAGACGTGGGCTCGTAATGGGGCGGTGACAGTGTCTTCATAAATCCTGAGTTTACTAACCGACGCACCCACCTTGTCCTCTCCCTTGGGCAATGGTTAATCTGAGCAATCTGATGTCCAAACACTCCCACCCCGAAAGATAGTACAGACAACTGGCAGGAGAAGGAAGGGAAACCAGTTAATATGCAATTTAATAACAAATGCAGCCTTGGATGAATTTAATCCATTAGTGTAGCAGGGGTCCTTGTATAACAAGGAATGAAGACGCTCCTCGTGCGGTGGTATGGTCAAAGAGAACTTTTATTCAAACTTCCCACTCTTAAATCCCTGTGTACCATGTGACTTCTTCAGCCAATAGAGTTATATGTGACTGCGCATGTCCCCTCGGGCCCCTCGGCCTGGCGCATCCCCTGTGCATCCAGACATGCTTCCCACACATCCCCTCTCTCGAATATTTAAAAGAAGTCACAAAAAACAGTGCAAAAAACAGTGCAAACAACCAGAACATTGTAAACTACCAAGCTTCGCAGCGACCCAGCGCATTGCTTCGCTTAGCTTCTAACTCTAACATAAACCTTTTAAAACCTTATTTTCCTATAGGGTAGTGCAACTTGGATAACTATTTTATTAACTTGGGGCCTTTAGCCCAACTGTGTGTAAACTATAACCTTTATTAATCTGAGGGTTTTTTAATAACTGGGGATTTCAAACTTTATTCAAAAAACAGGGTAAGCATATCAAAACTCAATTCTTTCAAAGTGACCTTGCGGTGTAGGTAATGTGGTTTTGTGAGGTATTCTGTGTTTTTATGTTTTCCAGTCACACAATTCTCTTATTCATTCACTCAACTCACACACGACGGCCGTCATCATTCACGCACAAACATACACACACCAATATTTGCAGTTTGCTTGTCACCACAATGGTCATTAACATAAACTGAAACATAACATAACAACTGTTTTTAAACTCCTGAGTTATCTGGTTCCTGCAGCTGTGATTGTGTATCCAAATAGGGCTTTACACACCTGGAGGGAATCCACTTCAGTTCTTTTCCTGTTGCCACACAAGCATAACCTCTCCCCCAAGTCATAAGATCTAAAGGTCCTGTCCACTGTCCCGAAATCAAATCTTTTACCATGACAAGCGGCCTGGGAGAGGCAAACGCCTGAGATTTGTGCTGCTTCTCATATCTGCTTCTTTCAGCACTGTCACAATTTAAAAAATTGATAACATATGTGGCTTTCCACAAACGTTCTTGCGGACTACACAGCTTCTCCCCCCCTCTTTGTTTTATTAGCATCTCTTTCAGTGTGCGGTGTGCTCTTTCTACAATTGCTTGTCCCGTAGGTGAGTGTGGAATTCCTGTAATATGTGAAATTCCCCATTCTGATAGGAAGTTCCTTACCTTTTCAGAGACGTATGCTGGTCCATTATCACTTTTAATTTGTTTTGGAGTGCCAAGGGTAGCAAAACAGCTTAGCCAGTGTCTTATTACATCCTTGGCTTTCTCACCTGTGTGTGCTGTAGCAGTGATGTACTGTGAATGTGTGTCGACAGTTACATGTACATATTTCAAGGGGCCAAATTCTGGGATGTGTGTAATATCTGATTGCCATATTTCATTGGATACCAACCCTCTGGGGTTAACACCTTCCTGAGATGGCATAGGGGTGATTTTTTGACAGTCTGGACAAGACAATATGATATCTCGGGCCTGATTGATAGTAATTTTGAATTGTCTCTTTAGAGAGCGTGCATTCTGGTGAAAAAATGAATGGGACAATTTTGCTTGCTCAAGGGTCCTAGGTACTGTGTTGAACATTGCTGCTTTGTCAGCTTCCCGGTTCCCTTCAGCTATTGGCCCTGGCATGTCAGTGTGAGACCTGATGTGCATTATATAGAAATCAAACTTTCTGTGATTGACAAGGAACCAAATAGAATGCATTTCAAACAACAAATGAGGGTTAGAAACATCCCGAAGAAATGAACATTCTAGACGTGAAACTAACCCTGCAGCATAACAAGAATCAGTGACAATATTAACAGGTTGTTCAGAAAACTTTTCCAAGGCAATACGAATAGCAGCCAGTTCCAGAACCTGCACAGAGCATTGGTTCATGATCTGTACCTTTTGTTCCCATTGTCCTGTATCAGGATTCACCCAAGTCACTGCAGCTTTCTGTGATCTTCCAGATGCATCTGTAAAAACTGTGAGGCCTTTTATTGGCTCACTTCTGCATCTAGTCGTGGTTCTTAAAGGTAAATTACCGATTTCTGCCCAAAGTTTGTGTTTAGGGAGATTAACTGAAATGTTACCATCAAAACCTGCTAAGGCAGCTTGGAACTCGGCGTCCTCAGCCAGCATCCAAGCAAAATTGTCCTTCGTGGCTGGAATGTAGATGACCGCTGGATCCCTTCCATCCAGTTCCTGTAGTCGAGCTCTGCCTTTAATAACAAGCTTAGCAAACATTTCATTAATTGTCCATACAGTTTTATGTGGGGTGTGGGGCAGAAATAGCCATTCTAGAACCAGCAGTGGGTCCTTTTCAGTCTGGTCCCACTGAAACAAGACTGTAAATGGCTGGTACCTGCTGGGAACTAAGGCTAGGCAGATTTGCAGTTCAGGATTTCTCCTTCTGCTCTGCCTAGATTCTATTGCCTTGGCACAAATGTCCAACGCCTGTTTTGCCTCTGCTGTCAGAGACCTGTTAGACGTCAGATCAGAGTCCCCCTTTAGTAACACAAAGAGAGGGTGTAGCTCCTCTGTGGTTAAGCCTAGAATAGGCCTTAACCAATTAATAGCTCCCAGGAGTTTTTGCAACTCATTTAAGGTTAAAGTGTCTTTTACCTCGAGTTGCAGTGGCTGTGGGGAAATCTGTTGCTGTGTGATTCTCCATCCAAGATAGGTCCAGGGCTGCGATCGCTGGATTTTCTCTGCTGCAACCTGCAAGCCTGCTTCTTGGACAGCATCAGTCAAGGCAGTAACAACAATTTGCAGTTCATTTTCTGTGGCCATGCTTATTAGAATATCATCCATGAACTGATATATTATTGCAGAGGGGAAACGCTTTCTAATGGGTTGAATAGCTTTTGCAACTACTGTTTGGCATATGGTTGGACTGTTCTTCATCCCTTGAGGGAGAACAACCCAGTGATACCTTTGCATAGGCTGGGAGTTGTTTAATGCTGGAATGGAAAATGCAAACCTTGGGGCATCTTCGGGGTGCAGGAATATGGTAAAAAAGCAATCCTTTAAATCAATTATTGTCAGAGGCCAGTTCGCTGGGAGCATAGCAGGTGAGGGTAATCCTGGTTGCAATGTTCCCATAGATTCAATGACTGCATTTACTGCTCTGAGATCCTGAATCATCCTCCATTTGCCAGATTTTTTGGGAATGCAAAATACAGGAGTGTTCCAGGGACTATTTGTTGGCACAATGTGTCCTGCTTCTAATTGTTCCGCTACAAGCATTTTTAAATGTTCAAGCCTTTCTTTTTTCATGGGCCACTGGTCTACCCAGACCGGCTGGTCACTTTTCCAGACCAGCTTAATCGGTGCTTGGGACGGCTGACCAATGGCCCCTATTGAAAAACCTGGTTGCTTGCAGGAGGTATTTGCATGACTTCGTATACCTCTCTATTGTAGCCGGTTTGAGCATCTATGGAACGATAGTTACCATCCCCTGTGAGTTGGTGTGCTGATACCCCTGCTTGTGGGTCATTAGCATAGGCAGAACAGATTTCTCTAAAATCGTTCAGCCATACATTGTACTGTGTGTTAGAAAGGCTTATTTGTAACAGGGTTCTCCAGTCATGAGGTATGAAGATATATGTGGAGCTTAGTGATTCTAAAAATGCAAGCGTGTTAGGGGATGATACACCCGTTTCTCTTATTAACTGTCTCAGTTCTTTGGTTAATTCATGTGGTAATGGTTGGAACCTGCGGCTTTGACGTGGGCCGATAATTACTGGACATGCTTGTATAACTTGTAAGTCCCCAATCCGCAATGCCTCTTCTCTACATAAAGCCCATCTATCAATTGTGCCCTCTCGGTATGTCGCTTCATCCCTTGCCGGTGGAGCTATCCCGAAATCCCACTCCTCCTCCCCCCATTCCTCCCATTCCCCCCCCCTTGCAGCTCCGGCGAAAGCGGCTGCCTGTGGGTGGGTGGTGGTGGTGGTTGGGGAAGACGGCGCAGGGGCGGGGAAGGATGGGTCACTGTCCGTATCGCGTGGCGGGTGAGATGGTGGTGCCCGCCCCTGGGCGCGTACTCGGCATTCATGTGCGGGATGGGTTGGCAAGTAAGCTGGGCTAGCCCCCCCACCCCCGTCACGGGACCCCCTGCTGCTGTCCCAAGGACTGGAACCTCGCATCTGAGGTCCCGCTCCCTCCCGCCGGTCCGTGTCCCTCGGGCTCCCTGTTCCCTTCCCCGGAGTTGAATTGTGAACGGCTCCACCCCCTCCCCCTGCCGCGGTTTGTGTGTTTGAATTGCGACGTTTAAAAGTGGGGTTGCTGGTTGCAGCGTGAGTGGGGGTGTATGAGTTCGTCGTTCTTTGATGGGATCTGCTTAATGCAGTCATTATAGCTTGCCAGGCTGGATAAGCATTGTTTGCTTGGGAATCCCCTCCCTGAGCCTTGAGTTTGATAAGATTCCCTATTTTGTCCCATATGTGAATGTTAAGGGCTTCAACTAGAGGCAGTTCTGGTACGGCTGCTTTAATGAGTCGCACCAACTCTGAGAGTTCAGCCCTTGTAACCTGAACATAGTAAGGATTCAGCAGAGCAGCCAGTGCTTCTGTGTCTCGTGATAGTTCGGTAGGGAAAAAGTTTCCCATGTTACCTTTGAGCCTCGGCGCTGCTGGGGTGCGCTGCTGAAGAGGGTCTGTCGGTTTGTGGATTTGTGTTGGCTCACTGTCGGCTGGGCTGTGGCGTCCCGTCGGCGGCGGCTGATGTCCCGGTGCAGGCGGCAAACGGCAAGCGGCGGCGGCAGGCACGGGCAGCTGTAGCGACGGACGCGGGGGCTGACTGTAGAGGCGGTGACTTGGGGTTGTGGCGATCGACGTGCGCGGGCTGCAAAGCGGCGAACGAAGCGGCGGCGCTGGCGGCGGCCTCTCAGTCACGTGGCGGCGGCTTGGCGTGGTCCCGGCTCCGTCTCCGGTGAGCGCGGCGTTCGCAGCGGTGGCAGCGGCGGCTCCGGGGGCTCCCGCGGTTCGCTGGGCGGCGCGGGGGTCGGAGCGCGCTGTATTGGAAGGCGCGGCTCGGCGCCTCGGTAAAGCCCGCGCAGTCTGAACACGGCGCAAGGGCTTTTTGCTGGCAGTGCTTTTTAAGCACGCCGCAGGGTCAGTCAGCAGCAACGAGCAGGCGGGGAGCCGCGGCCAGTTTCTGCTGGACAGAAAACTGGAACAGGGGCTCCGCGGGGGTCAGCGGTGGCTGGGGTTGCTAGGATGCGGCAGCGGCAAGCCGCTTTTTGCACGTGGTCCACACAGTCGGTAGCGAAGGGTCGCTTTATCAAAATGACCGACACTTAGGGAACAAACAGGCCTTTCCCTGACGATCTTAAGGTGCTCCGCGACTCTTTCTCTGAGCTGCAGGCATGCTTTTGTCCAGGGATCAGTCTTAGACGTGCGGGGAGCGTTCCAGACAGACTCACCGCCTTTGATGTTGCTTTGACCTTCTCCGCTCTCTCGGTGGCTGTTTTGACCTCTCGGTTTCTTCTTCAACTTCTTTCTTCTCTTCTTCTGTGCACTATCTTACTATTTTTGAGCTCGCTAAACTAAACTGTCCGTCTCTTAGATGCCACTAAGACCACGGATTATTGACGTCAAGGTTTTTTGCGGTAAAGGCTCCCGTCTCCGAAAAATCGAGACGATCCCGGAGTCACCGGCTAATCTCCTGATCCAGGATATTTATCTCACTTAATATAAGCTAAAAATGTCCCTGTCGGATCGCCATTTGTAGCAGGGGTCCTTGTATAACAAGGAATGAAGACGCTCCTCGTGCGGTGGTATGGTCAAAGAGAACTTTTATTCAAACTTCCCACTCTTAAATCCCTGTGTACCATGTGACTTCTTCAGCCAATAGAGTTATATGTGACTGCGCATGTCCCCTCGGGCCCCTCGGCCTGGCACATCCCCTGTGCATCCAGACATGCTTCCCACACATTAGCAAACCTGAAAACCAAATTTTAACATAGAGCAATAAGGAAAAATAGAATTTGTTGTGCTTTATCAGTGTTCCTCACCCCGACCTGAAATGCAGCTCATTTTCTCCTGTCCATTCACTTTCCAACTCCTCCAAGGGACCTGCCAGTAATCAGACATCAAGTGTAAACCCATTCAAAATATGGTATCAGTGTATCTGTAACCAGACCACCCTTTTTCCCGAACTACTGAGCCATTTTCATCAGAAAACGTGCAGCAGAACACCATAGCCCAAGTGGTTCACTACAGATATTTTGAACATTATGAAGAATAAATGCCTTATGGACTTATAAGTCATAGGTGTAACTTTTAATATCCCATATTAGTGCAAAAATCCCACTCTTTCAGTCATAGAATCATAGAATGGCTTGGATTGGAAGGGACCTTAAAGATCATCTAGTTCCAACCCCTCTGCCATGGGCCTTCCACTAGACCAGGTTGCTCAAAGCCACATCCAACTTGACCTTGAACACTTCCAGGGATGGGGCAGCCACAGCTTCTCTGGGCAACCTGTGCCAGTGCCTCATCACCCTCGCAGGAAAAAGCTTTTTTCTAATATCTAATCTAAACCTGCCCTCTGACAGTTTGAAGCCATGCCCCTGATGTCTCAAGAGATCACGGAGAAAAAACTCCAGGCCAATTTAGTATATAAGATAAGAAGAGCAGGTCCTTTAATTAGGCCCTCAGGCCTAGGGGAATACACACAACGTGTGCGCGCTCAGGCAGTGGTTCTATGATTTTATAGTACGGGCTATCCAATCCCAGAACTATCCATCCCCCAGGTCTTCCCCCGACATCCTCCTTCAGGAATTGAGTCTGGGGGTCCTTGAGACCCCTTCTTCCTCATCTTTGTCTTCCTCACAGCACGTACAGTCCTTGGAGCTCCTCCAAAGTTCTGGGTTTTGAAGATTGCTTTGTCTGTCCGTGGTATCTTCTTGTCCAGGCCTAGGGTGTGATGTTCTTAAACAGAGGTGCTTTCTAAAATTCTACCTTGAAAAGAAGTCTAAACATGTGAAAGGAATTTAGACGTTTTGATATGAAATGGGGTAATAGGGTTGGGTATGTGCAAACTACTGTGCTAAAGGGTGGCATATTATACAGGTACATTAAAATCTACATTTACTACACAACTACTTCTAAAATCTACAAAAAGCTAAAAAAATCCAAAAAGTCCAAAGGTATCACCCCCTTGTCCTGTCATTACATGGCTTTGTAAATAGTCTTTCTCCATCTTTCTTGTAGGCTCCCTTTAGGTACTGGAAGGTCACAATTAGGTCACCCCAAAGCCTTCTCTTTTCCAGGCTAAACAATCCCAATTCTCTTCACCTTTCCTCATAGGAGAGGTGCTCCATCATTCTAATCATCTTGGTGGCCCTCCTTTAGACTCGCTTCAATAGGTCAATGTCCTTTCTGTGCTGAGGACCCCAGAGCTGGATGCAGCACTCCAGGTGGGGTCTCACGAGGGCAGAACAGAGGGGCAGAATCACCTCCCTTGACCTGCTGGTCACAATGCTTTTGATGCAGCTCAGGATACGATTGGCTTTCTGGGCTGCAAGCACACATTGCTGGCTCATGTCCAGCCTCTCATTAACCCTACATACTCTGTGTCTATCATCCAGAAGGATGACCATCAAAAAGTTCAAGATATTAGAAACAGAATGGTTTGAGTTGGAAGGGATCTTTAAAGCTCATCTAGTTCCAACCCATCTGCCATGGGCAGGGACACCTTTCACTAGACCAGGTTGCTCAAAGCCACATCCAACATGGCCTTGAAAACTTCCAGGGGTGGGGCAGCCACAGCTTTCTCTGGGCAACCTGTTCTAGTGCCTCACCACCCTCAGAGTCAAGAATTTCTTCCTAATATCTAATCTAGATCTGCCCTCTGTCATTTTGAAGCCATTGCTGAAAAAGAAATGGGCTACAGGTGTGTTTGTAAGAGAGGTCACACAGAAGGCAATATGTCATAAGGTCTGAAGTATAATTTTAGAAAATAAGACTCATTTGCCACCCCAGATGCAATTCCGTAAAGCAGTTCTCCATCTGTTTGCTGCTAAAAACATGGGGCCTCGGAGGAAGGTTTCTCTCTTGTCTAATGAAATTATATAGTAAAGCTTTCACAAGTCTACTGATATATGGGAGACTGAAAAGAAAAAGAAAAGGGCTTTAGTTGACTTACAATTTGCAAAAATTGGCACAACAAAGCCCAGGCAGGGAGCAAAGGCTGGTGTTTGGCATTAAAGACTGACAGTAACTCAGTGCTGACCAGATTGAAAAGGGAAAGAATGCCAAGATCTTGCCTATGCAAAGATGCCCTGACTTCAGCAGGGCTCTGCAGGAACATCTTCAACAGCAGGATCATGGAAACTACTTTGTGTTTTCTTTTTTCAATATTACATTTAAATCCATCATTTAGTTTGTTCTCTCACCTCAAGACACAACTGGAAAAATATTTATGCAAGGGAAAGAAACATTACATTTGTTCAGTTTTTGCCCCATGCTTTGGTTACATAGAACAAGTAACAATAGTATCTCTCTACACCACATCACTCTCTCCCCTCCAATATCTTCACTTGTGTATGTAGCTGGGGCCAATTTGCAAAGACCAATGAAACACTTGACCTCACATCAGTGATTTTGACAAATGTACATAAAATTTGTTGGGTTTAAATAAAAAGGTTACAATATTTCCAAAACAGAGAAGGATTTCCACCGAAGCAAACAGTTGGTTCCCATTTCCATGTGATTTAGAGTTGAACAGACAGAGCCTGTGTTAGGATGAACCCTCTAACCAGTACCTCTCCAACTCCTTGCATTGCCCTAGATTCCCAGTTGCCAAATACCCACCCCTCTACCTCTTCTCCCAAACATTCTCCATTTTGCCCCAAACCCTCAATTCTTTCTGTCCAGAGATTTAAGTACCACCAAACCCCACACGTACTGAGGCTCTGCCTCTACCCTGCTGCTGTTTCAGGGTGAAGTCTGCCCTGTGCTCCCGCAGCAAAGCTGAGCCTCCCTCCTTTCCCTGCACATCACCCCAGAGCAGTATCTCTCTTTTACATCAAGTAGAAATTTCAGAAAACCAGACAATGAATACATTTATCAAAAATCTGCCAGTATGAAATTTAAAGTTGAAAGACGATGAATGGTATTCTGACTAAAATGTATATAAGCCACCATGACAAAGCATTTTAACACAACAACTGACTGCTATTTCCTTCAACTCAGCATTTGCCATCTTTCGAGGGGCTTCTATTTATTTGTATGGCAAGAAGGCTCATTAGCATTTCTGAGATATGTGGGTTCTCTAGACTGCAGTGTTACAGCAAAAAGCCCAGAGCTGAATAAAAAAAAAATTCCTGAAAAGTAAAAGCTGTTTTAAGTTAATAAAATTACCATCAAAAAATTAAAATGGCTTCCAAAATAGTTTTACTGAAGTCTGGGCTGTGAGATTTAAACCTGAAACCCTCCAACAGCTCTTACAAATGCTTGCTTTTGTGTTCTCTTTTCTTTTGAGCAAAACAAGTTTTCTATCAAAATGTATTTTGGTGTCTTTTGTTTTCAGGTACAAACAGTCTAAATAACTGACCAGAAGCATTTGCTTTGCCATTAAGTACCACCACAGAATGACATACCATTGACCATGCATCAGGTATTTGCGAATGATGCTCTCTCGTAGAATTTCTTTGTGGAATAATTGGCAGGAGAGGAAGACAATAAGAGTTGTCACAGCTTCCAAAGAAATGCTCTATGTAATATCTCTGCAGGCAAAAAGGAAAATTTATTAAGACTAATCTTGGGGGTTTGTTTTTAAACTGACTTCCAAGAACACTTGGTACCTTCATAGAATCATTAAGGTTGGAAAAGACCTGCAAGATCATCAAGTCCAACCTTTGACCTAATACCACCATGCTCACTAAACCCTTTACACGCTGTTTAGTACAGCGAATTTCGATTTGGAACACGTAAATAACAAATTCAAGAAACCCAGAATCATTTCATTCCAACAATGGGTTTTCTTAGGCATAAGCATTTTTTTTTGATATGCCAAAAGACAAGACAATGTAAAAACACCAAGGTATTGTCCTGAACATTCCAGATGTAATTTTCAGACTATACTTCATTCTAAAAATAATAAATATAGCTCTCATAAATGTGCCCTTTGTCCTGTTAAATAAAATTGCCACAAAACCATCATGGGGAATGTCCAGCTAGCGAAACACAGCTCCATCTGCCAGGAAAAGTAGATCCTTAAGAAAGGAATATAATATACAAATGCCAGTTTAAGTGTATGAAATTCTCAGGGTATCAAGATACTACATACATTATTCAGTTTTAAATGGTATAAAGTTTTAAGATATTACAGCCAATCTCAACAAATGTGCTGTAATAACTAAATAAAGAAAGCAGATAGTTTAGGAAAGCTCATTAAGTTAAGGTTAACTAGGAAAGGTTGTAGCAAAATGGATAAGAGAGAGATCCACTATTTGGGATAGCATGTGCTTCCTGTTCCCACCTCTGCCTTTAATGACTCTGTTACATATCTTATTTTTAATCATCATCATCATCATCATCATGGCTAGGCTTCGCGAACGAAGATTTGGGAAGGCTCTATCCACATTTGCTACAGGCACGCTGGTGGCTTATGAGGCCAATACGTGACAGACATATCCGATTGCAAAAGGCACAGCAGAAAGACTCCTTAGATGGTGTATTCTGCAATACACGGTTCTTTCTGCGTTGCCCCCAGAGGAAAAAAACTGAGGTCTCCCTTCCCCCCAGCTGTGGCAACGGAAGGGCGGGGTGGTTATGGAGTTTCCCTTACACAGTCTAACTGGTGTGCCGAGGTTATTTTGCCGAGGTTATTAAGCATTTCAACAATGCAGTCATTAAAGCCCGAGCTAGACAAACAATGAGTTTATCTGCCCTAGCAAGAAACTGTTGATATGGAAAAATTCACTAGGAAAAATAAAAAGATATAAAACTATAACTGACAGAGGAGCCAACAAGAAGAACTGCAATGCTGGACCTGGTGGGGAATGTAGTGCTCCAAGTCAGCCTTGGCTGCAGTGACCATGAGATGGTGGAGTTTGAGATCCTTGGGGCAGTGAGGAGGGTGTTGCCTAAAAGACCACAGAGAAAAAAACTCCAGGCCAATTTAGTGTAGGAGATAAGAGAGCAGGAGCTTTAATGAGCCCTTAGGCCCAGAGGAATACATATGCACGCACCCCCTCAGACACTGGTTCTATGATTTTATAATAAGGTCCATCCAATCCCAATTTGTCCACCCCCGGTTCTGCCCCCTCCTGGCACACCCCTTCAGGAATTGAGTCTGGGGGCATTTGGGACCCCTTCTTCGTCATCTTCATCTTCCTCAAAGCACATTTGTGGGAAATATCCCTCTCTTTAAATTTAGAAAGACGGCATAAACTTAGGGAACAAAGAAACAAGGAAGAATTTATTCAACGCGTTGGGTCTTTCTCGCACTGAGTTCCGGGGAAAAAGACACCTTTGGTTTAAATTCCATACATTTTATAGTTTCACAAAATCCCACCCTTTTCAGATAAGTTTTAATGTATTCATCTTTACCTAAAAAGGTTTCTCTTCTCTGAAAAGGGGCTTTCCCTTTTCCCCAATTGACTGCAAGCCATCCCCTGTCAAAGGTGATGGATCTTCCTTTGTTCTTAGACCAAAGAGAAAAGGAACCTTGTGTACAAAATGGCCCTAAAAGATTTAATTTTTAAGAATTTTCTTATTTCTCTTATCCCGCTGAAAGAGACCCTGATTCCCAAGTTCAGGTCTTGGAACTTGGATATCTTACAACTTCATGATACGCCTATTTATATAAAAAAACGTATTTGTATTTCTCATACGTTCAGTCCTTGGAGTCCCTCCAAAGTTCTGGGCTTGAAGGTCTCTGTGTCTGTGTGATATCTCCTGGTCCAGGCCTTAAGGTGTTTTTCTACAATTCTACCTTGAAAAGAAGACTAAACACTCTAACAGAATTTTGAGGGATTGATATGAGATGGGGCAGTAGGGTTTGGGTATGTGTAAACATTATGCTACAGGGTAAGGGATATAATACAGCTACATTAAAATCTACATTCACTACACAACTACTTCTAAAATCTATAAAAATTAAAAAATCAAAAAGCTCTGAGGCATCAAGGGCTCACAGCAAGCTCACTGCCCTGGACTTCGGGACAGCAGACTTTGGCCTCTTCAAGGACTTACTTAGTACAGTCCCATGGGATAGAGCCCTGGAAGGCAGAGGGGCCCACAAATGCTGGGTGAATTTCAAGGAGCACCTCCTCCAAGCTCAGGAGCAATGCATCCCAACAAGAAGGAAATTGGGCAAAAATGCCAGGAGGTCTCCACAGATGGATAAGGAGTTGCTGAGCAAACTCAGAGCTAAAAAAGAAGCTTTCAGAAGGTGAAAACAAGGACAGGTGGCCTGGGAGGAATATAGGGGAATTGTAGAGGAAGTTAGAGATAAGGTTAGGGAAGCCAAGGCCCCGTTAGAATTGAGTCTGACCAGGGATATCAAGGATAACAGGAAGGGCTTCTGTAGATATGTTGCAAGCAAAAGAAAGACTAGGGATAATGTGGGCCTTCTCTGGAAGTAAACAGGAGACCTGGTTACCCTGGACAAAGAGAAGGCTGAGGTTCTCAATGACTTCTATGCCTCAGTATTCAATGGCAAGTACTCCAGTCATGCCGCCCAAGTCGAGAAAGGCAAATGCAAGGACTGGGAGAAAGAAGACCCTAAGCCTGCTGTAGGATAGGATCAAGTTAAAGACCATCTAAGGAACCTGAATATGAACAAATCCATAAGACCCGATGAAATTCATCCGAGAGTCTCGAGGGAGTTGACAGATGAATTTGCTAAGCCACTTGTAAGTGTAGATACCCTTTCCGGAAGATTTATGATGAAGGGATTAGAGCTTGTTTCACTTAAGGAGACTTTCCTGCCTAAGAAGAAGCACCCTTCTCAAAGATAGTTGGATGTTTTCTCCTCTTGCATTCCAGAAGAGGCTTACAGTCTCTCTCTCTCTCGTATTAGGAGAGAGAAACCCTTACAGACATTAAGGCCCTCTGCGTTCCTGGAGGGCCGGGGGACCAGAGAAGATAAGGCTGAGGAAGAACAGGAGTGTGTGTTTTTCTCAGGCCTGGTGCTTTTGCAGCATTGTTAGGAGTACTTTCTTGTAAGTCTAGTGTTCTCAACTTTGGAATAAATTTTCCTGAAATCCTTCCACTGCCTGGCATTTCAGGAGTACCTGCATGTTATCATACTTCACACCACTATCCATCATTTTTGAAAAATTGTGGCAGATAGATGAAGTCCCTGATGACTGCAAAAAGGGAAATATAACCCCCATTTTTAAAAGGGGGAAAACAGAAGACCCAGGGAATTACAGACCAGTCAGTCTCACCTCTGTGCCAGGTGTGTTGGTTTGGACCTGGCTCCCCATCAAGTCCCCGAATCCCCAACGAAAGCTCCCTCCTCCCCCCACCCCTTCTTTGGCAAAAGAGCGAGAGGGAAAAAAATATATTAAAAAAAACCCCAAAATAGCAGAACTATAGCAAAATATATATATTTACATATATCACAGTTATATACAGTTACAATACTATGTACATATAAAAAAGAACCCCAAACACCACCCCCCCCCAAAGGAAAGGGAGGGATAAAGGAAAAAAAACCAGCAAAATTGATATACTCAAATATACACCGCTAATAGAGAGCTAGCAAACAAAAAGAATCTTAATACTTCCCTTGGGAAAACAGGACCACGCCACGCTACCAGACCACCTCCCAGATCTGCAGAAACAACAGGCCCTGCAGGGCCTCAACTCCCAGATGAGTGAGACCAGCTGCAGGGACCTGCCATTCTCGAGTCCACCGGAAGAGAAGAGGGCAGAGTCTTCTCTCTCCTTCTTATTTATACCTCTGCTTACGTAAAGAAATAGGATGGAATACTTCCTTGACCACTTCCCTAGTTTTGACCTGGTTACCAGGAAGGCCTAGGCTAAACTACTACATCAGGCAAGATCATGGAGCAGATTCTCCTGGAAAATATGCTAAGGCACATGGAAAACAAAAAGGTAATAACCAACATGGCTTCACTAACGGCAAATCATGCCCAACAATTTTGGTGACCTTCTATGAAGGGGCTACAGCATTGGTGGATGGGGCAGAGCAACTGTCATCATCTACCTAGACTTGTGCAAAGCATTTGACACTGTCCCTCATGACATCCTTGTCTCCAAATTAGGGAGACATGGATTTGATGGATGGACCACTGAGTGGATAAAGAATTGGCTGGATGGCTGCACGCAAAGAGTTGTGGTCAACAGCTCATTGTCCACGTGCAGACCAGTGATAAATGGTGTCCCTCAGGGGTCGGTACTGGGGTCGATACTGTTCAACATCTGTGTTGGTGACATGGACAGTGGGACCGAGTGCACCCTCAGGAATTTGCTGACAACACCAAGCTGTGTGGTGCAGTTGACATGCTGGAGGGAAGGGATGCCATCCAGAGGGACCTTGACATGCTTGAGAGGTGGGCTGATGCAAACCTCATGAAGTTCAACAAAGCAAAGTGCAAGGTCCTACACCTGGGTCACAGCAATCCCAGGCACACCTACAGGTTGGGCAGAGAAGTGATTGAGAGCAGCCCTGCGGAGAAGGACTTGGGGGTGATGTTTGACAAAAAACTCAACATGAGCCAGCAATGTGCGCTTACAGCCCAGAAAGCCAACTGAATCCTGGGCTGCATCAAAAAAAATGCGGCCACCCGGAGTACTGCATACAGTTCTGGTGACCCCAACCTAAGAAGGACATAGAACTGTTGGAGCAAGTCCAGAGGAGGGCCACAAAGTTGATAAGAGGACTGGACCACCTCCCTTATGAAGACAGGCAGAGAAAGTTGGGGCTGTTCAGCCTGGAGAAGAGAAGGTTGCTTGGAGACATAGCAACCTTCCAGTATCTGAAGGGGGCCTACAAGGAAGCCAGAGAGAGACTCTTCATCAGGAACTGTAATGATAGGACAAGGAGTAATGGGTGCAAATTGAAAGAGGGGAAATTTAGGTTAGATATTAGGAAGAAAGTTTTTACTGTGAGGGTGGTGAGACTGGAACAGTTTGCCCAGGGAGGTTGTGGCTGCCCCAACCCTGGCAGTGTTCAAGGCCAGGTTGGATAAGGCCTTGAGCAGCCTGGTCTAGTGGGAGGTGTTCCTGCCCATGTCAGGGGGGATTGGGACTAGATATTGGTAAACAAGACAATAATATACACTTTTATAAGTGTTAATATCTTGCTAACAATTCAGGAGCATGTTATTTCAGAAAAAAATTAGCTAAAAAATGTATTTAACAAAAAATCCCCAAAATCTTCCACATTTATCTCCTATGAAAAGTAAGGTTTCAATACAGCTGAACATTAAAAGTTATAGACAGGCTTTATAATTTCTTTTTTTAAGAATTTAATATTATCACTATATTATATAGCAAACTAAGTGCTTTCATCAGCTCCTTCTATTCCTAGCAACCACATTCACACAGAAATAGAGATGCTGAAAGGCTCAGTTGTTGAAAAGAGTTAAGAACAACCATTCCTGTAAACCTTTTTCTGCCAGAAAGACAGAATAAATGATATTGGACTCCACACACATATTGGTACTTCCAAGAAAGAAAAATAAAACCCTGCAGGATTTATGAACTTGCCCATATATCACAGTCCTTTCACCCCTTTGTACTTCCTCTAATCTGCTCCAAACAAAAAGTGTATCTGTACCAGAAAGTCCTGACAAGCTCTGCAGAATGACACTCAGAATTATATCACAAATTCATTACACACTACCTACACAAAACCCTCATGTAATGTTGACAGAATTGTGTTTACTGAGAGAAATGTTTCAAAAGTCATTGCGTCTTTGCCAGCTTTCCAACAAAAAGAACAATCCAAAGTACAAGAACTAAATCAGCAGTAGAGCTAGATACTATGCTATAATAGACAATCTGAAACTCTTTCAAAGCTGTGATGCTTTTATTTGGGCATTTCATTTTAGGCACAGACTAAATTGCAATTTAACACAAAAGATACTGCTAACACTATCTTTAGTAAAGTTTATCTTGAGAAAAAAGAAGTTAAAACTTATCAGGACAGATGTGGAAAAACATTTTTATTTCTAAAGAACTAAGTTCTCCTTCATATAGCACTGAAGTATGTTTTATGACATATATCCCAATGTGATGTGGAATCAACATCTCTCAAATACAGCAGAGGCATGAAAAAAAAGCCATTTAAACAAATTTGGAGATCTGCAGAAACATTCCACTTACTCATTTCTCTTCTCTCTTCTTCAGACATCAATTCACTGGTGTTTCAGAAATTAGTATTAAATAAGTCATATGACTTATTTAACACTCATGCAGTTCAAAAACCCACACAACTGCAGAAGAGGAACTTTTGTTTTCACCTTGCTGCATCCCCCAGAGATGAAGTGACACCTCCAATGTTCCTTTCCCTGTACAATTAGCAGAACCATTTCTAGCCAAAAGCTAGCAGTAACTGTCTGTGGGTTGACAGAGGTGCCTGAAACAAATGTTAAAACTCCTACAAAAAGAAAACAGGGTAACTTCTGCTGATGGTTTGAACTGGGTGTGAGATGGTCATCATGTATTTCTCCCAACAGAATATTCAGGGCTGGTATTGGCAGCAGGTTATCATTATCAGTACTGCACCATCACATGGAACATTCAAATACAAGTATTTAAATATTATAACCCCATCACTCTAAGTTTCATATTCTCTCAAACACTCAGTTTATACAAAAAGGCTGGAAAAAAAAGAAAGAAACCAACTTACATGAGGGGAATTTCAACAATGAGCTGGATGAGGTAACACAGCAACTCTTCTGAGGCCTTCACACTCTGTTCCTGAAAAGAAGCATACCAAAGGTTTTCTGGATTTTCAAATACCAAAAGAAAGCAAAGATTTAAACACATAGATCCAGATGATCAATATTTTAATCAAGGAACTGTAGTGGGCTCATCCTGGCTGGATGCCAGGTACCCACCAAAGCCACTTTATCACTCCCCTCCACAAGTCAACAGGGGAGAGAAAATATAACGAAAGGTTCATGAGTTGAGATAAGGACAGGGAGAGATCACTCACCAATTACCATCATAGGCAAAACAGGCTCAACTTGGGGATATTAATTGAATGTATTACTAACAAAATCAGAGCAGGATAATGAGAAGTAAAATAAATCTTAAAAACACCTCCCCTCCCCCTCCTTCCTGGGCACTACCTTCTCCCACCCAGTGGCACAGGGAGACAGGGAATGGGGGTTATGGTCAGTTCATCACAGGTTGTTCCTGCTACTGCTCAGAGAGAAGTCCTTCCCCTGCTCCAGTGTGGGGTCCCTACCACGGGAGACAGTTCTCCTTGAACTGATGCAATGTGGGTCACTCTTCCACAGGATGCAGTCCTTCAGGCACAGCCTGCTCCACTGTGGGTCCCCCACAGGGCCACAAGTTCTACCAGGGAACCTGCTCTAGCGTGGGCTCCTCTCTTCATGGGTCTGCAGGTCCCTGCCAGGAGCCTATTCCAGCATGGGCTTCCCATGGGTTCACAGCCCTCCCTCAGGCATCCACCTGTTCCAGCGTGAGTCTTCTCCAAGGGCTGCATGTAGATCTCTGCAGGCTTGAAGGCTTTACCCACATGCAAAAAGCCCTGCAGCGACGGGCGAGGGTCGAAACGGCAGGTGAAAGGTGCACTGGAAGCCGCAGACCCAACCCTGCATGCAGACGGTTCAGGATATTGGTCATTTGAGACTGACCGGAGATGACAGTCTCTTGGGGCAGCACCCTGAACGACCAAGCAGCCTTTTCAAGGACAGCACTGCTTGCTCCACTCGGAGAGGGACCTAGAAAAGATGGCCTAAACAAAGCTCATCTCCACTTTCACCCGGTTGGTTAAGCACAGGCCAACGGGCATCTTCTTCCAACGCGGTCGCACAAAGATCAAAAGACAGAGGCATGCACCTGCCTCCAAAGGTGTACCTAAATTGACTCTAGCAGGTTGGAATATCAGAACCATGCTCGATTCTGCGGATAGCAGACGTCCTGAGCGTCGTTCTGCCCTAATCGCCCATGAACTGGCTTAACATCGACATTGCTGCTCTCAGTGAAAATCACCTTCACAAGGAAGGCAGCCTCAGAGAACATGGTGCCGGTTACACACTATTTTGTTAAGGTAAGCCCAGAACCGAAAAGCATATCTCTGGAGTTGGCTTCTTGATCAAAAACTCTATTGTTCCAAAACTCAAAAATCTGTCGACAGGTCACTCTGACCAAATTATCTCCCTACACCTTCCACTCCACAACAATCAACACGTTGTCCTCTTTAGTATATATACCCCAACTCTCCAAGGTGACCCTGTTGAAAAAGATAAATTTTACAGTGACCTGCACCGCCTTACCCAAAAGGTGCCTGCAGATGATAAGATCATTATCCTTGGTGATAGAGTAGGTAAGAATTTTGAAGCCTGGAAAGGAATATTAGACAAGCATGGTGTTGGAAACTGCAACGATAATGGTTACTTTCTGCTAGAATTCTGTGCGGAGCAACAGCTCACCATCACGAATACTATCTTTCAGCAGAAAGATAGTCTGAAGACAACCTGGATGCACCCCAGATCTAAGCATTGGCACCTCATTGATTATGTCTTGGTGCGACGGAGACATGTCCGTGATGTCCACCACATCCGCGTGATGCCCAGTGCAGAATGCCAAACAGACCATCGACTTGTGCGCTGTAAACTCAACTTCAATCTTAAATTCAAACCTAAAACGGGCAGTATCCCAAGGAGAAGACTCCAAGTTAACAATCTCCAATCAGCCACAGTAAGAGACAAATTCCAGGCAAACCTTCAAACTAGGCTCGAAAACCGCTCCATAGATTCTACAGATTCCTCTCCTGAAACAATTTGACACCATATTAAAAACAACTTCCTGCAATCCTCTGAAGAATCTTTAGGGTTCTCCCTCAAGAAGAACAAGGACTGGTTTGATGAAAACAATCAAGAGATCCAGGAATTGTTGAGGAAGAAGAGAACCACCCACCAAGCACACCTTGCACTGCTATCCTGTCATGTAAGAAAAGCAACCTTTCGTCTTGCATGCAGCAAGCTCCAACATCCAACTCCGTGACATCCAGAACAAGTGGTGGATCAATCTAGCTGAAAAAACTCAATTATGCACAGATTTGGGAGATCACACAGGATTCTATGAGGCCCTGAAAACAGCATACGGGCCTACATACCAGGTCCAAAGCCCTCTACTCAGCGCTGATGGGCAAACGCTTCTGACAGATAAAACCTCCATTCTGAATCGATGGTCTGAACACTTTCAGACCCTTTTCAGTACTGACCGCGCAGTCCAAGACTAAGCAATTCAGTCCATCGCACAACAAATGGTGAAATACAAATTGGATACTGCCCCCACTTTAGGAGAAACCCTCAAGGCCATACAGCAGGTGAAAATCGGCAAGGCAGCTGGGGTTGATGGAATTCCACCCAAAGTCTGGAAACATGGGGGCCTTGCACTCCATGCCAAATTTCACGAGTTTGTGGTGCGCTATTGGGAACTAGGCGAACTACCATCAGACCTTCAAGATGCAGTCATTATCACTTTGTATAAGAAGAAAGGAATTAAATCTGATTGCTCAAACTATCGTGGTATTACTCTGCTCTCCATTGCTGGCAAAATCCTGGCAAGAATACTCTTGAACAGACTAATACCCGCTATAGCAGAAGGAATTCTACCTGAAAGTTGGTTTCAGAGCCAACAGGAGTACCACAGACATGCTATTTGTTCTCAGACAACTGCAAGAGAAGTGTAGGGAACAGAACAAAGGTCTCTATGTAACCTTTGTCGACCTCACCAAGGCTTTAGATACTGTGAGCAGAAAAGGTCTGTGGCAGATTTTGGAACGTTTAGGATGTCCCCCCAAATTCCTTAAAATGATCATCTCACTCCATGAGGATCGGCACGGCCAAGTCAGATATGGCGACGCACTTTCTGTGCCCTTTCTAATAAAGAATGCTGTGAAACAAGGTTCTTGCTCCAACCCTTTTCACAATCTTCTTCAGCATGATGCTCCAAAGGGCCACGGCAGACCTCGATGATCACGACGGTATCTACATTCGATACCATACTGATGGAAGTCTATTCAATCTAAGGCGACTGAAGGCCCACACCAAGACCTTAAACCATCTTGTCCGGGAACTACTTTATGCTGATGACACTGCCCTTGTTGCCCGCACATTTAACATCCTGCTTTGCAGATGCTGCCAAGCTCTTTGGGCTGGAAGTCAGCTTAAAGAAGACAGAAGTTCTCTATCTACCTGCACCTCAGGAAGTCTTCCATTATCCCCATATCACCATTGGCGAATCAGTGCTCAAATCAGTCCAGCAGTTTAATTACCTAGGTAGCCTCATCTCCTCGGATGGTAAGATTTATGGGGAGATAGACAACAGGTTAGCAAAGGCATATAGTGCTTTTGAAAAACTCCATTAAAGAGTTCAGCAGAATAAACACCTGAAGAAAAGTACAAAGGTCAGTGTTTACAGAGCCATAGCACTGTCTATTCTCTTATACGGATCTGAATCATGGGTCATCTACCACCACCACCTGCTTCTCCTAGAACGCTTCCATCAACGCTGCCTCCGTACACTCCTAAACATCCACTGGTCAGATTATGTGACTAATACATCTGTTCTAGAACAAGCAGCAGTCACAAGCATTGAGGCCATGTTGCTGAGATCACAGTTGCGCTGGGCAGGGCACGTCTCAAGGATGAAAGATTACCACCTCCCTAAGGTCTTGCTTTATGGTGAACTTGCCACCAGCTGCCACAAGAGAGGAGCCCCGAAGAAAATATACAAGGACTCCCTGAAACAACATCTCAGCCTTGGCCATATTGATCATCATAACTGGTCTACTCTGTCCTCAAATCGGGAGGCCTGGAGACACACCATCTATAATGCTGCCGTTTCCTTTGAGAATGCATGCAGGATCACTCTCGAGGATGAAAGACAACAAGGAAAGAATCGTGCCTTGCAGAATATACCACCTAAGGAGTCCTTCTGCTGTGCCTTTTGCAATCGGATATGTCTATCTCGTATTGGCCTCGTAAGCCACCAGCGTGCTTGTAACAAACGTGGATAGAGCCTTCCTCAATCTTCGTTCGCGAAACCTAGCCATGATGATGAAAAATTGTCACCTAGTGAACTGCACATTCTACAGAAAATCATTTTTTATCATGGAAATGTGTTTTCCTTTATATAGAATCCCCCATGAGTAACACAATGTAGCTCCTTTTAGTAAAAACAAAGAACTGCTAGGGGTATTTAACCTTAGACAGAAACCACAGCCATTAATGAAGCCCAGATAATGTATTCTAAAGTAACTTGAGCATGACAGTTTCCTAAGATTTTCTGAATCTAGAAAATGCTTATAGTGAAATAAAGACAAGACAAAATATAATAAAATTTAGCTATGTTAGTAAATTTAGATATGTAAATGTGACTTTGCAAATTGTAAACTGCTTGAAAAAAGGGTGCTGCCCAAACAGTGGACAATTAATATAAAGCTGGCTTACATAAACAAAAGACTTTTATCACTTAGCATTGTAAGGGAGACAGAAGAGGGGTGGGGGGAACCTAAGCTGTTTGAAATGATAAAACTTTATGTAACTACTCTATAATAGTAAGAATAGGAGGTAGGCAATCAAATGTCTATTTAGATAAGACAGACTTCGTAAAGAGTGTGTTTGATAGATAATTTTAAGCTCGCTTCTTCCAAATGTATAAAAAGCTGTTGTATTTCTTTTCTCGGCAGAATGCACGAGGGGGGGCAAAACTCCTTTTTGCATATCCCCGGCCGTAATAAAAGTGTGCTTTGCATATTGTTTAAGGATTTCTTTGAATCAATAGAACCAGACTGCTACTAGTTCCTAAAAGGTACCTAATTTTTTCTCTTGACAGCTGAAGAAAGGAAGGAGGCGAGAGGAAAAAAGAATGAAAAAAGTAAAGTGAGTGCATTTTTAAAATATCATTTCTTCCACCATACTATATGGACAACTTGTTTGAAGGGAGAATAATGTTATTTGAATATGAAAGAGGGCTCCCCTGGTGGTCTAGTGGTTAGGATGTGGCGCTGTCACCGCCGCGGCCCGGGTTCGATTCCCGATCAGAGGAGTTCCCCGGGCAGATGGAGCTCGTGAGCCCTGTAAGGCCATCCATCTAAGAGAAGGTCACTCTAAACAAACCTACGTCCCGAGGACTTCGCTGCCACTGTCCGAGCTTCGCTCGGCCCCGGCAGTTGAACCTCAGGATTAAAGGGTGGGCTCAGTTCAACGCACACTGTGTCTCACCTAAAAAAATCCACTGCGCAGGCTCGAAAGGTAATGACCTTTCCCAAATCTTCGTTCGCGAAGACTGGCCATACATATATTCAAAATAAAGCAAGAAAACATTGGGTTAGCACAATCACATAGAATGGAAGATGTTAGTCTTTCCTGCTCTGTTCTCAAACTAATTTCCTTTTCCTTTTTTTTTTAAATAAAAAAGCTTAATTGCTGTAATCAATGTAATTCAGCTGTAATACTTAATGTATCCTTTTTCCTGTTGGGGCATGTGAATTCTTGTTTAATTTTCATCTTGCCAAGACAATGAGGAGGATACATGGCAAATCTATAACATGAGAGAGAGCTATGAACATGGAACATTATGTGTTTTCATAAACAATGCCTTTTTCAATAGCAGGATAACACACACGATTCATTCACATTAGTAGATCACATACTTGGATCAAAGACACATGTAAAGCCTTGGGGAAAATAAGTAAAGGGTGAATCTGTCCAGATAAGATTAGAGCAGACTTGCAGGGAGAGGAATCATAGGTGCATCTTCCAAATTCCACTACAGTGCAGAAGCAACTGCAAATACACTTTTTTTTTAAATGACCAGTTATACTGAAATATCATTTCTTATCAGCTATATTTAAGTCCTCAAACATGTGGATTACTTGCACTTTGTGAGTAATTTGTAAGATTTTGGCTTTTTGGTGAGGTTTGTTTGTTTTGTGTTTGGTGGGGGTTTTTTCACATAAATAATAATTTTTTATTTTTTAACTTTTTCAAAGTTATGCACATTACAGACACTGGATTAGCAGACACTACACAGGCAAAATGGCTTACCCAGAGGAAAGCATACATGCCAGGAGACTCCATTTCTAGTAAAACTAGCCCGGTTCCATCCTTGGCCATGATACAGAGTCTAACATAGACAGCATAAGTCTTTCTTCTCAAGAACCTATTATATTGTCAAGACCTGAACTGAGCTGCTGCAGCAGCTGGATGTGCCTAATATTAAAAAGATATCCAGGCAATAGCAAGGTACAGCCTCACCTTAGATGCTACTTGTTTTTCCTGCTCTATTGCTCCTCCAGATAGGATCGAACCTAGACATCAGTAATGAAATAATTCATTACTTGCAAAACAGTACCTAAAGCCCCATCCATTCAATTCATTATACAATCAGCAGACTTAAGGCTTCTTTGGGTTTTGTGATTTGATCTTCAGCTCTGAGGACTCTCAAAAGCTCCCAACTTTCACTAAAGAGTGTTAGTAATGAGTACATAAACTAATTGCAATCCCTCATTTCCTTTATATGATAGCTGAACACTCATGAAATCATTAAAGGGTTGCAGTAAATGTATTGTTATTTATTTCCTCCTCTATGTCCTCTCATTTGCTTTAATACACCAAATACAGTCCTTAGCAGTCTTATGATGAAGCCAGGTAAAACCTGGCAAGTGAATTTATTAGAGCACTACAAGAATTAGAGAGTTAAACACCAAATGCAGGCCTTAAACAAAGGCATAGAGAACTTAGTATTAAGAAATAGCAGAGGCAATAAATTCACTAGAATACAGGACACTCTGGCATAAAAGAACATAAGCATGGACAGAAAGAACTAGAAATGCTAGCACACACAAAAAAGGACATATGGAAGAAAACAAAGGGAGATAAGAAAAGGGACAAGCCAAGAAATCAGGTACTCTTGCCAGATACTGAAAATCCCTGCCAAATGCACAAGGAAACTACCCAAATTAGGGAAGGTTCAAAAGTTTATGAAGATGATGGTGAAAGGACGCTGAGTTCATGACGATGAAGAACAGGATCGACCACCGAAGTTCTCCCCAAATTAGAGACCACGCCTCAAACTCCGCCTCAACTCCGCCTGTTATGAATATTAAAAGTAAATGTTGCAATATAATGAATATTCATAAAACGTGATGTAATTGCTTGCCAAAAAGTGTATAAAAAGCTCAGTTGTAAGTTACTCGAGCGGAGCAGGCTGTCCAGGGCGACCTGGCTGCTCCCCGGCCGCCGTAAATAAATACCTCCTGCTTATAGACTGAAAATTCTGTCTCTGAGCAGTTCCTCCGCGCCTTCTTTGGGGCACAAATTGGCATCAATGATAAAAACTTCTCTATAGAGATGAATAGAGTTTCCTACTAGGGCTCAGGAAATAGGTTAAATGAACTGATGGTTTGATTTAGAATACAACACACAGAATATGCCCTCTTACACCTCTGAATCACAATACAGTTAAAGACTGTGCAGAAATTCTGGGATACAGACAGCAGAAAGATGAATTATTTGTGTTAGCTAAAGTAACTGATGCCAAAATTGGCAGAAATACTACTGCTCAGAGACAATTTTGAGTCTTAAAGCAGCAAAGGTATTTATTTTGAGCAACGTTGGGGAATTGGCAGCTTTCGCTGCACAAGCTAACTCCAAAGTTCTCAGTGAAAAGTCAGGTAATTTATACAGTTTTCATGAGTGATTACAACATCTATACATGCATATTCATTTAATTTCACAATCTAATTATCATATTCATAATAGGTGGGGTTTAGGCGGAGCTTGAGGCAGAGTCGTCCTTTTGGGGAGTCCTCTGGTGGTCGTTCTGGCCCTTCAGCCTCAAGAGGGTCATCCCTTTTACTCCTCTTCATCATGAACTTTTCAGCTTTTCCTGACTACATACTGGGAGCTTGTGAAAACCCCCCTGATTCAGCTCGTTTATCTCCCCGGAAGTCCATTCTATCTAATTCATGACTACTAAGTTGTCCTTTCTGTTATCTTTGCATTAGTACAGAACATACATAGGCAGAGCTCTCGGAACAGCGTACCACTTGTCCCTTAACATTAATGTTGCATTCCTCAGAGCGAGGGTCTGTAACATCCCCTCAGAACAGAATTACAGTATCTCAGAACCCTTGCTAGGTTTCATTTCCCCCCTTTTCTCAGGACTTACGAATTCTTTCGTCAAGTTCTAAAGACAAAGGATTTCGGTAGGTGTACATCATCATGGCCCACATTGTTTGTGTTCTCCTGATTATAATGCTTAACTTATACCACAGGTATAAGATGTTTAAGAAGGATAATATGACCATCCCTCCTGACATAACTAGCATAGGATGTATTAGATAATTAAATACTTGTGTTGCCCTAGGAGAATACCCCACTAGGATGTCCCACCAATGATGTTCTCCGATCTGTTCTGTATCAGCTAAAATAGATTTTATGTTTTCAGAGTAATGTTTTACTTGCCAAAGCATGTGCTGGGTCATTTTGTTTACTTCTTGTACTAGCTTTTCTATACTGGAGTGTCTGAGCATTGATTTAAAAAGACTACTATTCATGCCTGTCTGTAATTTAGGTACATCATGATATAGGGTATAATCTACTTCAATTAATTGTCTAGTAGTTACTGGTACAACATAATCAAAGTCACAGCCTACAATTCTAGTGAAGTTACATACACAGAAATTAGTGTCATTTGTTACTTCATAACAATTATCTGTAGTAACATTAACACAAGCAGTCCTAACACATGCACATCCATTTCCTACATAAAATACTTGTGATTGGGCTTTGGCATGTGAGAACATTTCAAAGGTACATGTACTTTCTTTGATATCTAGGCACAAATCTTCATTCTCTACCACTGCATCTTCACAGATGTATCCTAATTGCTCTCTGGGAATACAGGCCTCAGTGCTGATTTGCCTTTGCTCTGATCATAACTTGCCCAAACACTATGGCCTAAGGGTCTAACAATGACATTCTGGTATATAGCTCCCAGAGTTAGAACAGGAAAGATTGCCTGTTCTTTTGCTGCACTAATGGTGAGCACATATGCTTCAATTTGCTCATGTTGTGTATTGTAGGTGAAATTCACTAATTGCCACCAAGCTTGGTGATCCTTTTCAAACTGAGTAGTGGAATCTTCTCTAGTTATTAATTCCCTAATTTCTTGGGGTAAAATCCCTGATGCTCCTTCCCTGAGTATTCCTGCAGCTATAGATTTTACCCATTGTTGAGTCCGGATACACTGGATTGCAAGTGCAACCTTTTCGCTGATACCTCCAGTGTAGTCAGTAATTTTAGTAAAGTCTTTGGCTGTGTAATTTGCTATTAAGGTTAGTAACCTGACGGCTAAAGATTGAGTTTCTGCCAATGTGAGCATAGATGATTTTAAAGGGACTTTGAGGTTTCCTAGATCAGAAGTAACAGTGCTGAGTTTGTTAATTAATACTTCTTGATCTATAGTATTTAATACACCTAATCCTGTGCCAACCCATCCTGGTATATCTCTTTGTTTCCTGGCATGGTGAGATCTGGTTGCCAGCCAAGCATTCCATCCTTTAAGACTTTGCTGTATGTAAGGCTGGCAGCTTTTCTATATGTGAGATATATTTGCCTGAACATTTAGTTGGACTCTTTTTAGTGAATAGGTAGGATCCAATAGCAGCTTTTGTTCATTGGATTGTCTGATCACATGAGGCCCAATAAAAGTTAAGTTATGCACACTTTCACAACTTGGGAAGTGAGTTGTGAGTATGTTAATAAATGGTTTGACTGTCTTTCTAACAGGTGCTCCAGTAGTAAGGTGAGGGGATAACCCTCTCAGTCTCTAGGCTAGACAAAGCTCTGTATGTCTCAAACCTTTTGACCTTCTCTGGCGAGTGTCTTTATTTACCTTCTTTTAGAGTTTCAGGAAAAATATGCTGTGCTTGGCAAAAAGCCTCCTCCAAACTGATAATCTTGTGGTCCCTGTGAGAGCTGAGAATGGAGCACAGCATGCAGATACAGGCCTTGTCTCTGGTCAGTGGTCTGATCCACATGACTTGATAACTTGGGGAAAGGGATATGTGTGTCTCTACAGATAACAGCCCTCGCTGAATACCTGCACAGTATGTATGTCCTGCTGTTGGTCCTGGAAGTCGTCAGTGCAGTTCCTGACCTGTCAAAGTTCACTCCATGGCATAGTCAAAACGTCTGGGTGACTCTAATGAAGAAACTGAATGACATGACCTTTTGTGCATCACTGGCGTATCCAGAGTAGCCATTTCACACCTGTCTTGTTGGTGTTCCTCTGGGTGACACGGAAGCATCTCTCCTGGTGCAGGATGTCATCCGACGGCGTGACTTATTGAAACGGGACTGTCATATTGTGCGCGGGTGTCTTGACCATGTTGATAGCTGGGATGATGTGTTGTCTGTTAGCACTCCACTTCAAAAGTTAGATATTTTAGGGTCACTGTTTGTAAAAGACTGTGCGTATTTTAATCAACAGGTAGGTTATGATATGGGTACCCCTGGTGGTCTAGTGGTTAGGATGCAGCACTCTCACCGCTGCGGCCCAGGTTCGATTCCTGGTCAGGGAAACACCCCCGGGCAGATGGAGCTTGTCAGCCCTGTAAGACCATCCATCTAAGAGAAGGTCACTCTAAACAAACCTACGTCCTGAGGACCTCACTGCCACTGTCCAAGCTCGCTCAGCCCCAGCAGATGAACCTTAGGATTAAACGGTGGGCTCAGTTCAGCGCACACTGTGTCTCACCTAAAAAATCCATTGTGCAGGCTCGAAGGGTAAAGACCTTTCCCAAATCTTCGCTCGCGAAGACTGGCCATACCTAGGTTATGATATGGAACAAGCACGTGGTGAGTCTATGGTACGGGATGTGTTCCCTGAATCATCTTTCTATAAAAATAGTTCCTCTGGTGTCGGTAAGAATTGGACTTGGAGTACTCCAGCAGAGTGCACCTTGTCGACTCCCTACGGGAGTGTTTCTTCTGTGTAGAGATAGAATCTGGCCAGGAATCCCTGCACAGCCAATAGGGGAGCCTTGTACATCTAAAAAGTTGGTGGTTGTAGTTGTGTTGCTGATGCTGCCTTGTCTAGTGTTGTTCCTGCAAAGGGCCCTGCAGGATACAATACGGGCAGTCTTTGTTGCACAGCTACAGACAAGGGGGGAATTGTGGGGTGAAGTCACAGCCCCACAACTGAAGCTTGAGGGGTTTGGAATATTACAAAGTGTTGGACCATTTTCCATGAGAGCAGTGGAGCTAATTAGATAGTTCCCATGGACACAACCTTGAGTTATAAAGAGTACAAGGTCAAAGCTGTTTGGTTGAGTGCAGGTGCTGCATTCCTGGGTGTTTTTGTAAGAATATATTTATGTTATATGTGTGGGAAAATAGAAGTTAGAGAACTCAATAAAAAAGCTGCCTGCTGTGCTGAGCAGGCAGACATCTCTCTGTCTCATCCTAGTGTGTCTCATCATCCTAGTGTGTGTGTCGTGTGTCTTTCTTCCCCCACAGACCAAGGCCTCCGACAGGTACCCTACGACAGTAAGGCTTTCTTCAAGTTTAATAATAAATGTTTTGGAAAAACCTCTATCTTCACTTGTCCATGAACACTGGACTGAGACCGATTGATCTAACAGTAATTTCATCTCACACTGGGCTCTGTCCGGTTTATCTTCTTTAGTGCTATTCCATAGGCAAGAAACTGGACCTTCTTTTTTAAGCCAAACATTCTTGCCTGTATCTCTGATTTGACTAAATGTGAGTGACTGATTCTTCATGGGCATTACTGTCAGCTTAACCTGTTTTGTCTTTTGTGCTAATGTATTGACACCTTTGCACCCTAGTTGTATTTCATCTTCCAGTTTTCCTATTATGTTATCTAATGAACCCTGGGTCTTATTCCAGTCCTATTGTGTGTATGGCTTGTTATTATGTAGCACATAAATAGCTAAGTTTGGTCTAGGTTCTGGATCAGCTGAGGGATGTATTCCCACCCAGAGGAATGATTCTACAATCTGTGCATTGGACCATGGCCATTCTGAAGTAGGGGCTTGAGATAAGGTTATATTTATCAAAAGTCCAAGAATCAGCGTTGTTTTTAGGTCCATAACTCGGGTTTCCTCAAGAGCTTTCTTCATCACCTTCTGAAGCTCTTTTGACTCGGGAGTAGTGGATCCAGGTTGGTCGTTCTTTTACTCGAACAGCTGTGAAGGTAGTCAGCAACACCTGGAAAGGTCCTTCCCACTTTTCTTGCAGAGGTTTACCTAGAAGATTCTTAACATATACCAAATCACCAGGACTGAATGGATGTAGTTTACAATCAGGCTGTTTTGGTTGGTGTTCTAGCACCACTGTAGTATTTTTATCAAATTGTTTTCCTACAGCAATAACATAATCATACACATATTGATTGCCTATTTGATCTACTGCTTCACTATTTACAATCTGCATCGCGTAGGGTCAGCCATACAAAATCTCAAATGGTCTCAGTTTTTCTTTTGATCTTGGTTTGACCCTTAATCTAATCAGAGCAATAGGTAAAGCTTGATACCATTGAAAGTTTGTTTCTTGGCATATTTTAGCAATTTGTTGTTTAATGAGATGATTCATTTTTTTCTACTTGCCCGCTTGCCTGAGGTCTGTAGGGTGCATGCAACTGCCATTTGATTTGTAATGCTTTGCTTACTGCTCATATAACCTTTGCACAAAAATGTAATCCTCTGTCTGAGGAAATGCTCCTAGGCATCCCAAATCGTGGTATTATCTCATTCAACAGTACTTTGATCACTTCCCTTTCTTTATTTGTTCTGCATGGGAAAGCTTCAGGCCAACCAGAAAATGTATCTGTCAAAACTAGGAGGTATCTGTACCCACCTTTTCTTGGTAATTAAGAGAAATCAATTTACCAAACCTCACCTGGGAATTTTCCTTTGTTTATTACCCATTGTTGTACTTTAGTCCCAGTATTTGGGTTATTTTTCAGGCAACGCTCACACTGAGATGTAACCTGTTTTATTGCAGTGAATAGTTTTGGTCCTGCTACTCTAGCCTTTAAATGTTGATAAAGCGGATCTAGGCCCCAATGAGTTTTGTCATGTTCCGCTTTTACAAATTGCCATATCATTTTTCCTGGTAACACTGTCTTGTTTTCAGTTGGCCCCACCCATTATCCAATAGCTTACCTCCATTTTTGTGTATCCTCTTGTGGTCTGTCTCTTGGTATTCTGGTTGAAAATCTGTGTCTAATTTCTCTGATACTAAAGCTGCTACCGCTAATTCTCTGCTTCTTGCAGCAGCCAATTTAGCTTCTGCATCAGCTTTCCTGTTACCTATTTCTGGAACCGTGTTACCCTTCAGGTGTCCTTTACAATGCATTAGAGTCACCTGTGCTGGGAGCTGGACAGCCTCTAGCAATTGAAGGCTTTCTTCTGCATGTTTTACAGCTTTTCCTTGGGCAGTCAATAGTCCTCGTTCTTTCCAGATCGCTCCATGGGCATGTACAACAGAGAAGGCATACTTGGAATCTGTCCAGATGTTTATTCGTCTTCCTTTTGCCAGTTCAAGAGCTCAGGTGAGAGCTATCAATTCCGCTTTCTGGGCTGACATTCCTTCATGTAGAGGATTTGATTCAATCACCTCTTCTGTTATAGTAACTGCGTAGCCAGCCATTCTTACACCTTGTTTCACGAAGTTGCTGCCATCCGAAAACCAATCGTCTGCATCTTGAAGCGCCTCTTCTTTAAGGTCCAGGTGGCTGGAGTATACTGCTTCAGTGGTCTCTAGGCAGTCATGCTCAAGCGGTTTGGCTGACATCCTTCCTTCTAGGAATGAAGCTGGATTGACAATGTTGGTCACTTGAATGGTCACATTATCTGATTCAGCCAGGACTGCCTGGTATTTCAGGAACCAGGAAGGTTACCCTTCTGTTCCAGTACTGTTGATACAGTGTGGGACACTAACACAGTCATTTTCTGCCCCATTGTAAGTTTTCTGGCTTCTTCTATATTCACAACCACTGCAGCTACTGTCCTCAGGCAGGTGGGCCATCCTTTGCTTACTTCATCCAGCTGTTTGGAGAAGTAGGCTACTGCTCTCTTGTATGGCCTCAGCTGCTGAGCCAGGACCCCTAAAGCCATCCCTTGACGTTCATGTGAGAACAGCCAAAAGGGTAAACCTAACGCTGGAGCCTTCATGAGTTCTTGTTTTAATTGTTTTGATACCTTAAGATCCTTTTGGTTTTTTTTATTTTTCTAATTTTAATAAACTTTATAAGTAGTTATATAGTAGAAGTAGATTTTAGAAGCAGCAACCCTTATTCACTCACCCTTTAGTACAGTAGTTTACACATTCCCCTACCCCATCACCCCATTCCATGCTCCCATATCAATATCCCCTGAATTCCAGTAGAAAATGTTTAGTCTCTCTTTAAGAGTAGGCCCTTTTCTTTAGAGAACACTTGCACCTTGGCCTAAACTGCAAGAGTACAGTCAAGAACTGGGTGAATATATGCCCCCTGTACCCTGAAGAAGATGAAGATTGATGAAGGAGCGGTCTTAGAGACCCTATCCTCAATTCCCAAGGGGTGTGACTGAGGGTGGTCCAGGGCAAAAGCCAGTGGGTGGACAAAACCTGGGATTGGACAACCAGTATTATAAATTGTAACATCTGTACAGGGGGTGCAGGAACACGCATCTTGTTACTTAATTAAATCCTTTTCTTATCTCCAATTAAATTGCTTTGGAGGTTTTTTTCCTCAGCTCCATAGACATCAGTTTGAAGGCTTTGTCTGCTTCAGGGGTCCAAATTATGTTATTTTGACTGTTTCCATTGTTCTAATTCTTTGGCCAATTGATTACCAAACAAAGTTGACAAGTTTTTGAACCCCTGGAGTAACACGGTCCAAGTTATTTGTGTCCTTCTCCCACTACTGGCTGATTCCCATTCGAATGCAAATATCTTTTGACTTTCTGGGGCCAATGGGAGACAGAAAAATGCGTCTTTTAAATCTAATACCGTAAACCAAATCAAATTGTCTTTTAATTTTGTCAAGAGTGTATAGGGATTAGCCACTATGGGGTAAATTGTCTTTGTTATCTCATTTACAGCTCTTAAATCTTGAACTAGCCTGTAGGTTCCATTTGATTTCTTAACTGGGAGAACTGGGGTGTTATAATCCTATTCACATTCTATTAGGAGTCCTAGTTTCAGGAAATTTTCAATTATAGGTTCAATCCCTTTTCTGTCTTCTAGTCTCAATGGGTATTGTTTCCTGACTACTGGCTTTGCTCCTGGCAGTAGTTCTATTTGAATGGGGGTTGCTTGTTTTGATCTACCAGGTACATTGGTAGCCCACACTAAGGGTTGATCTAAAATTGGACTGATGTTTTGATTGCTTTGCTCTGGTTCTATGCAGCTCATGGCCAAACTCAGGGCTGCTATTAGTTGTTCTTCGTTTACCTGAAATTCAAATTTACCTTTGTCGAATTTAATCACGGCTCCCAGGTTTTCCAGTAAATCTCTCCCCAGTAAAGGCTTTGGGGAATTAGGTAGATATAAAAATTGATGTACTCCCATTTGTTTTCCAATTTTGTACTTGAGGGGTTTTAGAAAGAAAACTCTTTCTGCTTGGCCTGTTGCTCCAATGACTTAAACAAATTCACCACGTTTAGGTACTAGTTCTTGATTTAAAACCAAAAATGTAACTCCAGTGTCAATTAGGAAATCTAATTCCTTTTCATTTTCCCCTAGCCCAACTCTGACCAATGGATCCGCCAGGGGAAAATCCATTGGTCCCCTTCATTCTCCATTTTTATGGGTGATGACAGCTCCTCCTGAGTTCTTATTTGCCAACTTAGGGCATTCTCATTTCCAATGGCCCATTTGTAGGCAATAGGAACATTGATTTTGTCCTATTCTTGGCTGCTGGGGAGGGAAACCTCCTCTTCCCCTTGTAGCTTGGCCTCTGCCTTGACTTCTTATGTTTGAATCATAGAATCATAGAATCATAGAATAGACTGGGTTGGAAAAGACCTCCAAGATCATCAAGTCCAACCCCTGATCCAACTCCAATTACTATATCATGGCACTAAGGGCCACGTCCAATCTCTTTTTAAAAACCTCCAGGGATGGTGAATCCACCACCTCTCTGGGTAGGCCGTTCCAATGCCTGATAACCCTCTCTGTAAAGAATTTCTTCCTAACATCTAACCTAAACCTCCCCTGGCAGAGCTTGAGCCCATGTCCCCTTGTCCTATTGTTGGTTGCCTGGGAGAAGAGACCAACCCCCACCTGGCTATAACCTCCCTTCAGGTAGTTGAAGAGAGTGATGAGGTCGCCTCTAAGCCTTCTCTTCTCCAGACTAAACAACCCCAGCTCCCTCAGCCTCTCCTCATAGGACTTGTGCTCAAGTCCCTTCACCAGCCTCGTTGCTCTTCTCTGGACCCGCTCCAGCACCTCAATATCCTTCCTGAACTGAGGGGCCCAGAGCTGAACACAATACTCAAGGTGTGGCCTCACCAATGCAGAGTACAGGGGAAGGATCACTTCCCTGCTCCTGCTGGCCACACTGTTCCTGATGCAGGCCAGGATGCCATTAGCCTTCTTGGCCACCTGGGCAGACTGCTGGCTCATATTCAGCCTCCTGTCGATCAGCACCCCCCCGGTCCCTTTCCGCCTGGCTGCTCTCCAGCCACTCTGTCCCCAGCCTGTAGCGCTGCAGGGGGTTGTTGTGGCCAAAGTGCAGGACCCAGCACTTGGCCTTGTTGAACTTCATTCCATTGGAGTCAGCCCATCTCTCCAGTCTATCCAGATCCCTCTGCAGAGCCCTCCTGCCTTCCGGCAGGTCGACAGTCCCTCCCAACTTGGTGTCATCTGCAAATTTGCTGATGGTGGACTCAATCCCCTCATCTAAATCATCAATAAAGATGTTAAAAAGGACTGGACCCAGCACTGACCCCTGGGGAACACCACTGGTGACCGGTCGCCAACTGGATGCAGCTCCATTCACCAGCACTCTCTGGGCCCGGCCCTCGAGCCAGTTCCTGACCCAGCACAGGGTGCCCCTGTCCAAGCCGTGGGCTGCCAGCTTTTCCAGGAGTATGCTATGGGAGACAGTGTCAAAGGCTTTGCTGAAGTCCAGATAGACCACATCCACAGCCTTTCCCTCATCCACCAGGTGGGTCACTTGATTGTAAAAGGAGATCAGGTTGGTCAAACAGGATCTGCCCCTCCTAAACCCATGTTGGCTGGGTCTGATCCCTTGTCCATCCTGTAGCTGCCGTGTGATTTCACACAGGATAATCTGTTCCATAACTCTGTCAGGCACCGAGGTCAGGCTGACAGGCCTGTAGTTACCCAGGTCAGCCTTGCAGCCTTTTTTATGGATTGGGGTGATATTTACCAACTTTTGCAGCCTTTTTTATGGATTGGGGTGATATTTGCCAACTTGGAAATTTGGATTTTGGGTCATAACAACTGCTATTACTCTCGCTAATTTTCTATCTTCCTTTATCTCTCTGTTGTTATATACTTTCGAAGCTTCATTCATTAACAGCTCTAAGTCTTTATTGGCAGGATGGTCTATTTTCTGTAACCTTTTTCTAATATCGGGATTGCTTTGTCCCATTAGTAACCTTACTAGTTGTAGTTTACCTTCTTTTGACATTGGGTCTAAGGTAGCGTATTTCCTCATAGCACCTCTAAGTCTGTCTAGAAATGCTGTAGGGGTTTCGTCTAGTCCCTGCCTCACTTCATACAAAGCTGCCCAATTCACTGCTCTAGGTATGGCATTTCTTAATCCTACCAGGATTAAATTTCTATATTGTTCTAGCATTTTATAGTGTGCTGGGTTATTTGGGTCCCAATTAGGGTTTTGTCTTGGAAAAATGTCATCTATGTTCCCTCTTAAAACATTTGTAGCAATCTGCGCCTCTACGTTTTGCCTAGCTGTGTTGATTACAAGTTCTTTCTCTGTTTCTGTCAGTTCTGATAACATCAGATCTATGTCTGCCCAGTCTATATCTTGGTTTTTCGCAATCAATTCAAACCTTTTACTTTCTCAGGATCTTCTCTAATTTTTTTGGCCTCTTCTCTCCAACTATTTAAGTCACTTGCAGAAAAGGGGGCTTTTACTCTAGTCTGATTGCCTGTCAGAGTTATTACCTGGCACAATGGTGCCACTGTGTGGCTTTCCTCTGTTTTGGATCTTGTTCTGACCCCAGTTTTACTTTTGGCCTTTTGTCCTGCAGCTCGACCACGGTGTGTACTACTCACCGCTTCCTCTGGATCTTCTACACTTTCTGCTATACTTTCCAAGTCGTCTGTGTCTAATCTGGATTCCTGTGGGCTGCCTGGTCCTTGCCTAGCTTGTTCTGTTCTTCTAAAGGATGCTGGTTGTAATTCTTGAAAATCTAAAATACTCTCCTCATCACTATTTCTTCTTCCTAATCTGAGACACTGCTGTCCTATGCTGCAAACCTCACAACAACGTTTTTTTGGTTTATGCTTTTTCTGATCCTTTTCCAATGCTAAGACAAAAGGATCTTGGGGTGGGACATTTATCTCACAGCTTTTCTGCCACTCGGGTTTATTTCTCAAGGTGAAAAACATCTCTGCATACATCACCTCATCCCACTTCTGTTCTCCGCAGAGGAACAGCATTAGCTGTAATATTGTGTTATAACTAAGGCTCCCTTCTTGTGGCCACTTTTCACCATCATCTAATGTATATAGTGGCCATAAATTCTGGCAGTATTTTAAAAGTGTTCTCTTACTTAAATTTCCCCCTGGGATTCTGCCTACTTCATTCCAATGTTTCCAAATGCATCCCAGAGGTGTCTTGATGTTTATTTCTTTACTCACTCCGCTCCCCATTGTTAAGGGTGTATCTATTTACTATGTACTGGTTATTACTGACAAGTATTAATCCCCCAATGAGAGACCCAACTATCCAAGCGTCAGTAATGTGCCAGTTGACCCAGGGATCGTGTTCCCAAACCAGTTCCCAATCGCAAATATTCTGAATTACTAGAGGGTCATACCCTAATTTGTTCCCTCTCTCAACTAATTGTGTTGCAAACCCACACAAATGACACAGTATTACACAAAGCAATTCTTGTCATTGGGCTCTCTGCTCAAGATCTAGCCGAGCTAAGCTTCCACCAATGTCTTCCTCATCTAATTGAGTGGCTTCCCCTATAGAATTGAACTCTAGTTCAAGACTTAGAACTTTCCTTAATCTGTTCCACCGCCTTAAAGTGTTTCTCAATTTATTCCACCACTTCATGGAAAATTTTCTATTTCATAAATTTATGTGATCAGGTTGCATTATCACATAAAGTCACAAGATGTCGTTGTAGACTACGAAATACACAGGCTAAAAAACACAAGTTTTACAGCCGATTTGAGTGAATCTTTAAAATTACGTACTGATTAGACATTTGACAATAATATCTCACCCCCTTGGTTTCTTCCAAGCTTTGGTTACCACCACCTAATATGATACAAATTCAGAGTTTGATTTAACTTAAAATATATCTGTTATAATGATTGCATAGGGTTCTTACATATAATGAACAATTACAGAACGGGACGGGCTCCAGCCGCCAAGAGGAGCTCAGAGGCACACGCTGCCCCGGCAGAATCATGGCAACTACCATTGCCAGCAGCAGCAACCGCTGCTGCCTGGGGGAGAGCCTGGCCGAGAAGGGCCTGGCCAGGAAGGGCTGCCCGGCTGCTGCACCATGCCCCACCGAGGGGGGCTACCGGCCCCCGCTGCCGGCTACCACTGCCCAGAGGGAGGCTCCCCGTCGCCCACAACTCGTCGTCATCCTACCTCGCCACTGACTGACATGGACCAACTGACAAACACCAAGAGCCGCAGCCACTCTGAGTCACCCGACTCCAACCCACCACCCAGCCCGTGAATTCGTTCCAGACCAAGAGAACTACGAGACTGGCTCCCTCAGCTCCAGTCCCCTCAGTGTTTCCGAGCTGCCCAGCAGGGGTCCGGACAGCTGCCAGCCGCTTCTCATCTCTGGCGGGTGAGGAGGGGGAAGGGAGACCAGCTCGGAAAAATTCTTCCTTTAGATTTAAAAATGAAAAAAAAATACCTGTAGGACAAGGAAAGTGTAGCAAGAATTTTTTTTATTGTAGCGTGCTGGGTGCTCCAGAATAAGAAGGGTCTAAAAGAACAACAACTGTTTGAAAATCGCGCCTTTTGTATTCTTTTGGTCACATAATCATCATGGCTAGGCTTCGCGAACGAAGATCTGGGAAAGGCTCTATCCACATTTGTTACAAGCACGTTGGTGGCTAATAAGGCCAATATGAGATAGACATGTCCGATTGCAAAAGGTACAGCAGAAAGACTCCTTAGGTGGTATATTCTGCAAGGCACGAATCTTTCTGCATTGTCTTTTCTCCTTGAGAGTGATTCTGCGTGTGTTCTCAAAGGAAGCAGCAGCATTATAGATGGTGTGTCTCCAGGCCTCCTGATTTGAGACCAGAGTAGACCAGTTATGTTGATCAATATGACCAAGGCTGAGATGTTGTTCCAGGGAGTCCTTTTATCTTCTCTTCGGGGCTCCTCTCATGCGGCAGCTGGTGGTAAGTTCACCATAAAGCACAATCTTAGGGAGGTGGTGGTCCTTCATCCTTGAGACGTGTCCTGCCCAACGCAGCTGTGTTCTCAGCAACATGGCCTCAATACTTGTAACTGCTGCTTGTTCTAGAACAGATGTATTAGTCACATAATCTGACCAGTGGATGTTTAGGAGTGTACGGAGGCAGCGCTGATGGAAGCGTTGTAGGAGTTACAGGTGGTGGGGGTAGATGACCCATGATTTGGAACTATATAAGGGAGAAGACAGCACTAGGGCTTTGTAAACACTGATCTTGGTACTTTTCTTCAAGTGTTTATTCTGCCAAACTCTTTTATGAAGCTTTCCGAAGGCACTATATGCCTTTGCTAACCTGTTGTCTATCTCCCCATAAATCTTACCATCCGAGGAGATGAGGCTACCTAGGTAATTAAACTACTGGACTGATTTGAGCACTGATTCGCCAATGGTGATATGGGGATGATGGAAGACTTCCTGAGGTGCAGGTTGATAGAGAACTTCTGTCTTTTTTAGACTGACTTCTAGCCCAAAATGCTCAGCAGCATCTGCAAAGCAGGATGTTAAACACTGCAGAGCTGCTTCTGTGTGAGCGACAAGGGCGGCGCCACTGGCATAAAACAGCTCCCGGACAAGATGGTTTAAGGTCTTAGTGTGGGCCTTCAGTCGCCTTAGGTTGAATAGGCTTCCATCAGTATGGTATCGAATGTAGATACCATCCTGATCATCGAGGTCTGCCGTGGCCCTTTGGAGCATCATGCTGAAAAAGACTGTGAATAGAGTTGGTGCAAGAATGCAGCCTTGTTTCACACCATTGGTAATTAGAAAGGGCTCAGAAAGTGCATTGCCATATCTGACTTGGCCATGCTGATCCTCATGAAGTGAGATGATTATTTTAAGGAATTTGGGGGGACATCCTAAACGTTCCAAAATCTGCCATAGACCTTTTCTGCTCACAGTATCGAAAGCCTTGATGAGATCAACAAAGGTTACATAGAGACCTTTATTCTGTTCCCTGCACTTCTCTTGCAGTTGTCTGAGAACAAATACCATGTCTGTGGTACTCCTGTTGGCTCTGAAACCACATTGGCTTTCAGGTAGAATTCCTTCTACTATAGTGGGTATTAGTCTGTTCAAGAGTATTCTTGCCAGGATTTTGCCAGCAATGGAGAGCAGAGTAATACCACGGTAATTTGAACAGTCTGATTTAACTTCTTTCTTCTTATATAAAGTGATGATGACTGCATCTCAAAGGTCTGATGGTAGTTCGCCTAGTTCCCAACAGCGCACCAAAAACTCGTGAAATTTAGCATGGAGTGCAAGGCCCCCATGTTTCCAGACTTCAGGTGAAATTCCATCAACCCCAGCTGCTGAAGCAGCTGGGGCCTAGACAATGAAGCCAGACAAGGCCTAGAAAGCATAATATAGCAGGAGAAAATTCTTTACAGAGAGTAATCAGGCATTGGAATGGGTTGCCCAGAGAGGTGGTGGATTCACCATCCCTGGAGATTTTTAAACGCAGATTGGACGTGGCACTGAGTGCCATGATCTAGTAAATGGACTGGATTTGGACCAAGGGTTGGACTCGATGATCTTGGAGGTCTTTTCCAACCCAATCAATTCTATGATTCTATTCTATGATTCTATATGTCAGAATATAGGAATATAAGTAGAATATAAGAATATAAGCAGAATATAAGAATGCAAGTATAAACGAAAGCACAAAGAACTTTGCCAACACTTAGCTAGGATGTACTGCCAGAAACATCGAGATAGAGATTAGGTGGTACCGTACACGGGAAAAATGCACACACACAGACCCAACCTAAGTAAGATAAGGGGGCAAAGTGGAGCTTGAGTCCAAGAATCTTGCAAAATTCACCATAAAGTCTGCCAAAACCAAGAAAGTTGAAAAGTTCAGCCGAGGAAGAGGAGTAAATACAACAGGAATAACCCTCCTAGAATCTCCCCAAATTGAAGACCAAGTCCCAGACTCTGCCTAGACTCCGCCTATTATGAATATCATAATCAGATGTTGCAATCATATGAATATTTATGTAAACATGTTGCAATCACCTGTAGAAATGGTATAAAAACCTGTAAATTCACTGGAGAGACAGAGCAGTTTTGTCCAGCGCGAGCTGGCTGCTCTCCAGTGTTGCTCAATAAATATACCTCGCTGCTTAAAGACTGAAAATTGTCTCTGAGCAGTTTTCTGCGCCTTCTTGGGGGCATTTATCGGCATCATTTTTGGCGGCTCTGCCGGGACGGTGAGGCTTCTCGACCCATGATCCCGGGGGTCCGTGACACTTCTGGGGCCCCTCCGATGAGATTTCTGTCAGCAGCAAGTCTCCCGGCCCCTTGGATTTACGAGTCAATGGACACGAACCTCCCGCTCCAAATTAAGAGGTATATATACTTTTGTATTGTAATTTATAAAGAAAAGCGCTTTACTTAGTGGGGAGCAGGACGCTGCCCCCGAGGGGACCCAAAAACTGGGTTCGAGTCCCAGAAAACTGGGTTAAAGTCCCAGAAAACTGGTTTCGAGTCCCAGAAAACTGGTTTTGAGTCCCAGAAAACTGGTTTGTCTTTTGTGTTTAGAACTTGTCTCGTTTTGCTTTAATTGTTGCTTGCATTTGAGAGTGCTCTATTTTGATTTTCTTGAGAAAAGAAGCTCTAGGACCCAGGGAAACCTCCAAGGAATCTCTGGAATGCTGTAGTTATTAGAGATAAAAGTGTTGCTGCTGTGCTTCCAACTGCTATTGCTCGTGTCTTGTGTATAAAAGAAAAAGGAAAAAAAAGGGAAAAAAAACCCAAACAACAAAAGAAGAAGAGGCATTCATGGTGCTTTTCTAAGTTTCTGTTAATTGCTTGTGCTAACAATTGGCGGAGACTTAGAAAAGTACCATGAAGAGCTCTATTACCTGTGATGCATTGATTGTTGTTGTCTTTTTGCCTCCTGTGTGTTAGCAGAACTTTACATGAGAAGTCGTAATTTTACACAGATAGACGGGAGTGTATTAGCACGCCGACACCTTAGGATTAAAATCTGTCCTTTTTGTTTTTGTTTTCTATTGCATACGCTGTTGGTCAAATCAGGATTTAGCAAAAACTAAATGGATAAGATTTTACTGTCGATACACTCATAGACAAGTATATATAACCTCTTGGTTACATTTTCTGTAAAAAGGTATATTTTACAGTTCACAGTGACATCTTGGTAACCCGATCAGTAACAAACCTGTATTTTATGGTCTGCAAAAGTAACGCAGATTATCCAAATAACGCAAGAAGGTAGGAAAGTCTTTTATTCTGTGTGAGTATGCGTGTGTGTGTCTGAGACGCGACATCGTCGTGAGGCAAATGTGGAGTCTCGATCTGCGGTTCCATCACTCCGAGAGGGCAGCGGCCAGAGACAGACGAAGTGCATGGACATTGTGCACATGACATGGTGGAATAGATTGAAGAATACCTTTAGATGGGAACCAAAAATTCATAAGAAACCAACCCAAATAGAAGGTGCAGATTGGAATTTAACAAAGGCAAGAGTAGAACAAGAGATCCAACGGGGAGAAGCACTTGAAGAATTAAAAGAAGTATTAAATAAATTCAAAAGGCACTTGCAATACAAGGGGTATAATTATTCTGTAATCCAAGACTTTAATAGCTGGAAACCTGTGTGGGCCTTTGACCCATATACAGGGTGGTATCTTACCGATGCCCGAGTAAAGAGTGATATCACACAACCCCCGGATAAGTACATATTAAGCCCCTATAATAATAATGGGAGGCCAACAAAGTAAAGAAAGTAACCTGCAAGAGTCAGAAAGAGATAGGGAAGAAAGTAAACCAGAAAGAGATGAAAGAGAAAAGGGCGGAAAGTATAAAGATAGACTGGATACCGAAAGCTCGGAGAGCGATCGGGAAGAAAAGATTGGCTGTCCATATTGTGTTAAGATTGCTGACCAGAAAACCAAAGACGAAGAGGGAAAGAAAGTAAAAATAATTAACTGGGGAGCTCTTTATAATATTAGACAAGAGCAAGCTGAGACACCTTCAGAATTCTTAAACAGACTTAGAGCTGCTATGAGACGATATACTCCCTTAAATCCTGTGTCGAAAGCAGGCGAACAGCTATTACTAGCATTATTGCTAGGACAGAGCAGTCCAGATATTAGAAAGACGCTGCAAAAACTCGAGCATCCTACAGACGAAAATCTAGAAACAGTAATGAATGAAGCTTGGAAAGTGTACGACAATAGAGAGAGGGAAGAGAAGAAGAAAGAAGATAAAAGAATTGCTAGATTGGTAACAGCAATAATAGCAGCCCAGAACACAAAATTCCCAGAAACAAATACTAGGGATAAGGGTCGTGGTTACCCTGCAAGGAGAAGAGGAAGTTTCCTCTCCCAACAAACCAGAATAAGATCAAACCAGTGTTCCCATTGCTTGCAAATAGGCCACTGGAAGCGGGACTGCCCTCAGTTGAAAGAAAAATTTGAAAATGTTGCTATTGCACATCAAAGCAGAGAATGAAGGGGACCAGTGAGTCGTTCCCTAGCAGACCCACTAGTTAAAATGGAGCTAGGAGAAGGTGAAAAGGAACTAGACTTGACACAAGAGCTACATTTTTGGTTTTAAATCAGGAACTAGTACCAAAAGGGGATGAATTTGTACAAATTGTGGGAGCAACAAGTCAACCAGAAAAAGCTTATTTTCTAAAAACTAATTCACCAAAGCCTCTACTGAGTAGAAGTTTATTAGAAAATTTGGGAGCAACAATAAAATTTAACCAAGACAAATTGGAATTCCAGGTAAATGAAGAACAACTGATCACAGCTTAAGCTTGATGATCAGCTGCGTAGAACCAAAACCTGATAACCACAATATTGAGCAAATTATGAGAGAAGCATACCCGTTAGTATGGGCCAGTGACATACCTGAGAAATCAAAACAGGCAATACCTATTGTTATTGAACTTATATCTGGAGCAAGACCAGTAGTAAGGAAACAATACCCACTGAGGCTAGAGGATGCAAAAAGAATCAAACCAATAATTGAAAAATTTTTAGAATTAGGATTACTAATAGAATGTGAATCAGACTATAACACACCAATCTTGCCAGTTAAGAAACCAAATGGAACTTACAGGCTAGTTCAGGACCTGACAGCCATAAATGCAATAACAAAGACACTACACCCAGTGGTAGCCAATCCTTATACACTCCTAACTAAATTAAAAGACAATTTAATTTGGTTCACAGTGTTAGATCTGCAAGATGCATTTTTTTTTTGCCTTCCTCTGGCCCCAGAAAGCCAAAAAGTTTTTGCTTTCGAATGGGAATCTGTTAACAAAGGGAGAAAGACTCAATTAACCTGGACAGTGTTACCCTAGGGCTATAAAAACAGCCCAACAATTTTTGGAAATCAATTAGCCAAAAAAAATTAGAACTATGGGAAAGGCCACAAGGAGATAGTACTCTTCCACAATATGTAGATGATATGCTAATAGCAACTGAAACAGAAGAAGAATGTGTTAACTAGACTATTTCTCTGCTGAACTTCCTGGGTTTGAGTATCGAGTCTCTCAACAGAAAGCGCAGCTGGTGCAAGAAAAAGTAGTGTACCTGAGATACGAAATTTCCAGAGGACAGAGATCCCTAGGAACAGCAAGAAAAGAAACCATCTGCCAGATGCCCAAACCAGAAACGGTGAGAGACCTACAAGCCTTCCTGGGAATGACAGGTTGGTGCTGCTTATGGATCTATCAGTACGGGATACTCGCTAAACCACTGTATAATTTGCTAAAAGAGACTAAGAGTGTCCTAACCTGGACTCCCGAGGCTGAAGGAGCTTTTAAGAAACTGAAACAAGAACTCATGAAAGCCCCAGCCTTGGGCCTGCCTGATGTAACAAAACCATTTTGGTTGTTCTCTCATGAACGGCAAGGAATGGCTTTAGGAGTCTTGGCACAACAGTTGAGATCACACAAAAGAGCCGTGGCTTATTTCTCCAAACAATTGGATGAAGTAAGCAAAGGATGGCCCAGCTGTTTGAGAGCAGTGGCCGCAGTTATCATAAACATAGAAGAGGCCAGAAAATTCACATTGGGCCAGAAAATGACTGTGTCAGTGTCCCACACTGTATCTGCAGTACTCGAGCAGAAAGGGGGCCACTGGTTGTCACCTTCCAGATTCCTAAAGTACCAAGCAATACTAGCCGAGTCAGATGATGTAACCATCCAAGTTACTAACATTGTGAATCCAGCCTCATTTCTAGAAGGAAGAATGCCAGCAGAACCACTCGAGCACGACTGCCTGGAGACCATCGAAGCTGTCTACTCCAGTCGCCCGGATCTCAAAGAAGAACCGCTTGACAACTGGTTCTCCGACGGCAGCAGCTTCGTGAAACAAAGAGTAAGGATGGCAGGTTACGCAGTGACCACAATGGAAGAGGTAATCGAATCAAATCCTTTACCGGCAGGGACTTCAGCCCAGAAAGTAGAACTGATAGTTCTTACTCGAGCTCTGGAATTAGCAGAAGGCATCCAGATAAATATCTGGACAGACTCGAAATATGCCCTCTCCGTTGTACATGCTCATGGAACAATTTGGAAAGAAAGAGGACTGTTAACTATTCAGGGGAAGACCGTCAAACATGCAGAAGAAACACTACAATTGTTAGAAGCAGTCCAACTTCCAGTCCAAGTGGTTATAATGCATTGCAAAGGACACCTAAAAGGTAACACTGTTCCAGAAATAGGAAATAGGAGAGCAGACGCAGAAGTTAATTTAGCTGCTGCAAAAACTGAGGAAGTGACCATAGTAGCCTTAGTACCAGGAGAACTTGACACTAACTTCCAACCAGACTATCAGGAATCAGATCATAGATGGATTCAAAAGAACAAAGGCAAATTGCTAGACAATGGATGGGGACAGTTAGAAACAATTAATAATACCAAGAAAATTAATGTGGCAATTTGTAAAAACAGAACATGAAAAAGCCCATTGGAGTCTAGATCCACTTTATCAGTATTTACAGACCAGGATAGCGGGACCAAAATTGTTCACCACCATAAAGCAAGTCACATCCTGATGTAAACGATGCTTGAAAAACAACCCAAATACAGGAACAAAAATACATCAAAGAGCAATAAACCGAGGTAAATTCCCAGGGGAAGTATGGCAAATTGATTTTTCTGAACTCCCAAGAAAAGGGGGGTATCGATATTTATTGGTGTTGACTGACACATTTTCTAGGTGGCCTGAAGCATTCCCCTGCAGGACAAACAAAGAGAGAGAGGTAACTAAAGTTTTGTTAAACGAAATCATACCACAGTTTGGGGTACCAAGAAGTATCTCTTCAGACGAAGGTGCACATTTTTGCGCAAAAAATTGTGAGAGCAATAAATTTTTGCACAGAAATGTGAACCTTTGTCTGGACACACCCTACAGGTTGCAGGCAAGTGGGCAGGTAGAAAAGATGAATCATCTTATCAAACAACAAATTGCTAAAATATGCCAAGAGACTAATTTACAATGGTACCAAACTTTGCTTATTGCTCTGATCAAGTTGAAGGTTAAACTTCGATCAAAAGAAAAACTAGTTTGAGTCCATTTGAAATCCTGTATGGACTACTTTATGCTGTGCAAACTGTAAATAGCGATGCTGTAGATCAAATAGGTAACCAGTACATTTATAATTGCTGTAGGAGAACATTTTGATTAAAATGCTGTTATAGTGGTAGAGTATCAGCCCAAACAACCCGATTGTAAAATGCATCCATTTAACCCCAGTGATTGGGTGTATGTTAAGAATCTTTTAGGAAAACCTCTGCAAGAAGAGTGAAAAAGACCTCTCTGAGTGTTGCAGACCACCTTCATTGAAACTCCATGAACCCTTCACTCCTTCCTCCTCTGGAACCAGCTGCAGAACATAGACGCCGAACACGCCTAAACAATCTAATGACTCTGTGGAGGACAGCACTACAGAAAAAAGGAATTGATCTCGAAGGAAAAATTATAGATATAAGTAATTTTCAAAGACAGTTAATAAGTGTTTGTCACACTCATGGTTGCTCATGTCACCCTTGGATTTGTGTAAAGTGTCAAAATTGTAACAGGAAAACTTGGAAAATAGTGAGAGAAAGAGAAGGAGCCTTTAACATACTATGTTTGGCTTGTAACTCCAAGTTCATCAATTATGGACAGGAGAGCGTTGGGCCTCTGACTTTCTAAACACCCCTATTCATAATGGGCAAGTACATCAAGTTGTACAACGTATTGAAAACTTAGAAATTAGAGCCTATATATTCTTTCTTTATGTGATTAAAAGCCAGGCCATAAAAGCTCAATTGTGCCAACAAAACATTATCATTACATCCGAATGTGGACAACATATTGCAGTCCCATGTTCCCACACTGTTGCTGACGAACGGTGGGAACAAACCAAATCGTACTGGGCACAACGCAAGCAAACATCAAAAAGATAATGTTTGAAGATACATGTTTCTGTGCTAATTGTGAATAGCAATCAATTGGCACGGGGGCACGTATCCCTAAGGAACAATTAGGATATATCTGCAAAAATGCTTAGATGCTAAAAATAGACCCACAGTAAAGCGCAATCTCAAGTATTTTTATAAAACTGTTTGTAGCGACATCACCATAGATATTTGTAACGAAATAACCAATAATACTAACTTTTGCATATGGATACTAACCCTTCTGAATGTGTGCCTGTGGTATAAAGTCCATAATCAAAAGGACACAAGTAACCTGGACAATGATACAAGCTCACCAGCACCCTCAGAACTAAAACTTGACAAAAGAATCCATAAGTTTAAAGAAAAGGGGAGAAATGAAGCCAGACAAGGCCTAGAAAGCAGAATATAAGTCAGAATATAGGAATATAAGTAGAATATAAGAATATAAGCAGAATATAGGAATGTAAGTATAAACGAAAGCACAAAGAACTTTGCCAACACTTAGCTAGGATGTACTGCCAGAAACTTAGAGATAGAGATTAGATGGTACTGTACATGGAAAAATGCACACACACAGACCCAACCTAAGTAAGATAAGGGGGCAAAGTGGGGCTTGAGTCCAAGAATCTTGCAAAATTCACCATAAAGTCTGCCAAAACCAAGAAAGTTGAGAAGTTCAGCCGAGGAAGAGGAGTAAATACGACCCCCAGAGGATGAAGAAACAGGAATGACCCTCCTAGAATCTCCCCAAATTGAAGACCACGCCCTAGACTCTGCCTAGACTCCGCCTATTACGAATATTATAATCAGATGTTGCAATCACATGAATATTTATGTAAACATGTTGCAATCACCTGTAGAAATGGTATAAAAACCTGTAAATTCACTGGAGAGACAGAGCAGTTTTGTCCAGCGCAAGCTGACTGCTCTCCAATGTTGCTCAATAAATATGCCCCGCTGCTTAAAGACTGAAAATTGTCTCTGAGCAGTTTTCTGCGCCGTTTTGGGGGCATTTATCGGCATCACTGCCTTGACGATTTTCACCTGCTGTATGACCTTTACAGTTTCTCCCAAAGTGGGAGCAATATCCAATTCATTCTTCACCCGTTTTTGTGCGATGGACTGAATAACTGAGTCTTGGACTACACGGTTGGTACTGAAGAGTCTGAAAGTGTTAAGACCATTGATTCAGAATGGAGGTTTTATGTGTCAGAAGCGACTGACCATCTGCGCTGAGTAGAGGGCTTTGGACCTGGTATGTAGGCCCGTATGCTGCTTTCGGGGCCTCATAGAATCCTCTGTGATCACGCGTATCTGCGCATAATTGAGTTTTTTCGGCTAGATTGATCCACCACTTTTTCTGGATGTCACGGAATTTCTGTTGGAGCTTGCTGCATGCAAGACGAAAGGTTGCTTTTCTTACATGACAGGATAGCAGTGCAAGGTGTGCTTGGTGGGTGGTTCTCTTCTTCCTCAACAATTCCTGGATCTCTTGATTGTTTTCATCAAACCAGTCCTTGTTCTTCTTGAGGGAGAACCCTAAGGATTCTTCAGAGGATTGCAGGAAGTTGTTTTTAATATGGTGCTAAAGTGTTTCAGGAGAGGAATCTGTAGAATCTATGGAGCGGTTTTCGAGCCTAGTTTGAAGGTTTGCCAGGAATTTGTCTCTTACTGTGGCTGATTGGAGATTGTTAACTTGGAGTCTTCTCCTTGGGATACTGCCCGTTTTAGGTTTGAACTTAAGACTGAAGTTAAGTTTACAGCGCACAAGTCGATGGTCTGTTTGGCATTCTGCACTAGGCATCATGTGGGTATGATAGACATTGTGAACATCTCTCCGTCACACCAAGACATAGTCAATGAGGTGCCAATGCTTAGATCTAGGATGCATCCAGGTTGTCTTCAGACTATTTTTCTGCTGAAAGATAGTATTCATGATGGTGAGCTGTTGCTCCGCACAGAATTCTAGCAGAAGTCGACCATTATCGTTGCAGTTTCCAACACCATGCTTGCCTAATTCTCCTTTCCAGGTTTCAAACTTCTTTCCTACTCTGGCGTTGAAATCACCAAGGATAATGATCTTATCATCTGCAGGCACCTTTTGGGTAAAGCGGCGCAGGTCGGTGTAAAATTTATCTTTTTCGGCAGAGTCAGCTTGGAGAGTTGGGGCATAAATACTAAAGAGGACAACATGTTGCTTGTTGTGTAGTGAAAGGCGTAGGGAGAACAAAATGACCTGTCTGCAGATTTTCGAGTTTAGGAACAATGGAGTTTTTAATCATGAAGCCAACTCCTGAAAGATGCTTTTCAGTTCTGGGTTTACCTGACCAAAAGAGTGTGTAACCGGCACCATGTTCTCTAAGACTGCCTTCTTCATGGAGACGAACTTCACTGAGAGCAGCAATGTTGATGTTGAGACGTGATAGTTCGTGGGTAATTAGGGCAGAGCGACGCTCAGGACGTCCACTATCCGCAGAGTCAAGCATGGTTCTGATGTTCCAGCATGCTAGAGTCAATTTGGGTACACCTTTGAAGGCAGGTGTATGCCTTTGTCTCTTGATCTTTGTGCGACCGCCTTGGAAGAAGATACTCGTTGGCTGCGGTTAGCCAACCGGGTGAAGAGTGGAGATGAGCTTTGATTAGGCCATCTTTTCTAGGCCCCTCTCCAAGTGGAGCAAGCAGTGCTCTCCTTGAAAAAGGCTGCTTCGTCATTCAGGATGCTGCCGAAAGAGACTGTCATCTCCGGGGTCAGTCTCTAGCGACCAATGTCCTGAACCACCTGCATGCAGGGTTGGGTCTGTGGCTTCCAGTGCACCCTATCACCTGCCATTTTGACCCTCGCCCGTCACTATAGGGCTTTGCAGATGTGGGTAAAACCTTCGAACCTGCGCAATAGATTTTTTAGGTGAGACGCAGTATGTGCAGAACTTGACCCACCCTTTAATCCTGAGGTTCATCTACCAGGGCCGAGCGAGCTCGGACGGTGGCAGCAAGGTCCTCAGGAGGTAGGTTTAGTTAGAGTATCCTTCTCTTAGATGGATGGCTTTACAGGGCTAAACGAGCTCCATCTGCCCGGGTTTGGAGTTAGAGTTGTCCTTCTCCTAGGATGACTGCCAGAAGGCTAGCGAGCTCATCCTGCCCACGGACATTATGTCTGACCCTTCGTTTTTGACCTGTCTGGCGTGGGAGACCCTACCAAAGGCATGTGCCATCGCCAGCATAGCTCGCAACTGCATAGGGGTACACAGGTTTCTTTCCCACTAAAACAGTCAGGGCAAGCCTTTCACTCCCTACTTTTCTGCCGCCCATCTGTACTCAATCCCAGGGAAATACCTAGGAACATCCCTTTGTCCTGATCACCCTTTCAGGTCGCAATAAATATAACCAAAACATACCGAACCTGGGCAGTAGCCGCAGGTGAGCCAAAAACAAATCATTCCGACCTCCGCACCCACCCGGGGCTCGGGTACCTCCCAAGGCCCCAGTTTGACCGAGACCACCCCAACCCCCCAGAAGAACCCATTATCCACCCTGACCTTACCCTCCGCTCACCGTGTTACTACAGATCTTCCCACTCATTGCTCACCTGCGACACTCCATACACCCCATACAGGTCTGCCCTCCCATCAGTCCGAGGACCCCCGCGGCCCACCTGACACCCCTTCCCCTCCCCCAAACTGGACTGGCAAACCTCTGTGTGCTCCGAGGTTCTCCCTCTCCTCTCCCACGAGGGCGCAGTCCCCACCGGCAAAACTCCCCCTCTCCTTTCCCTGCCGGGGGCTGCCCTGAGTGTCCAGGGGCCCCACGTCTCCACGTGTCTGGCCGGGTTGACAATATTAGTCACCTGAATGGTTATGTCATCTGATTCAGCCAGGATTACCTGATATTTCAGAAATCGGGAGGGTGACAACCAATGATTTCTGTTCTGTTCCAGTACTGCTGACACTGTATGGGACACTAATACAGTAATTTTCTGTCCCATTGTAAGTTCCCTGGCTTCTTCTATATTTACGACCACTGCTGTCAGGCAGGTGGGCCATCCTTTGCTTACCTTGTCCAATTGTTTGGAGAAGTAGGCTACTGCTCTTTTGTATGGCCCTAGTTGCTGAGCCAGGACCCCTAGAGCCATTCCTTGACGCTCATGCGAGAACAACCAAAAGGGCTTCGTCACGTCAGGCAATCCCAACACCAGAGTCCTCATGAGCTCTCACTTCAGCCATTTGAAGGCTTCGCTTGCTTTGGGGGTCCAGACTAGGTTACCCTTAGTTATTTTCAGCAGGTCATATAAAGGCTTTGCAATTAGCCCATACTGATATATCTATAAACGACACCAACCTGTCATTCCTAGAAAGGCTCGAAGGTCTCTCACCATTTGTGGTTTGGATGTCTGGCAGATGGTTTCTTTTCTCATTGTCCCCAGAGATCGTTCTCCTCCCGATGCTTCATATCCCAGGTACACCACTTGTTTCTGCACCAGTTGCACTTTCTGTTGAGAGACTCAATACCCATTCAGGCCCAAAAAGTTTAAGAGGCTTACTGTCCATTGGATACATTTTTCTTGGTTTTCAGTAACAATCAATAGATCATCCACATATTATAAAAACACATCCTCTCCCAGTGGTGACTGCCATTGTTCCAATTCTTTAGCTAATTGATTCCCAAAAATTGTGGGAATATTTTCGAACCCTTTAGGTAACACTGTCCAAGTGAGCTGAGTTTTCCTTTCAGTGGTGGGACTTTCCCACTCGAAGGCAAATATCCTTTGACTTTCCTGTGCTAAGGGAAGACAGAAAAAGGCATCTTTTAAGTCTAATACTGTGAACCAAATTAGACTTTCTTTTAATTTTGTTAAGAGGGTATATGGGTTTGCAACAGCTGCATGTATGTTTTGGCTATTTTATTTACTGCTTTTAAATCCTGAACCAACCTATATGTTCCATTTGACTTCTCGACTGGTAAAATTGGGGTGTTGAAATCTGATTCACACTGTACCAAAAGCCCTAACTTCAAGAAGTTATCTCTACTATTGGTTCAAGTCCTTTTCTATCTTCTAGCCTCAGTGCATATTACTTCCTAATTACTGGTTTTGGTCCTGGCTGTAATTCTGTTTGAATGGGAGCTGCCCATTTCGACCTTCCTGGTGTTTCAGTAGCCCAAACACCTGGGCATACCTGATCTAAAATTTGATTGACATTTGAATTCTCCTGGCTTGACTCCACATAGCTCATTGCTGAACTCAGAGCTGCTATTAATTGTTCTTCCTTTACCTTATGTGGAGTTTTCCAAAAGCACTATATGCCTTTGTTAATCTGTTGTCTATCTCTCCGTCGATCTTACCATCTGAGGAGATGAGGCTACCAAGGTAATTAAACTGTTGGACTGATTTGAGCTCCGATTGGCCAATGGTGATGTGGGGATGATGGGGGACTTCCTGAGGTGCAGGTTGATGGAGGACCTCTGTCTTCTTTAAGCTGACTTCCAGCCCAAAGAGCTCAGCAGCATCAGCAAAGCAGGATGTTAAACGCTGCAGGGCTGCTTCTGTGTGGGCAACAAGGGCGGCGTCATCAGCATAAAGCAGCTCCCGGACAAGATGCTTTAAGGTCTTGGTGTGGGCCTTCAGACGCCTTAGATTGAATAGACTTCCATCAGCCTTGGTCATATTGATCACCATAACTGGTCTACTCTGGCCTCAAATCGGGAGGCCTGGAGACACACCATCTATAACGCAGCTGTCTCCTTTGAGAACACACGCAGGATCACCCACGAGGAAAAAAGGCAATGCAGAAAGAACCGTGTATTGCAGAATACACCATCTAAGGAGTCTTTCTGCTGTGCCTTTTGCAATCAGATATGTCTGTCACATATTGGTCTCATAAGCCACCAGCGTGCCTGTAGCAAATGCGGATAGAGCCTTCCCAAATCTTCGTTCGTGAAGCCTAGCCATGAACTGAACTCCCTTTATCTTAAATTCAATTTTACCTTGTTTGAATTCTATTACAGCTCCCAGATTTTCTAGTAGGTCTCTGCCCAATAGGGGTTTGGGTGAATTTGGTAAATATAAAAACTGATGCATTCCCATTTGTTTTCCAATTTTGAACTTTAGGGGTTTCAAAAAGAAGGCTTTTTCTGATTGGCCAGATAACAAACTTATCACTTTTAGGTATCAATTCTTGATTCAAAATAGAAAATGTAGCCCCAGTATCATTTAGAAAATCTAATTCTTTTTTTTTTTTCTTCACCTCGATTAATTTTTACCAACAGGTCCCCTAGGGGCAGGCCCACTGGACTCCCCCTCACTTGGTACTCTGTAAGCAACAACAGCCCCTCCTGTGCCTGTATTCTTGCTTTCAGTGTCCCTCTTTTCCACAATATGCACACTGGTTCTGTCCCAACCTTGTCTGTCGGGGAGGCAAACCTTACATCTGTTACACAAGGTTTGTACATATAACCAACAGTTGCAAAATGGACAGATCTTAATTCTAGGTCTTATCCAATGTGGTGTGCGTATAGTTAACTGTTCAACACTACCTCCCATATAGCAATTCTTAACATGATAACACCTTTAACTATGTGCTCCTGGATTTTTCAAGGTAAGCAAGGTATATCGGGTACACAATAACTTTTCCGAAAACAAACAAGCAACACAAAATGACAATAAACACACCCAAAACTATTAACACAATAGCCCAGTTCATAGGGTGGTTATGAACCTAAGGGAACCAATACCATAAACAAAAGAACAACCAAAAGGAAACTTAGATACCTTGTTTCCCTCAAAATAAACAACATTTGGCCAAATACAAACAAATCCCCAAATTAGAACTTAGGAAAAAAAATCAGTTCAAGGCTTGCAGACATAACATAGTATGTAATATAGGCTGAACAATTTCAGAGCTCATGCAGTTACATCCTTGTAATTAAAGGTATGAAAATCACCATCCTCAGAATAAATAGGAAAGCAGCAATATAATGAAAACTGAATAGTCATTAAGCCTATAAAAGCCAGTGGTATGGCCTCCATTCAAGCAGTCCTCTCATATAAAAATATTGCAAAACTCAATACTGCCATAACTAGATTGCCAAAGCTGCTTCTGCTTCCTAAGCCTTAAGTTTTCTGATGAGTCATCTGAGTTATATAAAATCATCAGAGACCGAGGACAGAAAGAACATGGTATCACATGCATTCTCTCTGTCCCACCTACTCACCCCATCTCAGCAACCACCTACAGCTCTGCCAGCAACCTAAAAGGCAGTGTTGGGGGAAAACAGTCTCCTTTCTTTTTGTTTCTAAAATGAGATGGTAATCCATTTTACAGCATAGTCCTAAGAACTGTTGCATCAACCTGAGATTAACCATGGTGCTGTGGGGGAAGCCCTTAAACAAGCTCTACTGCTGAAAACCCACGTGGAGCTGGTTAAAAAAAATCCTTAAACAATATATATAAAGCACACTTTTATAACGGCCGGGGAGATGCAGGGGGGTTTCGCCCCCCCCCCCCCCCCATGCATGTCCCCTGAGAAAAGAAACACAACAGCTTTTATACAGTGAGTTTCAAAAATTATCTATCATATACACTCTTTACGAAGTCTGCCTTATCTAAATAGACATTTGGTTGCCTAACTCCTATTCTTATTATTATAGAGTGGTTACATAAAGTTTTATCATTTCAAACAGCTTAGGTTCCCCCCACCCCTCTTCTGTCTCCCTCGCAATGCTAAGTGCTAAAAGTCTTTCCTGCTTTCCCTGGCAGTCCCTTTTGTTTATGTAAGCTAGCTTTATCTTAATTGCCTACAATTTGGGCAGCAACCTTCTTTCAAGCAGTTACAGTTTTGCAAAGTCACACTAACATAGCTAAATTTTTATTTTATTTTGTGTTGTCTTTATTTCAGAGCCATGCTCTTGGAAGCTGTTGATTTTGTCTGAGCTATGCCCAAACTCCTGAGGACTAGAAGAGGAGATGAGGATATTGGTAGAAACAGCAGTTAAATGAATTATTTCAAAACTTTACAATAGGAAATGCTTCAAATAGAGACATCAAACAAATTAAATTTTAAGATGCCTGCAAATTTTCCATGTTTATCAGACTTACTGTGTAGTTAGCTGACAGCAGAGACAACTCTTCACCTACAGCTGAATATCCTAAGACAACTTTAGATTATGCAGATTGACTTCTTTTGATATCAAATATCAGCATTTGTTCCTCTCTTTTAAATGCTTTGAAACATAGGTTTCAGAAATAGCAAACTTAAACTTTGATATATACTTAAAAAACATCACATTTGATCTCAAAGGTGTTCTCTTGTTTCAGTACTAAAACCATGCAGAGTAATTTAAAAAAATGGTATAAAGCTAGAACACACCACCATCAACTACAGACAACAGTTTCCTAGGTCTATGTGAAACGAGGACTTCTTGCACTTTAAAAAAACCACTAAACTTCTACATTTGTCCAGCTGGCTGCTTGTTATCAGGAAGTATTTGTTCATACGAGCTGACAGGCAGGGAGGGTGAATATTGGACACCAACTCAGTAGAGAGTTCTTAGGTACTGAATAATTGTAATCCAACACGACCCATCTGATTATCCAAAGATGCTGAGGACTCTGTTCAAGTGATTATTGTAATTGCTCCAGGATTACGATTATGCAGAAATTCAGCTTTGAATTATGGTTCATTTTCCCCCTAATTTCTAATCAGTTATGTTTCAAAGTATAACATTCTTACAGGGCTTTTTTCTTCCCCTTGAGTTATTAAAATGCACACAATGTCCTCAAACAAATTCCACAGAGTTGCCTAATTTCTACAAGTTGCCAAGATCAAAAACAGTGGAAAACCAAGCAAGACTTTCAGATTTTCAGCAAAGCTTTAACACTCAAGGCATTCTTTTTCCTACCATAATGAAGTTTAAGGCTTAAAAATTAATGACATACCACTATTCCTCCTTATTCATACAACAAGAACGCATATGTTATAGTTTTGAACCTTTTAGTGAATTTTTTCTATATTGAGGCAGCCAAGGGTGGGGGAAAGCAAACTTTTCCTGTTAGAGAGAGATAAACATCAAATTCAACAGTGTTTCTAGCTTGGAATCTTAATAGCCCTCAGTGGCTTTTCCCTGCCCCAGTGGAACCCTTTTGTTTCTTCTACCTATGCCCTAGGCAGTGGGGGAAGCTCCATAACCTTGGCTGGGACACCACCCCCAAAGGGAGGGCTCTGGTGGGGGGAGCGGAGGTGGATAAAGGACTGGTAGTTTTAGCTTAGAGCTGCCTTTTTTTCCGCTCTGAGACCGGAGCTGCCTTGCTGCCACGCATGCTGCCTGGAGCCACACTGTCTCACCTTGAATTGCTGTGCCCAGTTTCTACCTGCACTCCTCACCTTTGCTCGCTGCTCACAGGAGGGTCCCAGTTGCCCCCCTGCTGATTCAGACCTCAGTGACTGCCAACAGCGTGAGTTCACGGGAACCCCCTGAAGGGGATACCACCACCCCCCTTTCCCTTCCCATGCCAGCAGCAGCCTGCACCATCTGGGGGAAGCTCCGAGCTCGCATCGGACAGACCCAGTTGCTGCCTGTGCGCCGGTTTCCCACAGATGCAGTAGAGCTGCTGCCACCGGAGCCCAACAACGCCCCTGCTGGCCATCAGTGAGTAACTGCAGCCTTCGCTGTTTGTGCACCGAAAGGGGAAGTAGTACTTAATTGTTTGAAAGTTTCGGTTACAGTGTTATTGCTTGTTCTGTTTTTGTTCTATATATTTTTAGTAAAGAACTGTTATTCCCTTTTCTATATTTTTTGTCTGAAACCTCTTAATTTCGAAGTTATAATAACTTGGAGGGAGGAGGTGTTTTTTTTCTATCCCAGGAACGTTCCCGTCTTCCTTGGCTGATATTTGTCTTGTTAAACTAAGACAACATGCTATCTGCAAAATGTCAGCTCATGCAACAGAAACACCTATCAAGGAGGAATAACAGCAGAAACACCACCCCAACACACACACACCAGTGAAATGGTGTTCTTATGCTCAACAGAAGTGTAGTGGGTTGGTTTTTTGGATTTTTTAGACCTTCCTTAGCAACGGGGGCAGAAATCTAAGGAAGTATTCCATATCATCCCTTTCCGTAACACAACATATAAAAAGGCGCAGATAAGAGAGCTCGCTCTCTTCTCTCTTCCAGTGGCTGAAGGCGACAGGTCTTTTCGCAGACGGTCTTTGCTTGTATATCGTAGGTCTGCTGCTCAGACCTGCTGTTATCTCCAGTCTCTTCGGGAGGCGTGGGGGAGTTGGTTGGTGCTTCGCACAGTTCTGCTGTCTCGTTCAGGGAAGTATTTAATTCTTTTTTTTGTATTTATTCGCTAGCCCTATAATAACGGTGTATATTTGGAGGATATTTGTTTTAGTGGGTTTTTTTAATCCCTGTTTCCCCTTCCCTTTTCCCTTTTTTCCCCCTCGGGAGTTCCCTATGGTGTGTACAATATATTAAAATTGTATATATAATTGTAAATATATATTTTTGCTATAGCTTTGGCTGTTCGGGTTTTTTTTCCTTCCCTCTCTGGGGAGTAGGTTCTTTCACTGGGTCTCAGCAATTTGACAGAGAGCCAGCTCCAAACTGGAGCAGTAATACTACTGCTACATCCACAAGGATGGATTCATTAAGAGAGTATAGTGGAGGGGGGGATACAAAAAATAGTAGTCCATTCCCAGGCATCTGGAGCAAAGCTTAGCAGTGGTTTTTTTACCTTCGCTTGGGCAGGAAAGAAAAGTGAGAGACATGGAAAAAGCTGTCTGCATATTTTTTTGTGCTGTGAGGACAGGAGATACATCACATTAACACTTAGGTAGAAAATGCCAGAGCCAAGATTCATAAGGTGGCACAAAATAAAAGCAGCTATAGTATTGACTTTGCTCTACAATCCTTGTGGAGATGACATTTGGTTAATGAATGAATATAAGAAAGGAAACCTAGCACTAAAACATCCATCCATTCATTAATCCACAGAGAAGTACTGGTGGCATTCGAACTATTTTTCAGCACTAAAAACAAGAGCAAGCAGTGATAAAGTGAAGCTCCTTCACGGCACTGATCACAAATAAGTTTTCTCTCTGAAAACCCTCATCCGAGAAATAAGGACTGCCCCATTGCCAAATATATGCATATACTGTCAGAGACTGAAATGGTTAATGATTTACGCATTCTAGGATTGCCAGGGGACTTTTGCAGGCTGGGAAGAGGTAGCTGGACCCATCCCCCCTGCCAGTGCTGCTGAAGATGTCAAGTCCTGAAAAGGCGAGAAGAGCCGTGTTTACCAGGCCCCTCACAGTAACTCTGCGCAGGCCCAGGAGATGTTGGAGGCTCGTGGCATGGCCCGGGGCACTATCCATGGATATAATAACTCATAACTTCTTTGAGTGTGTGGGCTTCCCTCCTTCACCCCCAACAGACCAAGGCCACCACTTCAACTGACAGACATGGAAGCTGCAACTACCAAGTTTCATCACTGGACCCCATGGGCAGTGACTATATACATCTTTCCACTCAGCTTTTCTTTCCCTTACTCTCCCTTCCCCTTATCCTGTCTTTCCTTTCTCTCCCTTATGCATTTTCCCTAAAGGTTATCTTTATGCCATATTGCTATAGATGAGAGATATAGATGATAACACCCAAAATGGCAACATACCTGTTTACCTTTGAAACAAAATTGTTCTAAAATAAACCCTACATATATAAGTTTTCAAACACCGATTATTCAGTGTCGTTTCACTCTAATCCACCCCAAGGGATTTATTAATAAGAACCTGGGTTACCCCCCCTTTCTGGCGCAAGTCGTAACATACACACATACACATATATATCATGTCCAAAGAAGGGCAATGGAGCTGGTGAAGAGGTTGGATAACAAGTCTCATGAGTAGCAGCTGAGGGAGTTGGGGGTACTTAGCCTGGAGAAAAGAAGGCTCAGAGGGACCTTCTCCATCTCTAAAACTACCTTGCCATGGGTTGACCTTGGCCGGATTCTAGGCAACCACTAAAATTGCTAATAGCTGGGAGAAGTCACACAGGCAAAACAAAATTCAACATGGGGATAATACTAAAATTTATTACTAACAGGATAGGAGCTAAAAAGTGAGAAATAAAACAGTCTTAAACACACTTTCAAACCACCCCTCTTTCCCTCCATGTTCTCTCTCCTCCCCCTGCATCAGTGCAGGAAGAGAAGTCCAAGAAGTCCACCCATAGGGCAACAGGTCTTCCAGGTCTGCTGTCCTGTGGGTCACCCTTCCATGGGCTGAAGAAGGACAGCCTGCTCCAGCATGGTCTTCACCACAGGCTACAGGGGGGCTAAATCTCTGAGTCCTTCCCCTGTTCCATGTGGTCCCTCCCACGGGAAACAGTCCTTGATGGACCTCTCCAATGTGGGTGTCCCCCCCCCAGACTGTCGCTCTTCCATATCTGCCATCCCAAAGGTCATTCCTACATGGGGTGCAGGGGGTCTCTATACCCCAATGGTTTCTCATAGGATGCAGTCCTTGACAGATGAGTTGTGTAGCGGCGAGGCCCTTGTATAACAAGGAATGATCTGCTCCTCGTGGTGGTGTGGACAAAGAGGTTTTATTTCAAAATTCCCACTCTTTATATCCCTGTGTACCATGTGACTTCTTCAGCCAATAGAGTTATATGTGACCACGCATGTTCTCTTGGGCCTAACTGCCCTGGCACATCCCTCGTGCCTTCAGACACGCCTCCCACATATCCCCTCTCTTAATTATCTTAAAGAAGTCACAAAAAACAGTGCAAAAAAACAGTGCAAACAACCAGAACATTTGTAAACTACCAAGCATCGCAGCGACCCAGCACACTGCTTTGCTCAGTTTCTTAACTCTAATGTAAACCTTTTTAAAACCTTCTTATATTCCTATAGGGTAGTGCAACTTGGATAATTACTTAATTAACTTGGGGCCTTTAGCCCAACTGTGTGTAAACTATAACCTTTATTAATCTGAGGGGTTTTTAATAATAACTGGGGATTTCAAACTTTATTAAGAAACAGGGTAAGCATATCAAAACTCAATTCTTTCAAAGTGACCTTGTAGTGTAGGTAATGTGGTTTTGTGAGGTGTTCTGTGTTTTTATGTTTTCCAGTCACACAATTCTTTTATTCATTCACACATCTCACACGCTGACAGCCGTCATCATTCACGCACACACATACACACACCAATATTTGTAGATTGCTTGTTACCACGTTGGTTATTAATATAAACTGAAACATAACTCTTTTTAAACTCCTGCGTTATCTGGTTCCTGCAGCTGTGATTGTGTATCCAAATAGGGCTTTACACACCTGGAGGGAATCCACTTCAATTCTTTTCCTGTTACCACACAAGCGTAACCTCTCCCCCAAGTCATAAGATCTAAAGGTCCTGTCCGTTGTCCCGAGATCAAATCTTTTACCATGACTAGTGGCCTGGGAGAGGCAAACACCTGAGATTTGTGCTGCTTCTCATACCTACTTCTTTCAGCACTGTCACAATTCAAAAAATTGATCACATATGTGGCTTTCCACAAACGTTCTTGCGGACTATATAGCTTCTCCCCCCCTCTTTGTTTTATTAACATCTCTTTCAGTGTGTGGTGTGCCCTTTCTACAGTTGCTTGTCCGGTAGATGAGTGTGGGATCCCTGTGATATGTGACATTCCCCATTCTGATAGGAAGTTCCTTACCTTTTCAGAGACATATGCTGGTCCGTTATCACTTTTGATCTGTTTTGGAGTGCCAAGGGTAGCAAAACAGCTTAGCCAGTGTCTTATTACATCCTTGGCTTTCTCACCTGTGTAGCTGTAGCTGTGTGTGTCTACAGTTACATGTACATATTTCAAGGGGTCAAATTCGGGGATGTGTGTAACATCTGTTTGCCAAATCTCATTGGATATTAACCCTCTGGGGTTAACGTCTTCCTGAGATGGCATGGGGGTGATTTTTTGACAGTCTGGACAAGTCAATATGATATCTCGAGCTTGATTAATTGTAATTTTGAATTGTCTCTTTAGAGAGTGTGCATTCTGGTGAAAAAATGAATGGGACAATTTTGCTTGCTCAAGGGTCCTGGGCACTGTGCTAAACATTGCTGCTTTGTCAGCTTCCCGGTTCCCTTCAGCTATTGGCCCTGGCATGTCAGTGTGAGACCTGATGTGCATTATGTAAAAATCAAACCTTCTGTGATTGACAAGGAACCAAATAGAACGCATTTCAAACAACAAATGACGGTTAGAAACATCCCGAAGAAACGAACATTCCAGACGTGAAACTAACCCTGCAGCATAACAAGAATCAGTGACAATATTAACAGGTTGTTCAGAAAACTTTTCCAAGGCAATATGAATGGCAGCTAGTTCCAGAACCTGCACAGAGCATTGGTTCATGATCTGTACCTTTTGTTCCCATTGTCCTGTATCAGGATTTACCCAAGTCACTGCAGCCTTTTGTGATTGCCCAGATGCATCTGTAAAAACTGTGAGGCCTTTTACTGGCTCACTTCTGCATCTAGTCGTGGCTCTTAAAGGCAAATTAGTGATTTCTGCCCAAAGTTTGTGCTTAGGGAGGTTAACTGAAATGTCACCATCAAAACCTGCTAAGGCAGCTTGGAACTCGGTGTCCTCAGCCAGCATCCAAGCTAAATTGTCCTTCGTGGCTGGAATGTAGATGACCCCTGGATCTTTTCCATCTAGTTCCTGTAGTCGTCCTCTGCCTTTAATAACAAGCTTAGCAAACATTTCATTAGTCGTCCATACAGTTTTAGGTGGAGTGTGGGGCAGAAATAGCCATTCTAGAACCAGCAGCGGGTCTTTCTCAGTCTGGTCCCACTGAAACAAGACTGCAAATGGCTGGTACCTGCTGGGAACTAAGGCCAGGCAGATTTGCAGTTCAGGATCTCTCCTCCTGCCCTGCCTATTTTCTATTGCCTTGGCACAAATGTTCAATGTCTGTTTGGCCTCTGCTGTGAGAGCCCTATTAGACGTTAGATCAGAGTCCCCCTTTAGTAACACAAAGAGAGGGTGTAGCTCCTCTGTGGTTAAGCCTAGAATAGGCCTTAACCAATTAATAGCTCCCAGGAGTTTTTGCAACTCATGTAAGGTTAAAGTGTCTTTAACCTTGAGCTGCAGCGGCTGTGGGGAAATCTGTTGTTGCGTGATCCTCCATCCAAGATAGCTCCAGGGCTGCGATCGTTGGATTTTCTCTGCTGCAACCTGCAAGCCTGCTTCTTGGACAGCATCAGTCAAAGCAGTGACAACAATTTGCAGTTCATTTTCTGTGGCCATGCTTATTAAAATATCATCCATTTCCCAGTTTTTTGGGGAACGCAAAATACAGGAGTGTTCCAGGGACTGTTTATTGACACAATGTGTCCTGCTTCTAATTGTTCCTTTACAAGCATTTTTAAATGTTCAAGCCGTTCCCTTTTCATGGGCCATTGATCTACCCAGACCGGTTGGTCACTTTTCCAGACTAGCTTAATCGGTGCTTGGGACGGCTGACCAATGGCCCCTATTGAAAAACCTGGTTGCTTGCAGGAGGTATTTGCATGACTGTGCCAAATTGTGAAAGTATGTCACGTCCCCACAAGGAGCAAGGGATTGAAGCTATGAACGGAGCTACCTTTGCTAATTGTCCCTCTGGTCCCAAGACAGTGAGTATTTGAGCACTCTGTCTGGGCCTTTGTGTACCTCCCACCCCCTGAATGGTTGCAGCTGGGCAAACAATAGGCCAGTGAAGTGGCCATTCTGAGTCTTTTATGATGGAAACATCAGCTCCCGAATCCAAAAGGCCTGTAAATCGGTGCCCATTAACCTGGCACGTCATGAGCAGCTGTGCTGCTGTGATGGTTGCTGCCCAGTAAACCTGTGGGTGTCCCGTGCTGCCAAAGGCCCCTGAACCCTGCTCCCTCTCCCCCTCCCCTGCAGGCGATGCACTGTAGAAGGGGATTAATTGAGCAATCTTCTGTCCTTTTGGGATGAAACAGGGGGGTGAAGGGGTCCGTGCCATTATTTGAATCTCGCTATGAGAATCTGAGTCTATTACACCTGGCAGCACAAACAAACCCATTCTGGTGGTGGAGGATCTTCCAATCAGTAGTGCATGTACCCCAGGACTAAGGGGACCCCAACGTCCAGTTGGGATTAGCACCACCTCAGTGGAAGTTATGAAGACTGTGTCCCTGTTGGATAACTCCAGCCCAGCGCTGTCTGGGGTGGCGGGGCACAGAGCGCTTGCTGAGGTGGCGGTGCACAGATTGCTGGCTGAAGTGGGGGGGCACAAATTGCCAGCCTGTTCCCTTGTGTCACATGTGTTCGCTGTATCGGGGCATGCGCCCCTCGCCTCCAGTTTTTTGGCACCCTCCTTGCTTTGGGTTGCTTTCGAGGTGCCACTGCTAGAGGTTTCTGAGGGCAGTCCCTTTGGAAGTGGTCGGGGGCCCCACAAATGTAGCAACCATTCCTGGGTTTGGCCCCCTGCTGTGTCCTTAACTGAGCACTCAGTGCTACTGCCAGTAAATCTGTTTGGTGTGTCAAGGAGCCAACCCCTTGGCAGGTACGAACTAGTTCTGAGATGCTACAAGTTTCCCTTTTAGGAAGGGTTTGCAAAACTCTTTTACAATCAGTGTTAGTGTTTTTGAAAGCCAGTCTTCTGCTAAGTATTTCCCTGGTTTCCTCATTCTCAATCTGCCTATCTAGAGCAGATTGCAACCGATCTAGGAATTGTGTGTAAGGTTCTGTTGGGCCCTGTATTATTTTTGTAAATGACAAGTTTGTGTCTTTGTCTGATGTGGGTAGTTTTCTCATTGCTCGCATTGCATGCTTTGCTATGAGTTCATATACTTCTCTATTGTACCCGGTTTGTGTATCTATGGAACGGTAATTTCCATCTCCTGTGAGCTGGTGTGCTGATACCCCTGCTTGTGGGTCATTAGCATAAGCGGAACAGATTTCTCTAAAATCGTTCAGCCATACATTGTACTGTGTGTTAGTGAGGTTTATTTTTAACAGGGTTCTCCAATCATGTGGCATGAAAATGTATGTGGAACTCAGTGTTTCTAAAAATGCAAGTGTGTTAGGGGAAGATACACCAGTTTCTCTTATTAGCTGTCTCAGTTCTTTGGTTAGTTCATGTGGCAATGGCTGAAACCTGCAGCTTTGACGTGGACCGATAATTTCTGGACATGCTTGTATAACTTGTAAGTCCCCAATTCGCAATGCCTCCTCTCTGCACAAACCCCATCTGTCAATCAAACCCTCTCGGCATGTTGCTTCATCCCCTGCCGGACCTATCCTGAAATCCCCCTGTTCCTCCTCCCCCCATTCCTCCCATCCCTCCCCCCCTGCAGCTTTGGCGAAAGCGGCTGCCTGTGGGTGGGTGGCGGTGGTGGGTGGGGAGTACGGCGCGGGGGCGGGGAAGGACAGGTCGTTGTCCGATCTGTGTGGCGGGCAAGATGGCGGTGCCCGCCCCTGGGTGCGTATTCGGTGTTCATCCGCGGGATGGGTTTGCAAGTAAGCTGGGCTAGCCCCCCCATTCTCGTCACGGGACCCCCTGCGGCTGTCCCACGGACTGGGACCTCGCATCTGGGGCCCCGCTCCTTCCTGCCGACCTGTGTCCCTTGGGGTCCCGGTTCCCTTCCCCGTATTGGAATCCTGAACAGCTCCACCCCCCCCTCCGAGCTTTGTGTGTTTAAACTGCGGCGCGTAAGAGTGGGGCTGCTGCTCGCAGCGTGAGTGGTGGTGTGTGTGTTTGTCATTCTTTGGTGGGCTCTGCTTAACGCAGTCATTATAGCTTGCCAGGCTGAGAAAGCATTGTTTGCTTGGGAGTCTCCTACCTGAGCCTTGAGTTTGATAAGATTTCCTATTTTGTCCCAGATGTGAATGTTGAGGGCTTCAACCAGAGGCAGTTCTGGTACGGTTGCCTTAATGAACCGCACCAACTCTGTTAATTCAGCCCTTGTAACCTGTACATAATAAGGTTTCAGCAGTGTAGCTACTGCGTCTGTGTCCTGTAATAGTTCGGTGGGGAAGAAGTTTCCCATGTTACCTTTGAGTCTCGGCGCTGTTAGTGTGCACTGCTGAAGAGGGCCTGTCGGTTTGTTGATTTGTGTTGACTCTCTGTCGGCTGGGCTGTGGTGTCCCGGCGGCGGCGGCTGGTGTCCCGGTGCAGGTGGCAAGCGCAGGGCAGCGGCGGGCACGGGGCAGCTGTAGTGACGGGCGCGGGGCTGGCTGCAGAAACGCGGCTTGGGGCTGCAGGCGATCGGCATGTGCGTGGGCTGCAAAAGCGGCGAACGAAGTGGCGGCGCTGGCGGCAGCGTCTCAGTCACAGGGCGGTGGCTCGGCATGGGTTCGGCTCCGTCTCCGGCGATCACGGCGTCCGCAGCGGCGGCAGCGGTGGCTCCGGGGCTCACACAGTTCGCTGGGCGGTGCGGGGGTCGGGGCGCGCTGTATCGGAAGGCACGGTGCGGCGCCTCGGTAAAGCCCACGCAGTTTGACTGCGGCGCAGGGGCTTTTTTTCCGGCAGTGCTTTTTAAGCACGCTGCAGGGTCAGTCAGCGGTGGTGAGCAGGCGGGGAGCCGCGACAGTTCTTACTGGACAGAATAACTGAAACGGGGCTCCGTGGGGGTCAGCGGTGGCTGGGGGTGTTAAGATGCGGCAGCAGCAAAGCTGCTTCTCGCACGTGGTCCGACCGGAGCTGCCGGCAGCGGGAGGCCGCTTTTACCAGATGACCGACACTCGGGGGACCGACAGGCTTTTCCCTGACGATCCTAAGGTGCTCCGCGGCCCGGGTCTCCGAGCTGCAGGCACGCTTTCGCCCAGGGAGCAGTCTTAGGCGTGCAGAATGCCTTTTGGCTAAACTCACCGCTTTTGATGTTGCGTTGGACCCTTTCCGCTCTATCCGGTGGCTGCTTTGACCTCTCGGTTTCTTCTTCAACTTCTTTCTTCTCTTCTTCCATGCACTATCCTAATTTTTGGAGCTCCTAACTAACTTTCCATTTCTTAGATGCCACTAAGACCACGGGATTATTGACGTCAAAGTTTTTTGCGGTAAAGGCTCCCGTCTCCGAGAATTGAGACGATGCCAGAGCCACCGGCTGATTTCCTGATTCAGGATAAATATCTGGCTTAATATAAGCTAAAAGAGTCCGAGTTTGAGCGCCATGTGTAGCGGCAAGGCCCTTGTATAACAAGGAATGATCTGCTCCTCGTGGTGGTGTGGACAAAGAGGCTTTATTTCAAAATTCCCACTCTTTATATCCCTGTGTACCATGTGACTTCTGCAGCCAATAGAGTTATATGTGACCGCGCATGTTCTCTTGGGCCTAACTGCCCTGGCACATCCCTCGTGCTTTCAGACACGCCTCCCACAGAGTTACACTGATGTGGGTTCCCCACAGGGCCATGAGTTGAGTCTTACCCAGGAGTAACCTGCTCCGGTGTGAGATCCTCTCTCCATGGGCTGCAAATCTCCTGCAGGACCCCGCTCCATACTGGGCCTCCCACGGGTGACTGTCTTCTCCCATGCATCCATCTGCTCCATCATGGGCTTCTCGCGGGGCAGGCCCCGAGGCTGCAGGGCTGCTCTGCCTCCCTGGCCTAGCCCACGGTGCCCCCGCGCCTCTCGACCTGGCCACCTCTGCCCACGGCAGGAAGGCGACAGGGACCGCCCCAGCCCAGCCGGCAGGATCAACTCCAGCACAAGTTGCTGACAGGACAGGCCCGGGGGGAGCTGCAGGGCTACCCTCCGTGGCCCCAGCCTTGGCCCTGGCCCCAGCCCTGGCTGCCGCGGCTGCGGTGCTGCCGTGGGGTGCTCGTGGGGCAGACCTGGGGGTGCTGCGGGGCCGCTTCCCCCATGGGGTCATACGCCCCAACCAGAGCCCCAGCCCTGGTCGCCCCTTCGCAGGGGCCGCTGCTGCCTGCCCCAGGCCAGCTGCTGCAGTGGGCCTGGGCCGCGGTCACTGCCCCCCCACCCGTGGCAGTGGAGCCGGCCTGGACCGCCCGGAGTTTTGGTCGGAAACTCCGCTGGCTGCAATTTCTTCTGCGCAACAAGTTTTTTCTTAAATATGTTATCACAGAGGCGTTACTAAAACTTCTGTTGGTTCTCCTGCTGGTCAGCACCAGGAAGTCTGCCCTGGAACCATCCATCATCAGCTATAGGGGGGAAAAACCACATACACCCACAACATGCCTGGAAGAAGGTTTTAGCCAAGTGGGTGTCAGTCTCTTCTTCCAAATAACAAGTCACAGGAACAAAAGGAAATGGCCTCAAGTTATGCCAGAGGAGGTTTAGATTAGATATTGGGAAAAATTTCTTCACCAAAAGGGTTGTCAAGCACTGCAACAGGCTGCCCAGGGCAGTGGTGGAGTCCCCATCCCTGGAGGGATTTAAAAGAGGTGTGGATGTGGCCCTTGGGGACATGTTTTAGTGGTGGGCTTGGCAGTGCTGGGTTAATGGTTGGACTTGATGATCTTAGAGGCCTTTTCCAACCTTAACAATTCTATCATTTTAGGAGCTTGCTATATGGGACAAAAATATTGTAAGGTAAAACATATGCAGGTATTCTTCCCAAGAATGCCAAGGCAGTGGAAGGATTTAAAAAAGGTTTATTTCAGATGCAAGGACCACTTCTTAGCAATGCTGCACACTCTGGGTCCCCAGGGGAAAAAGGCAATGCTCTGCCTTCTCCAAGGCTTTTTGTATCTTCTCTCTCTCCTCCCCCACCCTCTCTGGCCCAAGGAGGCCTTGTACATGTCTGCAAACATGTACTCTCTGCATACCAGGTGATGCCTTAAAAGACTCACCAGGCAAATTTAGTATAGAGATAAGATATAGAGCAGTTTCTTTGATTGAAGGCCTTCAACCACGGGGAGTGCAGAGACACACACACCTACATGTCCAGGGGTTCCATACTTAATGGTACTGCCCATCCAAACCCAGATCTATCCGCCCCCCAGATCCTCCCCTGGCACATCTCTTTGGAATTGAGTTGGGGGGCCTCCAGACCCCTGTCCTTCCTCATCTTCCTCTTCTTCACAGCATGTACTGTTGTCCTAGTTAGGACAGCTGAGACCAGTTCATCATGGTATGGGTGTAACCCAAAACTGTGTATTCTATAGCCTTCCATGCCATTTCCCAGAAATTGTTAGCAGTAGAGGTCTGAAAGATAGGAAGATGTTCCTGTCCTCATACCCTTTTATGGAATTCCCTGCTCTGAGGGAAGGACTGAGCATCCTCATACCCTTTTATGGAATTCCCCGCTCTGAGGGAAGGACTGAGCATTCCTGCCTGAACTGGACAATATATAAACTTGGAGTTTTGGAACCTTTTTACCACTCGTGGGATCCAGAGGAAGGCTGCAGCTCACTGCTCTCAACCAGACTGCAACAGCACTCTCACCAACAGGTTTTCCCCTCATTTTTTTTCCTTTGGACTCAGGGGGCCCAAAGAACACCACTCTGTTCATGCTCCAAGGTGCTGGGTTATATATTTGGGTTTTGTGGATTAAAACCAATTGTTTGTCTGTATAATTGTACTTATTGTATTATTTTATTAAATTGTTATTCTGACTTATAATCTCTCTTGAGTTGAGTTCATTTCCCCTGCTGGTTTACCTTTAAACCAGCACAACTGTCTGGAGTCCCTCCAAGGTTCTAGGTTTTGAAGGTTGCTTTTACTATTGTTGTATCTTCTCGTAGAGGCCTGGGGTGAAATGTTCTTAAACAGAATAAAGGTCTGCCTTGAGAGAAGTCGAAACATGCCTAAAGAATTTAGAAAATTCAATATGAAATGGGGAAAAGGGTTTGGGTAAGTGCAAACTACTGTGCTAAAGTGAGACAATCTATACAGCTACACTAAAATCTACATTTACTACACTTCTAAAATCTATAAAAAGCTAAAAATCCTAAAAATCCAGAGGCATTACAGGGAAAGAGATAACTTGCTCACAGCTTCTCCCTGCAACTTTCTCTGAAATGCAGAAGGAAGAAAAAAAACATCTAACCCGTTTGAGAAGGCATTTCGCAGTCTTCCTAAGCAAAACAAGTTCTAGCTTTCCGTTACAAATTCTTGCACAATTGCACCTATCCCTACAAAATAAAGTCTAAAATGCATTTAAACTGATCCTCTTCAACATATTACATCGAATTGTAATGAAGTACCTATGGGAGGATCCAGGAGAAAACAGTATTTCAGAAAAGGAAAAAATCCCACACGTTTTCTAGTCTGTAATTTTATCTACCAAGACCTGGGAAAATAAAAATTACATTTTTTAGAACTGAAAAGGAGCTTCTGAAAGACTATTTTCTAGAAGACACAAAAATAGAAGATTCATTAGGGATGGAGGACTAAAATATCCCCTGGCCTATGAGAACCATTAGTATATTCTCAATAAGAAAAAGATTCTCAGTTTCTAGCAATAAACAAGCAGCAAGGTAAGGAAAATCCTCCCTGCTGCTTGATGGCACTGCTGAGCATCACTAGGAGAAACCCAGGCACCCCAGTAACATTCAGTAATCCCTGCCATGGAGGAGACACCATTATGGAAGATGTTCATGTGCACATGGCAACAAACTATAAGGGTGGTGAGGCACTGGAACAGGTTGCCCAGAGAACCTGTGGATGTCCCATCTCTGGCAGTGTTCAAGGCCAGGTTGGATGTGGCTTTGAGCAGCCTGGTCTAGTGGAAGGTGTCCCTGCCCATGGCAGGGGTTTGGAAATAGATGGTCTTTAAGGTCCCTCCCAACCCAAACCATTCTAGGATTCAATGATACAAAGCACTAGCTTCAGGTCACAGTTCTTTAATATCATGATCATATTGACCTTGGTTGAGTTTGTACACGTAATCATATATTTCAACTGAAAGTACCTGAACTTAACCATCCAGTTTTGGAAAAGTAGTACACATCCAAATCATATTTATCAGTTCTACAATTTTCCGAGGCATGAGAAAAAGGTATCACCTGGTGTGGGGATTCAAATAGGCTGTGAGCACAGGAGTGAAACATTGAGGATTCAAAGAAAAGTATACTTAAACACACAGAATTAACTAGCTCGGATCCAAGCAAACATGAGGTACAGTATTGCTCACACAGACTTTAGGAAAAAATTCCAGGCTTGACAGGAATTCCTGCCTCATCCTATGATCTGGTGGCCAGCATTTTCAAAGCACTTTAATAAATCAAGGAATTATTTTATTTGCTTTTTTATGTAGAGGGTAGGTCCACAGACTTCAGCAAAACTAAAATTAATAATAGTGACATTTGCTTCCTAACAGCACAGACTTCTTTAAAGAAAATGGTTTTATCTTGTTTTATTTCAAAGGTATCAAAACAGGAGAGGTTTTACAGTGGCAGTGATTACTGTAACATCTCAACATGGCAAGCAGCAAGAATACTTTGCATGCAAATTGTCACTACAAACTCATCTATACACAGGTAGCATCTGTGTGACACCAGGTATCACATATCAGGGATGGAAGTAAAGAGTTATCAAGGGCAATTATCTTCTGTAGGAATGAGAACAGCACAACCACTATACCCAGGTTACATAATAAGAACTCCTACTAGAAAGGGGGAACAAGAAATCAAAATTAAATTTAAACTTACAAGCTCAAATACTGCCCCTCTGATACTAGAGGTCACCTCTTTTTCCTGATACCAAAGTTTAATCCCTCAAACCTGGACTATCATATAAATGCCATTTGGGAATTTAATGTACACACACCAACTCAAACATACAGGAATACTAACAAAAGCCAAAATTGCCTCTATATTTCACAAGAGCCAAAATTTGACACTATCCCA